>NW_024870911.1:17575000-17972500 GCF_019054845.1 Dipodomys spectabilis | reverse complement strand
GAAGAATGGGGTGTGCCAGAC
The DNA here is from genome assembly GCF_019054845.1 of Dipodomys spectabilis. Lineage (NCBI taxonomy): Eukaryota > Metazoa > Chordata > Mammalia > Rodentia > Heteromyidae > Dipodomys > Dipodomys spectabilis. Next base: position 17,972,479 of record NW_024870911.1, on the reverse strand, counting down.
ACCACCAGTGATGTTTCATGTCTGCAATCCTAACTACTAAGGAGGCTGAGAACTGAGGATCAAATCCATGAGACTCCTATCTCCAATTTACTACTAAAAAGCCAAAAGTAAAGCTGTGGCTTAGTGGTAGAGCACTAGCCTTGAGTAAAAAAGTGCTCAGCGGGGCTGGGAAGGTGGCTCAGTGGTAGAGCGCTTGCCTTGCATGCATGAGGCCCTGGGTTCGATTCCTCAGCACCACATAAGCAAAAAGAAAAAAGCCGAAAGTTGCGCTGTGGCTCAAGTGGTAGAGCTCTAGCCTTGAGCTGAAGAGCTGAAGGACAGTGCCCAGGCTCAGAGTTCAGGCCCCACAACTGGACCCCCCCTCCAAAAAAAAAAGTGCTCAGGGACAGTGCCCAGAGCCTAAGTTCAACCCCAGGACAGGTACCAAAAAAAAAGGAAAAAAGGTTCAATGCTAGCTAGGGCAGACAAATCTGAGAGACACTTATCTCCAGTTAACCAGCAAAGGGCAAGAAGGGGAGCTGTGGTTCAAGTGGTAGAGTACCAGTCTTGAGCAAAAATGGGGAACAAGAACATGAGGCTCTCAGTTAAAGGTAGGGTAGAGTGAGACTGAACCCTTTGCTAAGATGACAGCCTACTGTCAGGGAACGGCTCCACAGAGGGTCTGACCTCAGGGTTAATAAATGAGGTGTAAGCTAGGTGCAGGTGGCTCATGCATATAATCAAGGGGCTAAGATCTGAGGACTGTGGTTCCAAGCCAGACTGGGCAGGAAAAGGCTATGAGACACTTATCCATAACAAACTACTTAGAAAAAGCTGGAAGTGGCACTATGGCTCAAGTAGAGTGCTAGCCTTGAACAAAAGTAGCTCAGGGACAGAGCCCAGGGCTTGAGTCCAAACCCTACAACTGAAATAAAACAAAAACCAAAGAAGCCGGGGCTGGGAATGTGCTTCTGTGGTAGAGTGCTTGTCTAGCATGCATGAAGCCCTGGTTCAATTCCTCAGTACCACAAACACAGAGAAGGCCAGAAGTAGTGCTGTGGCTCAAGTGGTAGAGTGCTAGCCTTGAGCAAAAAGAAGCTCAGGCACAGTGCCCAGACCCTGAGTTCAAGCCCCAGGACTAGCCAAAAAACAAAACAAAACAAAAACAAAGAAGCCATCCTGATCAGAATTCTTGCAACCTAGCTCTGCTGAGATCTTCTTCTTCACAGGTGAGAAGCAGATGCGCTTCAGCCTCTCGGACCTCCCCTATGATGTGAACTCGGGTGGCTATGAAAAGGATGTGGAATTGGTGGCACACCATGGCCTGGAGCCTGGCTTTGGTGGTTCTCTGGCCTTTGTGGGTACGGAGCATCTGCGTCCCCTCCGCCTTCCACCCACCAACTGCATCTCAGAACTCACGCCTGTCATCAGTTCTGTCTACACTCAGATGCAGCCCCTCCCCGGTCGGCTGGAGCTTCCAGGGTCTCGAGAAGCAGGAGAGGGACCAGATGACCTGGGTGATGGAGGTCCCCTCCTCTACCGGGCCCGAGGCCCGCTGAATGACCCTGGGGCATCCCCCAGCAATGGCTGCCAGGACTCCACAGACACAGAGAGCAACCATGAAGATCGGGTTGGGGGGGTGGTGTCCCTGCCTCAGGGTCCTCCACCCCAGCCACCTCCCACTATAGTGGTGGGCCGGCACAGTCCTGCCTATGCCAAAGAGGACCCCAAGCCACAAGAGGGGTTATTACGGGGCACTCCAGGCCCCTCCAAGGAAGTGCTTCGGGTTGTGGGTGAGAGCGGTGAGCCCGTGAAAGCCTTCAAGTGTGAACACTGCCGCATCCTCTTCCTGGACCACGTCATGTTCACCATCCACATGGGCTGCCACGGTTTCAGAGACCCTTTCGAGTGCAACATCTGCGGTTACCACAGCCAGGATCGGTACGAATTCTCTTCTCACATTGTCCGCGGGGAGCATAAGGTGGGTTAGTGGCCTCTCCCCCTGCCCGCCCCCCCCCCCCCCCCCCCCCCGGCCCACCACTCCACAGCTCCACCTCCAGGTGTCTAGCACTGACCCCACTATACCCCAAGGTGTTTTGTATTGTAGCCACCACCCCTGGCCATCATCTGAATTCACACCCAACCCTGCCCCTGCCCAGCTGTTCTCTTCTTAACTCTGACCGATTTAAGCATTGTGATAAAACAGGTCTTTTGCTTATGTTTCTCCTTTTCCTAAACTTCTCTCCTCACCCCAGCATATTTGCTGAGTTATTTATTAATGATTTTTCTTTTGCCTTTTTAAAAAATATATATATATCCACGTTTGGTAGTTTCTTGCCACTCCTTTACCCTCCTGCCCACAGCTCCCTTCTACTCTAAGGCCTAATAATTTTTGTTTGTTTGTTTCTTGTGGATCTAGCATCCTCCAACAGCCCCAGGGGTTGAAGCTCCTCTTTCTATGAAGAGACTCTGAGCTTCTTGCTTTAATACTCACCCTTTAACTTATCTGATTCTTCACTTTTGATGCTCATACCTCCCAAATGGCCCTACTTTGGCTCTGTGGCATTATCTCTCCTCTGGGACCCTTCAGCCTGGTACTCCATACCTCTCGTACCCTCTCACTTTAGGCAGCTTGCACTATTCTTGAATGAATGACTTATTTCCTCGTTTGGAAGTCAGAGGGGCTGAAGACATTCTCCCCAGGCACTGTGGACGGAGGATCCAGCCTCCCCCTGGGAATATGAGCTCCCCAAAGCCTACATTCAGGATCGCCCTCCAGGATGTAATTATGGCTCTTCCCCCTCCCAACCTATACCTCAACACCACTCTAATCTCCGACCTGCCGCTGTACTCGGTGGTGGCTTTCTCTCCTTGGAGTGCTTCCCCAGTTCATCTTCTGTGGGGCCAAGGGGAGGTCTGGAAGCCCTCTGTCTCTGACACATTGGGAGCCACAGGTGCCTAGTTGGGAACCAGGGCACGGGAAGGGGGGTGGGTCAAAATCTTCCTCCTCCACCTCTCAAACTTCTTCACTCTAGTGACCTTCCTAGGTTCTCAGGGACTCCTTCAGTCCCCATCCTATGAGAAAGCGGTGGCTTGCTGCCCGACACCCAGGGTTCTCAAGCCCTGAGTCGTGCTGCCTGCTTCCTTTCCCATCCAGCAGGATTCATTCACCCTCTCATTCCCAGGCTCCCAGGCCCTGTGTCATCAGTGGCCAGGAGAAAAAGGGTGTCTCTTTTCTCTCTTCTAATTTTTCAGTATAACCAAAAATTTTTCCCAGGATGAGCAATGGCATATGTCTCTCGCCCATTCCACTCTTGCTTCAACAAGGATGGCATGGGCAGAACTAACGGGGGAGGGGGGGGGGAGGGAGGGGTGTCATCCATTGCCCTTCCAACACTTGGCCCCCAGACATAGGACAGGGGACACTCTTCCCTGGTGACTGCAGAGACCCCTGGCTATTTGAATAACCAAGGATTCAGGAGAAGGCGCAGGAGAAGGTACAGTTCCACTGCACGTGGAGATCTCTCTCTACAAAGACTTCCCTGCCCAAAGCCACAGCCATCACAATCTCTGCTTCCTTGAGATTCAAACCAAAGGCTGTTTTTCTATGTTTAATGAAAAAAAAAAAAAAAGGAAAAAGGAAAAAAAAAAAAGGAAAAACCAAACACACCACCTCACAAGTTGTAACCCTTGGTCCTTTCCCTTCCATCTTTCTTCTCACATGTCCTTTCCTATTCGCTCTTTTCCCTATCCTGCATTTCTCACTCCCTTTCAGGGATAGTTGGGGGGAAACAGCAAAGGATGGGCTAAGGATCAGACCCTGGGATAGGTGCTCTTAAGGGTTCTGGGAAGAGTCTATCTGTATCATGGGAAAGGAAAAAAAATATTTCCTTCTCTCCTCCCCGCCCCCATCCCCTTATGTTCTGGTTTCCCCAGGAGAACCAGATTGGCAAAGAGGGGCCTTGTGGGGCGATTCTTCCTCCTTGACAACATTGCAATAAACAGGTGTTGCCAAGACAGGTTGGGAGTCAGCTGGAGGGAGTGGTCTTTAGAGAAGGGAAGGGTCTTCCCCGCCTTGGTACCAGCTCCTTGTTTAGGAGGAGGGCAGCAGAGTGAGGTTAGTATCCGGACTTCTCCTGAACTCTTGTGGTCATTGAGCCTCTTCCCACTAGACCTCCCCCTCCCACCTCTTCTGTGTCTGCTGTATATTTGGGAGGGATGCCAAGGATGAGTCCCCTGGGGGGAGCAGCAGAGCCTTTGAGCATCCCCATCCCCTCTTCTATCAGCCTTGGCACCCATAACCTCCTAAAACATGAAGGACTGTGCTCTGAGGCTAAACTCTGTGTCCCTGAGAGCAGAGACTGGAAGGGCAAGACCAGGTGCTAGGGAGAAGAGAGAGGGACAACTGGTCTCTCTTCAGACCATCACTGCACTTTAACCAGGGTCTTAGATACAAAATCCTACTTTCCAGAGCCTTCCAGCTCTGGAACCTCGAACATCCTCATGCTCTCTCCCAGCCCCTTTTGCATAAAAAAAGTTCAAAAAAAACAAAAACAAACAACACACACACATGCCCTGAAACCCACATGGAGAAAAGAGGTGTTTCCTTTTATATTGCTATTCAGAATCATCACTACAAAAAAAAAAAAAAACAGAAAAAGAAGAATTTCTAAATAGACATTTTTCCAGACCTTTGTTTTTTCGTGTCAGTGTCCAAGCTGCGGGTGGAATTTTTGTAATACTTCTGGCAGCTTCTTTCCATGTGTACATAATATATATACATATATATTTTTTAATCAGAAATTATGAAGAACAAAAACATAAATAAGAAAACAAAATACAGAAGCAAGTGCAATACCACTCTTCTCCCCTCTCCCAGGGTTTCCTTTGTGGCCTGTTTGGTGTCTTTTTTGACCCGTTTACCTCCTCTCTTCTTCTGGTTCTTCTTTGCCCACCCAGTCCCTTCTTTTTTAAAGAGTTTTTCTCCTTTCTCAAGAGGAGCGAAGCTAGCTTTTGAGACTTATTGCAAAGCATTTTGTATATGTAATATATTGTAAGTAAATATTTGTGTAACGGAGATATACTACTGTAAGTTTTGTACTGTACTGGCTGAAGGTCTGTTATAAATAAACATGAGTAATTTAACACCCTTGGTTGTTCTTGCAGACTTCCTTTGCCTTGCATTCAACTGGGAGGAGGGGTGACTTCTTGAAGCATGTTGTACTAATCAGTATAGAACATGTACAAGGGCTGGGAAGGTGGCTCCCTGGTAGAGCGCTTGCCTCACATGCATGAGACACTGGGTTCCATTCCTCAGCACCACATAAGCAGAAAAAAAGCCGAAAGTGATGCTGTGGCTCAACTGGTAGGGCACTAGCCTTGAGCTGAAGAGCTGAAGGACAGCACCCAGGCCTAGAGTTCAGGCCCCATGACCGACAGAAAAAAAAAAAGAAATGTACAAGTAAACATTGACAGGAAACAGGCATTAGTGCTCAAGTTGTTGCTGCAGAACAACAGAAGACCTATCTAGAATTGAAGTATAGGAGCTCTTCCTGTCAAGAATGCCATCAGGATGGGATATAAAACCTGATTTGTTGTCTGGGCACTGGTGGCTCATGCCTGTAATCGTAGCTTCTTAGGAGGCTGAGATCTGAGGATCAAGATTCAAAGCCAGCCCAGGCAGAAACACCCTTGAGACTCTTTTCTTTTTTTTCTTTTTCTTTCTTTCTTTTTTTTTTGTCAGTCGTGGGGCTTGAACTCAGGCCAGGGCTCTGTTCCTGAGCTTCTTCTAGCTTAAAGCTAGCACTCTGGGCTGGGAAGGTGGCTCAGTGGTAGAGCGCTTGCCTTGCATGCAGGAGGCCCTGGGTTCGATTCCTCAGCACCACATAAGCAAAAAGAAAAAAGCCGGAAGTGGCACTGTGGCTCAAGTGGTAGAGTGCTAGCCTTGAGTTGAAGAGCTGAGGGACAGTGCCCAGGCCCCGAGTTCAGGCCCCACAACCGGACCCAAAAAAGAAAAAAAAACAAAAAAAACAAGCTAGCACTCTACCACTTGAGCCACTCTTCTACTTCTGGCTTTTTTGGGTAATTTAGTGGAGATAGAGTCTCTAGGAGCCAGGCTTTGATGGCTCTCATCTGCAATCCTAGCTACTCAGGAGGCTGAGACTCTTAGTCCAAAGTCACAGAAAAAGCCGGAAGTGGTGCTATGGCTCAGGGTGGTAGAGTGCTATCCTTGAGTAAAAGGAGCCCAGGAATTCAAGGAGCCAAGGCCCAGAGTTCAAGCCCCAGGACTAGGGGAGAAAAAAAAAGATGTTCATGGACTTTCCTGCCTGGGCTGGCTTCAAACTGCCATCCTCAGATCTCAGCCTCCTGAGTAGCTAAGATTACAGGCATGTGCCACTGGCACCTGGCTACAAAACACAGAGATACAAATTACAACAACAAAATGATAATAATGACAGAATCCACCACCCAAGCATTTTATAAATGCTGAGTGCTGGGCCAAGTCTTCATTCAATTGGAGAACTATCTACAAAGGAATGATAACAATCATTGATGAAGAAATAAAAGCCCAAGAGAGTGGGGTAGTTGCTCATGTATGCAATACTAACTGTTGGGAAGCCAAGTCAGAACAACTGTGAGTTTGAGGTCAGTCTGGGCTACAAATTAACAAAAACAAAACAACTGGCTACTCCGGAGGCTGGGATCTGAGGATCATGGTTCAAAGCTAATCCGGGACAGGAAGTCCATGGGACTCTTAACTCTAATTAATTACTAGCAAAAAAGGCAGAAATGGAGCTGCGACTCAACTAGTAGAGCACTAGCGTTGAACAAAAAAGCTCAGGAACAATGCCCAGACACTGAGTTCAAGCCCCAGAACCAACCCCCTCACCCCCACTCCCATCCCCAAAAAGCAGCGAGGTTCAAACCTGTAATCCTAGCTACCTGGGAGGTGGAGATGTAGGTTCAAGGCAAGCCTGAGCAAAAAAGGGTTTGAGAGACTCCATATCAACTAATAACTGGGTGTGGTGGCATATACCCCTGTTACCTTGGCTACCAGGAAAGCACAATGGCTAGGTCCAGTAGTGAACCCTATCACCCAAAGCCAGCAAGCAGAAGCATAACTGGGAGGCTGGCCCAGCAGGCATAAAATGAGCAACTACTTTGAAAACAACTAATATAAAAGAGGCTAGACTAGCAAGTGCAAGGCCCTCAGTAGCAGCAAATAAACAAAACTCACTATGCTGGAGGGAAAAGTGGGAGAGCTCATGAGGGAGGGGGTAACATTGTCCAAAAAGAAATATACTCATCACCTGACTTACGTAACTGTAACCCCTCTGCACCCCACCTTTATAATAAAATTTAAATTAACAACAAAGGCTAGGAAGATGGCTCAGTGCTAGTGTTTATCTTGCATACATGAGGCCCTGGGTTTGATTCCTCAGCACCACATAAGCAGAAAAAGCTGGAAGTGGCACTGTGGCTAAAGCGTAGAGTGTTAGCCTTGAGCTGAACTGCTGAGGGATAGTGTCCAGGCCCAGAGTTCAGGCCCCATGACCGACAAAAAAGAAAAAAAAAAAAAAAACTCACTATGCTGAAACAGATAAGGCTCAAAAAGCCAAATACTGTATGCTTTCACGGATTTGCAACATCTAGACTTTAATGGATAGTGTGTGTGTGTGTGTGTGTGTGTAAAATTTGATTGTAACTATGGAACTGTTTGTGGGGAGAAAAGAGAAGGAAGGGGAGTGAGGGGTAAGAGTTAATAATATCAAAATACACTGTGTCTATGTATGAAAAAAAAAGGCCTAAAAAAATCCAGGTGTTATGCTGGATGCCAGTGGCTCATGCCTGTAATCCTCGCTACTCAGGAGGCTGAGATCTGAGGATTGACGTTCAAAGCCAGGCCTGGCAGGAAAGTCCGTGAGATTCTTATCCCCAATAAACCACTAGCACACCGGAAGTGGCGCTGTGGCTCAAGCAGTAGAGCGCTAGCCTTGAGCTGAAGAGCGAAGGGACAGCACCCAAGCCCAGTGTTTAAGCCCCATGACTGACCAAAAAAAAAAAAAAAAGAATCCAGGTATTAACATCATATACCTATAATCCCAACTACTTAGGAAATTAAGGCTGAAGAATCACGAGCTTGAGAACAGCCTAGATAACATGGAAGGAAAGAAGGAAGGAAGGAAGAAAGGAAGGAAGGAAGGAAGGAAGGGCCTAAGAGAGATTAAATAATTAAATAGTCCAAAGCTCATTAGCCAATAACTAGCAGAACCAATTTTTTTTGGGGGGGTCCTTCACGGGGCTTGAAATGTGATCCTCCGATCTCAGCCTCCTGAGTAGCTAGGATTATAGGCATGAGCCACCAGCCCCTGGCTTTCAATTTATTTTTTATTTATTTATTTTTCCAGTCCTGAGGCTTGAACTCAGGGCCTGGGCACAGTCCTTAAGCTTCTTTTGCTCAAGGCTAGTACTCTACCTCTTGGGACACAGAGCCACTTCTGGCTTTTTGTGTTTCTGTGGTACTGAGGAATCAAACCCAGGGCTTCATGCATGCTAGGCAAGTGCTCTACCCCTAGGGCACATTCCCAGCCAGGGGTATGGGACTTGAAAGCCTGGCCAGGGCTGGGAAGTTGGCCCAATGGTAGAGCGTTTGCCTTGCATGCATGAGGCTCTGGGTTCAATTCCTCAGCACCACATAAGAAAAAAGAAAAAAGCCAGAAGTGGCGCTGTGGCTCAAGTGGTAGAGTGCTGGCCTTGAGCTGAAGAGCTGAAGGACAGTGCCCAGGCCCAGAGTTCAGACCCCACAACCGGACCCAAAAAAAATAAAAAAAGCCTGACCATTGCCATTTCTTTGTCAGGCACCAGTGGCTCACGCCTATAATCCTAGCTACTCAGGAGGCTGAGATCTGAGGATCACAGTTCAAAGTCAGCCTGGGCAGAAAAGTCCATGAGACTCTGATCTCCAATAAACCACTAGAAAACCTCAAGTGGCACTATGGCTCAAGATAGAGTGCTCGCCTTGAGCTGAAGAGCTGAGAGACAATGCCTAGGCCCCAGAGTTCAACCCTCACGACCAACAAAAAAAAAGAGAAAAGAAAAGAAGTTCAGGGACAGTGCCCAGTCCCTGAGTTCAAGCCCTGGGACTGGCAAAAATAAATAAAAAATCCACACAAAACACTAGCACACATTTTCTTATGTACAAATTCCATTTGAACTCTGCAAAGACATCAGGAAAGGCATGGGCATTGAGGAGGCTCAAGATTGCAATGGAAAGGAACAAATTCAAAGTAAAAAGAGACCATCCAATCAGGACCTGGTGACTCACACCTATAATCCTAGCTACTCAGGAAGCTGAAATCTGAGGATCACGGTTCAAAGCCAGCCCAGCAAGAAAGTCCAGGAGACTCCTTCCTTCCTTCCTTCCTTCCTTCATTTCTTTCTTTCCTCTCTCTCTTTCTTTCTTTGGGCACTGTCCCTCAGCTCTTCAGCTCAAGGCAAGCACTCAACCACTTGAGCCACAGTGCCACTTTCAGTTTTCTGGTGGTTAATTGAAGATAAGAGTCTCATGGACTTTCTTGCCCAGGCTGGCTTTGAACCACGTTCCTCAAATCTCAACCTCCTGAATAGCTGGGATTACAGACACCCATGCCAGGCAAGAGCTTCTTTCTTTCCTTTTTTCTTTTTCTTTTTTTTTTTTTCGTTGTTGTTGGTGGTCCTGGGGCTTGAATTTTGGGCCTGGGCACTGTCCCTGAGCTCTTCAGTTCAAGGCTAGCATTCTACCATTTGAGCCACAGAGCCACTTCCGGTTTTCTGAGTGGTTTATTGGAGGTAAGAGTCATACTGACTTTCCTGCTCAGGCTGGCTTTGAACCATGATCCTCAGATCTCAGCCTTCTGAGTAGCTAGTAGGCGTGAAGGAGACTCTTATCTCCAATTATCCACCTGAAAACCAGAAGCCGAGCTGTGGTTCAAAGTGGTAAAATGCTAGCCTGAAGCAGAAAAGTTTAGGAAAAGGAAGAGAGGAATGGAGGGGATGGAGTGAGGGAGAGAGGGAGGGTGGGAGGGAGAAAATAATTGAGTACAAACAAAATGCTACCAAAGTCTAAAGTGTTAACAGGATATAGGCTAAGAATCAATCCCACTTGCTAACATCTCCTCTGTAGGGAGCTTTATACTGGAGGTACTGGGGTTTAACTCAGGGCTTTGTGGTCTTGCTTAGCTGCTTCAGCTGTACCTGGAGATGTACCACTTGAGCCACAGCTCCACTTCTGCCCTTTTGCTGGTTAATTAGAGAGAAGAGTCTCAAGGAACTGTCTTAAAGAGAGGAGGGCTGGCTTCGAATCGCGATGGTCAGATATCAGCCTCCTTACTAGCTAGGATTACAAATGTAAGTGATCAGCTACACAAAATGTTTGTTTCCACGCAGCCTTTCCGAGGTTTACTCTAATGGAAGTGAAGCGAGGGCGTCTCACCGTGGTGTGGCGCCCCCTTTGGTCTTTGCTCCTGGGCCTGCGGCCTCTTGGCTTCATACTACAACTCCCAGCATGCAGCTCTCCCCCTACACTGCGGCCTAACAGCACCGTGTACTCTGCGCAATCGGTGACTTTTAAGCCGGAAACTATACGCATAAAATTACTTCCGGGTTAGCGCGTCACGTTCTAGGCACTCCTAGACATAGTCTTCCTCCGCTAGCAGGCTAAATAGTCCCACCGGTATTTTTGTTTCACGCCCCCCACACACACAGATTAATCAGCTTTAGGAACTTATTTCCACTCAATATTTTAGCGGAAACTCTAGATAGACTGAGGGAATGTTGAGCACAGTGGTTTACTACGTCTTACTGGAGTGATACGTCTTCCAAGAGTTCTTCCGGTGGTGGCGTAGGGATCTCGTGTATATAAGAGTCCCGGACCGAGAGGCGGGCTCTCTCTCTGGCCCTCGCTTTCAAGATGGTGAGTCCGCGTGTGTCGTGAGCGTGGGGTGCGAGTGGAACCTAGAAGCCGCGGGTTGTGGGGATGTGAGAGCCGGGACACGGGGGGAGGTGGGGGACGGTGTGTGTGTGGTGCTGGGCTAGGAGGGCTCGGGGTTTGCAGGCGCCGTGGCGCCGCCGGCGGGGGACGCAGCGGAAGCAGGCTCGGGCTGGACAATGCAGATGCAATGCTTATTTCACCGCAGACGAAGAAGAGGAGGAACAACGGCCGGGCCAAAAAGGGCCGCGGCCACGTGCAGCCTATCCGCTGCACCAACTGCGCCCGGTGCGTGCCCAAGGACAAGGCCATTAAGAAGTTTGTCATCCGGAACATAGTGGAGGCCGCCGCCGTCAGGGACATTTCCGAAGCGAGTGTCTTCGACGGTGAGAGCATCTTGGGGTGTCAGGGTCCTAGTGCTCACAGCCCTTTCCACTTAACCCCTCTCCATAGGCACCGTGGGAGTAGTTGGGACAATTCCTAAGTGCTTGGGGAAGGAGAAGGGTGGATTTGTTGTCCTTAGGTAATGTTGAGCGTTGGGCAGGGTTGTTTTTGTGTGTGTGTGTGTTTCGTTTTGACTTGTGCAGCTGCCACTCAGGCTTCAGTCCAGACCAGACTGTGTAGGACATGATTCCAGAAACGGTATCTGCCTAGCTTAAGTTGTGAAGAGTCTCCTGTTTCAAGAAGGACGGCAGGAGATCTGCTGAATTCAATTCCGAGTGCCACAAAAGAAGGAATGGCTTTAAGTTATTGAAGCCACAAGGAGATTCTTGGGGGAGTGGGTGTTCTGTATCTGTCAAAACTGTTGGAGGATGCATGGGTTGGATTTATGGCAGGCCCGTCCCCCTGGGCCTTTCATAGTGTCCCATGCCAGAGCAAACTGTGGTCCCGAACCATTGCCTGGCCTCGATCTGTGGGCTACTGGCACTGAAGGGGGTTGCACAGAGGAAAAGAGAAAAAGGCCTTTTGGAGGAACTGATCTCTTTTGATGTACTAGAGGTTGAGTTTCAGGGCTTCAGGTCTAGCCACATTCCTAGTTCTTTTTTTCTCTTCCGCTGAGCACTTATATGTTGGCTTCATAATACAGTCCTGTCTATGGCAGTGTGCACTGGTGGAGCTAGCTTCAATGAATGTAGGACGTAAACTTAAAAATTGTGGTATTTGTGACACTGGCAGTTACAGATAGATACCAGAAATACAGACTTAGCTTTGACGGAATGAATGAGAATTGATGCAGGACAGTTAATACAACAGCTGTTTAAAATGTTTTGTCAGCTTATGTGCTTCCCAAGCTCTATGTAAAGCTCCATTACTGCGTGAGTTGTGCCATTCACAGCAAGGTCGTCAGGAATCGATCTCGTGAAGCCCGGAAGGACCGAACACCCCCACCCCGATTTAGACCTGCTGTGAGTATTTGTAAAAGTGGTTGAAAATACAGAGGGTGGATGAAACTTGACTTCCAGAAAAATAATCGAGTTACAGTCTTGTTCTAGAAAGGCAAAGGAACCCATACATAAACAATTGATTAGAGACTTCTCAAATTAGAACCTTTTTTCAAATAGGATATTTTGATGTCCTTCCACTTCAGCCAGCATTTATAGTATGTTAGTGATGGGGGGAGGGGTTTTGACTCATTATCTTTTGGTAGTTATGGGGATCAAATCTAGGGCCTCATACATGCTATGCAAGTGCTCTGCCAAACTACATGCTCATCTTAATCTGTGTTTTGTTTTTCTTTTTTTTCCCTTTTAGGGTGCTGCTCCCCGACCTCCACCAAAACCAATGTAAGGAGCTGGATAGTTCCAGACTTCAGAAAAGCTGTCTTCTAGGGGAAACAAAAACAAATAAAATGGAAATTATACTTTATATCCTGTGTTGACTGCATTTGTGCAAGATAGGAGTGTTTTTTATACCAAGTGTTCAAAGGAAAATCTAACCAGTTAGACTCCCCCCTAGCCCTCCCAGAACTTAATTATTTTAACATGTTAGATCTTTAGTGATCCTTGTATGCCTATGTGAAAAGGGAAGAGTATCTGAATGTTGGGGAGCTTCAACCTATCCGAGTAAGTTGGCATCCTGAAAATGCATTAAAAGGAAGGAGCTTGGAGATATGTACATATGAATTTGAGTTGAATCCCTGGTGCCAGAAAGAAAAAGACAGAGAACATAGGGCTGGGAGTTAAAGACATTTTTCATAATTCCTGATGGGAGACTTTTAAGCAGGAAATATGCCTTTGGGACAACTTCAAGACTGGGAGGCTTATGGTTCAACACAGCATATAAGTCCCTTTAACTATGTTACTAAAGAGAAAAGGGTTGATCCCAAATTAGAGGGTCAACATATACCATAAATCTTGTACTGAAATAACTGCAGCTTAACTATGAATTCATTGAGACAGTCATCCTAGGCAAAAGGAGATGTGAGATTTCATCTTCACCCAGTAAGGACCACTCTACTCATTTAGGAACATTTCAGATGCAGAGTGTTAGGCTTGATTGTGACAGGCCTGTGGCTTTCTCTGTCCTGTTTTAGTTTGGACATTTTTCTTTTAGGTATTAATATATTCAATTAAAAGGGTAAGAGCTGTATGGTTCAAGAATATTATGTAGAAACTTAAATGAAGAAAATATTACATAGTGACCGAAATTATTTCAAAATATTACAAAAATAGTTATGTACGGGCTGGGAAGGTGGCTCAGTGGTAGAGCGCTTGCCTTGCATGCCTGAGGCCCTGGGTTCGATTCCTCAGCACCACATAAGCAAAAAAGAAAAAAAGCCGGAGTGGCGCTGTGGCTCAAGTGGTAGAGCGCTAGCTGAAGAGCTGAGGGACAGCGCCCAGGCCCAGAGTTCAGGCCCCACGATGTAAATATAGGGATGGATAAACATACATGAAATGCCAAAAAAGAATGAAACACATTTTTTTTCAAGTATTTGTCAATCTTGATCCTAGCTGTATTGCTGTTCTGATTTCACTATGCTTCTGAGAACTCAGAAAAACTAGAATCCATAGGTTTTCCTCATCTTCCTTCTGAGGTCTGGCTCTTTGAAATTGAGAGGTATATACCTTCTTTTTCTGTTTGGCAAGTCTGAAGATAAGTGGACATTTTTAGCATCAGCACCAGTTGCAGCTTTTCTGAGTAGTTTGTTGGCAGTAAAAGTGTCACAAACCTTTCTGCCCAGGCTGGCTTTGAACCTCTACCCTCAAATCTCAGCTTCCTGAGTAGCTAGGATTACAGGCTGAGAAAAAAATTTTTTTGTGGGTCGTAGGGCCTGAGTGCTACCCTTCAGCTCAAGGCTAGTTCAGCTACCTACCACTTGAGCCACAGCGCCACTTTGGCTTTTTTCTGCTTATGTGGTTCTGAGGAATGGAACCCAGGGTCTCATGAATGTGAGGCAAGCACTCTACCACAGAGCCACCTTCCCAGCCCCTGAGAAAATTCTTTTGGTAGCTATGAATATATCCATTTTATGTCCAGGGCCATTTGTAGGTCATAGAAAACTGCAGGCTGGGGCTGGGGAGGTGGCTTAGTGGTAGGGTGCTGGCCTAGAATGCCTGAGGCCCTGGGTTCGATTGCTCAGCTCCACATAAACAGAAAAGACCAGAAGTGGCGCTGTGGCTCAAGTGGGAGAACATTAGCCTTGAGCTGAAGAGCTGACGGCGCGTGCCCAGGCCCAGCGTTCAAGCCCAGGACCACAAAAAAAAACTGCAGGGAGTTGTCCTTGAGCAGCCTTGGAGAAACACGCTGTCCAGCCATGCCAAATGATTTCCTATATGGCCTTCTTCCTGAAAGGTAATGAAAGAATTGGGGCTAGAATCTGGACTTGTTCAGTAAATACTAACTGCCTATGTGTTTGGCATCCCCCTCCCCCTTTTTTTTTCTGAATACAACCAACAGATCTGAGGATCACAGTTCAAAGCCAGCCTGGGCAAGAAAATAAGACATCCAATTAGCCACTAGAAATCTAGAAGTGAAGCTGTGGATCAAAATGGTAGAGTACTAGCCTTGGAGCAAAAGAGTTTAAGGTTAGCCTCCAGGCCCTGAATTCAAGCCATGCAACCAACAAAAAAAACTTGTTCATTGGAGCTAAAAGTCTGATTTGTCTGTCTGGGCTGGCTTTTTTTTTTTTTTGGGGGGGGGGGGGGGGTGTCCGGTAATGGGCCTGATCTCTGGGCCTGGGCACTGTCCCTCAGCTCTTCAGCTCAAGGCTAGCGCTCTACCACTTGAGCCATAGTGCCACTTCCGGCTTTTTTTTTTTTTCTGCTTATGTGGTACTAAGGAATTGAACCCAGGGCCTCAGGCATGCAAGGCAAGGGCTCTACCACTGAGCCACCTTCCCAGCCCCTGGGCTGGGTTTTAACTCTCCATCCTTACTGCTCAGCCTTCTAAGTACCTAGGATTTTTTTTTTTTTGGTCGGTTGTGGGGCTTGAACTCTGGGCCTGGGTGCTGTCCCTCAGCTCTTCAGCTCAAGGCGAGCGCTCTACCACTTGAGCTACAGCGCCACTTCCGGTTTTCTGGTGGTTTATTGGAGATAGGAGTCTCACGGTCTCTCCTGCCCGGGCTGGCTTTGAACCGCGATCCTCAGATCTCAGCCTCCTGAGTAGCTAGGATTACAGGCGTGAGCCACCAGCGCCCGGCTTAAGTACCTAAGATTATAGGCATAAACCACCGGCGCCTAGCTGGTGTCAGTTTTTGTTTGGAATGAGACAGCTAAGAGCAAGAGATTCCACAACACGGGAATAGCCAATAAAAAGTAACATAGCCAAAGACAAAACCTCCTGCTGACCCTGTCTGCACACTGCTGTGCAGACTGCCCTTTTGGGTGGCTAGCATCCAGATGAGACTCTGGACTAGTCTCCTAATAAGTAAGTATGAGAAACAGATTTCTCTCTATCCTCCTGTCTTAGTAAAAAAAATTTTTGGTGAGTCATGGGGCTTGAACTCTGGGCACGGTCCCTCAGCTTGTTAGCTCAAGACAAGTGCTCTACCACTTGAGCCATAGCACAACTTCCTGTTTTCTGGTGGTTAATTGGAGATAGGAGTCTCAGGGACTTTCCTGCCTGGGCTGGCTTTGAACCGCAATCCTCACATCTCAGCCTCTTGAGTAGCTAGGATTACAGGCATGAGCCACAGGCACCAGGTTTTTTCTTTTTCTTTTGTGCTGGCACTGGGGGCTTGAACTCACTCCACTTTAGGCTAGCACTCTACCACTTGAGCTACAGCTCCACTTCCTTAGTAAATTATTTTTTTCCCCCAACCCAAACTGTATCCAACTTTATTAAAGATACTTTACATAAACAATCATGGTATTTTAGGCAGGACATGTCCTGCCTTAAAAAAAAATGGTATACAACAACTTTCAAACTCCCTTCTTGGATGGACTATCCAAATCAGAAAGCCATTTTAAAATCCAATAATGTCTTTATTTGAAGCTCTGAATAGGGAAAGTTTAGAGAGGGTTGACATTTCACATTAAATATGTTGTTTAACAACTTTTCACAAGCCGACCCTGACTTTCAGGAAATGAAAAATGGCAGAATTATCAATCTGAAAATTCATGATTTACAAAAGGAAACCACTGCTCTTTTAAGGAACACCATCTCAATGATAACACTGTCAAGTCCAGATTGCCTGGGACATCGTAAAAACCAACTGGGGGCCAGGCAGGGTCAAGGTCCCACTGGCCTCTGGTTTTAAGGGAGTTAAGACTATGCTGATGATGTAGGAGGACAAAAGTTATTTAGAGTTTTCCCACATCACAAGGTGTTGTGCCAAGATGGCTGTGTGTCAGCATGAGGGAATTCCTCCTCCTAGGAGCTAACAAGAAGTCTCTCAACACTATCAGGGAAAGGTGTTTTCCCCTGTATTTATCCAGCTTTGGAGACATTCTATTAGTGACAGATGCTCCTTTCCCCAAAACAAGCGTTCTGTGTGCTAACAACATAACTTAAAAAAAAAAAACTAAAACTAAATTCTGCATGTTTATAAAACTTGACAAAAAATAGTATGTCAAACTGTACAGTCACCAGAAGTACACAGCTACCAAAAATGCACACACTTCACTTGGCATCTACAGCAACTTCAGTTTTCTGTGTCTGGTCTGTTTTGCATCTCCATTTTCTGCAGGGTTATTCCCATCCTTGCCAGCATCAGCTATCCCTTGCTTCCCTTTGGGTACCTTCTCTCCCTTCTTTGCAGGGCTTTTTTTTTAAATATTTTTTTTATTGTAAAGGTACTATACAGAGGGTTACAGTTACATGAGTGAGGTAATGAGTACACTTCCTATTGAGCATTGTTACCCCCTCCATTGTTTTCCCCCTACCATCCTTTCCCTCCCTACCTTCCCCGAGGTTCTTTTTTTTTTTAAATTGTGATTAAGTGATTACATAATTTCCCGAATTTCACAGTATTGTGGAATAATGATGCTCATTTAAAGTCACAAGTTCATTCTAACTTTCCTGGAGCAAATTGTCTATCACAGTCTATAACATATAACGGTGTTCACATGTTATACACCATACATGTGATCAGCAGCATGGGGATATTTAGTAGTGGTTCAACCAGATGAATGGGAGTTCTTTGTTTCTTAAGTCCTGTTAGTTTTGTCGTATCACCTAACATTTTGGATTTAGCATCCACTTATCAGGAAGACCATGTACCGTTTGTCTCTTTGCTCTCGGCTTACCTCGCTCAACATGATTCCTTCTAGCTCCATCCATTTCCCTGCAAATGCCATTATTTTGTCATTTCTAATGGCTGCATAATATTCCATTGTGTATAGATACCACAATTTTTGGATCCATTCATCTGTGGTGGGGCATCTGGGTTGTTTCCATATCCTAGCTATCTTTGCAGGGCTTTTTTAGGCTTGGGCTCTGGCTTTGGAGGAGCAGGTTTAGCAGATCTTCTCTGTGGCTCATCCTTCATCTTTGCTTTATATCCTTTAGCCTTTTTCTTGGGCATGTCACTGAGAATGCATGCAGCGACTCGAGGTTTTGATAAGTGTGGGGGGAGGAGGGCTGAGCTCATCTCCTTAGTAAATCCTTTTTTTTTTTTGTCAGTCGTGGGCCTCGAACTCTGGTCCTGAGCACTGTCCCTCAGCTCTTCAGCTCAAGGCCAGTACTCTACCACTTGAGCTACAGCGCCATTTCCGGTTTTCTGGTAGTTTATTGGAGATAAGAGTTTCACAGACTTTCTTGCCCGGGCTGGCTTTGAACGTCGATCCTCAGATCTCAGCCTCCTGAGTAGCTAGGATTACAGGCGTGAACCACTGGCGCCTGGTTTCCTTAGTAAATTATTTTACCAGCTTGAGACCCCAGCTCCAAATAACCACACCAGTAATGTACAATTAGTGGACAGGGGTTCTTTTGGTTGCCACAGGGACAGAGAGTGAACATTGAGACTGGGCGATTTTACTGGTAATAAAGCCTGAGTTGTAGGGGACTGTAAAAGAAGTGAAGCAGATGGGGGAAAGTGTAAAGGGGGTTGGAAAGGGCTGCATAGAAATTAGATTCTGGGGCAGCTGGTGGTGAATGCCTATAATCCTAGCTACTCAGGAGGCTGAGATCTGAAGATTGTGGTTCAAAGCCAACCCAGGCAGAAAAGTCCCCATGAGACTCTATCTCCAATTAACCACTCAAAAACTGCATGTGAAGTTGTGGCTCAACTGGTAGAGTGTTAGCCTTGAGCACAAACTGGCACAGGGTCAGCACCAAGGCCCTGAGTTTAAGCTCCAAAACCAACCAAAAAAGAGGGGCTGGGAAGGTGGCTCGGTGGTAGAGTGCTTGCCTTGCATGAATGAGGCCCTAGGTTCGATTCCTCAGCACCACATAACCAGAAGAAGCCAGAAGTGGCACTGTGGCTCAAGTGGGAAAGTGCTAGCCTTGAGCTGAAGAGCTGAGAGTCAATGCCCAGGCCCAGAGTTCAGGCCCCACGACCCATAAAAAAAAAGAGAGAGAATCTGGTGTACTGTACATGTAGCTCAGTGGTGGAGCATTTTTTCCCAGCACATGTGTAAAGCCCTAGATTCCAGCAGGAGGCAGGCGGGGGTGGGGGTGGGGGGTAGAGGAAGGAAATAACTTAGCCTAGCTACCTAGCTATCAATAGACTGAGATATGTATGTATGGGAATCAAGGTACAGAGTCAGCCCAGGCAGAAAAGTATGTGATACTCTATCTCCAATTAGCTAGCAAAAAGCCCAGTCTGGAGATGTGGCTCAAGTGATAGAACTCAATGTCCAGGCCTTGAGTTCAAGCCAGTAACTGATACAAAAAGGGCCTGGATGGGCTGGGAATATGGCTTAGCGGTAGAATGTTTGCCTAGCATGTATGAAGTCCTGGGTTCGATTCCTCAGTACCACATAACCAGAAAAAACTCCAAGTGCTGCTGTGGTTTAAGTGGTAGAGTACTAGCCTTGAGCAAAAGAAGCTCAGGCTAGCTGGGCACTGATAGCTCACTCCTAAAAACCTAGCTACTCAGGAGGCTGAGATCTGAAGATTGGAGTTTAAAACCAGCCCAGGGAAGGAAAGTCTGAGACTTCTTCTTTTTTTTTTTTTTTGGTCAGTCATGGGGCTTGAACTCTAAGCCTGGGCACTGTCCCTCAGCTCTTCAGCTCAAGGCTAGCACTCTACCACTTGAGCCACAGTGCCACTTGTGGTTTTCTGGTGGTTTATTGGAGATAAGTGTCTCACTGACTTTCCTGCCCAGGCTGGCTTTGAACCACTATCCTCAGATCTTAGCCTCCTGAGTAGATAGGATTACAGGTGTGAGCCACCAGTACCAGGCCTGTGAGACTCTTATCTTCAATTAACCACCAGAAAACTGGAATTGGCTCTGTGGCTCAAGTGGTAGACCGAAAAAAAAAAAAAAAGAAGAAAAAGAAGCTGCTCTGGGATAGTGCCCAGGCCCTGAGGGCTTGAACTGGCACAAAAAAGGGGGGACTGGAGGCATGGCTCAAGTGATAAAGCATATAGCTAACACAAAGGTGAGACACTGTGGTACATTCTGTGGTACAGTACAAATAAACTTGTGTGTGTGTGCTGGGGATTAAAACCAAGACCTTGTACACACATTTATTTATTTATTTATGTCAGTCATGAGGCTTGAACTCTGGGCTTGGGCGCTGTCCCTGCGCTCTTCAGCTCAAGGCGAGCACTCTACGGCTTGAGCCACAGCGCCACTACCCGTTTTCTAGTGATTTATTGGAGCTAAGAATCTCATGGAGGGACTGGGAAGATGGCTCAGTGGTAGAGCACTTGCCTTGCATGCCTGAGGCCCTGGGTTCGATTCCTCAGCACCACATAAGCAAAAAGAAAAAAGCCGGAAGTGGTGCTGTGGCTCAAGTGGTAGAGCTCTAGCCTTGAGCTGAAGAGCTGAGGGACAGCACCCAGGCCCAGAGTTCAGGCCCCACAACCGGACCCAAAAAAAAAAAAAAAGAAGAATCTCGTAGACTTTCCTTCCCAGCCTGGTTTTGAACCCTGATCCTCAGATCTCAACCTCCTGAGTAGTGAGGATTACAGGCGTGAGCCACTGGCACCTAGCAGTCCTAACTTTTTAGTTTTGAGAGTTCTTCATTCTTTAGTTTTGATTCATTGTTCAGATATATAATTTGCGTATTTTTCTTCAAGTTTGGCTTATCTCTCTCTGTCTCTTTCTTTTTTTTGTTGTTGTTGTTGTTTTTTGTTTGTTTTTGGGTCCAGTCCTGATGGCTCTACCACTGAGCCATCTTCCCAGCCCCTCTGTCTTTCTTTTTGTACATATACTAGAGTTTGAATTCCAAGTCTTGAGTTTTGTGATTCTCCCCTCCTCTTCTCTCTTCTCTTCTTTCCTCTCCTCTCCTTTGCTCTTTTTGAAAGGGGTACTAGGGTTTAGGTCAGATCCTCTCAAACTTACTTGGCCTACTTGTTTATGGTTGCAGCTCTATCACTTAAGTCACCTCCAGTCAAGCATTTTGCTGGTTAATTGGTGATAGAGTCACAGACTATTCTGCTTGAGCTAAACCACCAGCACCTGCCTAGTGAGTCTTGAAGTCATGTAGGGTAAACTGAATTAAAAAATTGGGGGGGTTGGAAGCTTGGCTCAGTTGATAACAGCACTATTCAATGAGCAAAAGTGGCAGGTAACCAAGGCCTAAAAAACAAGTCAATTTGGATTTTAACTGGACTATATTGAATGCCTAGATCAATTTGGAGAAACTTTGACATTTGAGCAATGTTGACTTTCCATCCATGAACAAGGTAGGTCTGTGTGTTCTAGTCAGCTTCAACGTAATACTATAGATAGGGTTTTTTGTTTGTTTGTTTTGTTTTGTTTTGTTTATTGACAGTCCTGGGGCTTGAACTCAGGGCCTGAGCACTGTCCCTGAGCTTCTTTTGCTCAAGGCTAGCCCTCTACTCCTTGAGCCACAGCACCACTTCTGTTTATGTGGTAACTGAGGAATCAAACCCAGGGCTTCATGCATGCTAAGCAAGCATTTTACTACTAAGCCACATTCCTAGCCCTAGATATAGGGCATTTTATAAAGAGACAACATTTATTTTTTACAGTTTTGAAGGCTAAGAAGTTCAATATTGAAGGGCTGACAGCTGACAAAGGCTTCTTGCTGTTTTGTAACAAGACAGAGCAACTGCACAGTGGGGGAGCAAGAACCAGAAAAAAAGAGAAACCCAGCACTGCAATAATAGCACCAGTCCACCAGAGGGAGCAGAGCAGCCTGACCCAACCGCCTCTCATAGGCACAACCTGGCCAGGCAGTTGCACTGAAATTAAATTTCCAAACATTAAGTTTCAAACCAGCAATTTTTCCACTTACTGAGGTCTTCTTTAAGTTCTCTCAGTAATATTTTGGTGAAAAAATAAATTCAGAACATTCACTCAGAGTCAACTAGCCAGACTTTGGGGTTAGAAAACAACTGAATCAGCTGGGTATCAGTGGCTCATGCCTGTGATCCTCACTACTCAGGAGGCTGAGATCTGGGGATTGTGGTTCAAAGTCAGCCCGAGCAGGAACGTCTGTGAGACTTTTTTTTTTCTTTTTGGATAGTTGTGGGGCCTGAACTCTGGGACTGGGCGCTGTCCCTCAGCTCTTCAGCTCAAGGCTAGCGCTCTACCACTGGAACCACACTGCCACTTGGGCTTTTTCTGCTTATTTGGTACAAGAAAAGAAAAAGAGGGTCTGGGAAGGTGGCTCAGTGGTAGAGTGCTTGCCTTGCATGCATGAGGCCCTGGGTTTGATTCCTCAGCACCACATAAGCAGAAAAAGCCGGAAGTGGCACTGTGGCTCAAGTGGTAGAGTGCTAGCCTTGAGCTGAAGAGCTGAGGGACAGTGCCCAGGCCCAGAGTTCAGGCCCCATGACCAGCAAAAAAGAAAGAAAGGAAGGAAAGAAGGAAGGAAGGAAGGAAGGAAGGAAGGAAGAAAGAAAGAAAGAAAGAAAGAAAGAAAGAAAGAAAGAAAAGAAAGAAAGAAAAAGAAAACAACTGAGTCAGTCACCAAAAGAGCAGGAGCTTAGTGTCAGGACAGTTGGGGGCAAACCCCTGGGGCAAATTCTAATGAAATGTGCTATGTGCATTGGATTGGGAAAGTCACCTTTTGTGATCTAGTGTGAGCAATAATAATAAATTCCTCACAAGCCTCTGGAAGATTAAATGTTAGAGATTAAATGAAATCATGCAGGAAATGTGAGGGACTCAGGCTAGTTGCTGACACACACAGATCAGAGTAAATGTAACCCCCCCCCCCTTTTGGGGCTTGAACTCAGAGCCTGGCGCTGTCCCTGAGCTTTTGCACTCAAGGCAAGCACTGTACCACTTCAGCCAAAGCACCACTTCCAGCTTTTTCTGTTTATGTGGCACTGAGGAATTGAACCCAGGGCTTCATGCATGCTAGGCAAGCACTCTACCACTAAGCCACATTCCCAGCCCTGTCCCTGGGCTCTTTTTGTTTTGGGAGTTTTTGTTTTGTTTTGTTTTTGTTTATTTTGTTGGTCATGGGGCTTGAACTCTGGGCCTGGGCGCTGTCCCTCAACTCTTCAGTTCAAAGCTAGTGCTGTACCACTTGAGCCACAGAGCCACTTCTGGTTTTCTGGTGGTTTATTGGAGATGAGAGTCTCACAAATTTCCTGTCTGAGCTGGCTTTGAACATGATCCTCAGATCTGAGCCTCCTGAGTAGCTAGGATTACAGGTCTGAGCCACTGATGCCCAGCTAAATGTAACTCATTACTATTCTTGCCACCTCAGTTTCTAAAACAACTCTCCTTTTAGTTCTAAGTGTGTGTAATCAGTGTGTATTTGTTTTCTCTCTTCCTTCCTTTTATTTATTTATTTATTTATTTTTGTCGGTCGTGGGGCCTGAACTCTGGGCCTGGGCGTTGTCCCTCAGCTCTTCAGCTCAAGGCTAGCGCTCTACCACTTGAGCCACAGCACCACTTCCTCCTTCCTTTCTTTTTCTTCTTTCCTTCCTTTTCTCCCTCCCATCTTCCCTCCCTCCCTCCCTTCTTTCCTTCCTTCCTTCCTTCTTTCCTTCCCTCCCTCCCTTCCTCCTTCCTTCCTTCCTTCCTTCTTTCCTTCCCTCCCTCCCTTCCTCCTTCCTTCCTTCCTCCTTTCTTTCTTCCTTCCTTTCTCTCTTTCTTTCTTCTTGTGCTAGTACTAGAACTTGAACTCAGGGTCTCACACTCTTGCTTAGCTTTTACTCTCAAGGCTGGCACTCTACCAATTGAACCACAGCTCTACTTTCAGCATTTAAATAAAATCCCATAAACTTTCTTTCTGGGCTGGCTTTGAACTTCAGTCCTAAATTCTCAATTTTCTGAGTAGCTAGAATTATAGGCCTGAGCCACTGACACCTGGAAAAAAAAATCTTTTTAAAAAGTAGAAAGTCACCAGGTGTCAATGGCTCATGCCTGTAATCCTAGCTACTCAGGAGGCTGAGATCTGAGAATCATGGTTCAAAGCCAGCCTGGGCAGGAAAGTTCGTGAGACTCTTATCTCCAATATACCGCTCAGAAAATCAGAAGTGGCACTGTGGCTCAAGTGGTTGAACACTTGCCTTGAGCTGAAGAGCTCAGGGACAGCGCCCAGGCCTAGAGTTCAAGCCCACAACTGACAAAAAAAAGAAGGTAGAAAGTCACTGGGCACTGGTGGCTCACGCCTGTAATCCTAGCTACTCAGGAGGCTGAGATCTGAGGATCATAGTTCAAAGTCAGCCTAGACAGGAAAGTCCATGAGACTCTTATCTCCAATTAACCACCAAAAAGTCAGAACTGGAGCCATGGCTCATTTGGTACAGTACTAGCCTTGTGTGAAAAAAATCTAAGGGTTAGAGTCCCAGGCCCTGAGTTCAACCCCAGTACTGGCACAAAATAAACAAACAAATACATAAAAGCCAAGGAACTGGCTGGGAATGTGGCTTAGTGGTAGAGTGCTTGCCTAGCATGCATGAAGCCCTCGGTCCAATTCCCCAGTACCACATAAACAGAAAAAGCTGGAAGTGGCACTGTGAGTCAAAGGTAGAATGCTAATCTTGAGTACAGAAAGGCTCAAGGACAGTGCCCAGGACCTGAGTTCAAGCCCCAGGATTGGCCAAAAAAAGAAAAAAAGGATTCTCCTCCCTCTGATTCCTAAGTGCTAGAGGAGTCACAGGCAGGTACTACCTACCCTACCCAGCTCCTTTTCTTTTTTTTTTTAAATGGCAGAATCTTTACTGCAAATGAGTGCCAGGAGACTTTGATAACTACACACACACACACACACACACACACACACACACAGAGCTATCCATTATTCCTGACTCATAACTGCCATTCTAAGAAAGACACAAACTAGAAGCTGGGTACCAGTGGCTTACACCTGTAATTCTAGCTATTCAGGAGGCTGAGCTCTGAGGATCACCATTCAAAGCCAGCAGGAAACTCCGTGAGACTCTAATCTCCAATAAACTACTCAAAAAAGCTGGAAGTGGTGCTGTGGCTCATGTGGTAGAGAGCTCACCTTGATCGAAAAAAGACTCAGGGACAGTGCCCAGGCTCAGAGTTCACAAGTGTCAGTACTGGCAAAAAAGAAAGAAGGAAAGGAAGGAAAAGAAAGAACGAAAGAAAGAAAGAAAGAAAGAAAGAAAGAAAGAAAGAAAGAAAGAAAGAAAGAAAGAAAGAAAGAAAGAAAGAAAAGAAAAGGAAAGAAAGAAAGAAAGGAAGGAAAGGAAGGAAGAAAGGAAGGAGGAAGAAAGGAAGAAGGAAGGAAGGGGAGAGAGAAAGAAAGAAAGAAAGAAAGAAAGAGGGAGGGAGGTAGTGAGGGAGGGAAGAAGGAAGGAAGGGAAAGAAAGAAAGAAAAAGAAAGGAAATTAGAATTTCTCTTCCCGGAGGCAAGTCATAGAAACTATTATCTTCACTTACCTTTTAGCCCTTAGGGCTGTTAATAAGTCATAAGATTCTCCTTTCATGAAGGAACCCTGACATTTACCCCAAAGGCAGAAAATGCCACGGAGGGGCTGCCACGGAGGGGCTGGGAAGGTGGCTCAGTGGTAAAGCTCTTGCCTTGCATGCCTGAGGCCCTAGGTTGGATTCCTCAGCACCACATAAGAAAAAAGAAAAAAGCCGGAAGTGGAGCTGTGGCTCAAGTGGTAGAGTGCTAGCCTTGAACGGAAGAGCTGAGGGACAGTGCCCAGGCCCAGAGTTCAGGCCCCACGACTGGACCCCCCCCCCCAAAGAAAAAGAAATGCCAGTGAGGCCAAGAAGCCTGATACCTTTCCCACTTAGTTTCCAACCTCTACATTTCCCCTCTTTAGTCTACTATCCTGTATGTGTGGGGGAAGGGGTTTGCTGTTTCTAGGATTTGAACTCAGGAACTGAGTGCTATCCCTGAGCTTTTTGTGCAAGAATAGTGTTCTACTACTTGAGCCACAATTCCATTTTCAGGTTTTTGCTGGTGAATTGGTAGAATCTCATGGACTTTTCTCCCCAGCTGGCTTTAATCTATGATCCTTAGCTCTCAGCCTCCCAAGCAGATTAAATGCATAAGCCACCAGTGCTCAGCTAGCATTCTATTTTTTATGATTATTTTTGTTGCTGGTCCTGGGGCTTGAACTCAGGTTTGGGCACTGTCCCTGAGCTCAGAGACTATAACTTGAGTTACACCTCCACCTCCAGCTTTTTTCTATGATTGAAGAGTCTCACAAACTTTCCTGCCTTGGAACTGAAGTCCTCAAATCTCAACCTCCTAAGAAGCTAGGTTTACAGCCATGAACTTTCATCTAGTCTCAAATCTGTTAATAACCTATGTACAGTGCTTGCTCTCAACCTTTACATTGCTGTCTCTGAAATGACTTCTAAAGTAGACTTTTTAGGAAAGGCTCATGGGAATATTTCTTGAGTTCCTTCATATCTATCACAATTCCACTCACATATTTTCCTTTAAATATTTAAAGTATGTCAATTCCATTTTCTTTTTTTTTTTTTCTTTTTTCTTTCTTCTTTTTTTGGTCGATTGGGAGGCTTGAACCCTGGGTCTAGGAGCTGTTCCTCAGCTCTTCAGCTCAAGGCAAGTGCTCTACCACTTGTGCCACAGCACTACTTCTTGTTTTCTGAGTGGTTTATTGTAGATAAGAGTCTCACAGAGCTTCCTGCTCTGGCTGTCTTTGAACACAATCCTCAGATCTCAGCCTGTTGAGTAGCTGGGATTACAGGTGTGAACCACCGACTTCCAGCTTGTCAATTCCATCTTCTTCTTGCATAAGACATTACTGTCAAAAAAAAAAGGGGGGGGGGGCTAGGAAGGTGGCTCAGTGATAGAGTGCTTGTCTTGCATGCATGAGGCCCTGGGTTCGATTACTTAGCACCACATAAGGAGAAAAAGCTGGAAGTGGCATTGTGGTTCAAGTGGTAGAGCGCTAGCCTTGAGCCGAAGAGCTGAGGGACAGCGCCTAGGCCCAGAGTTCAGACCCCACAGCCAAAAAAAAAAAAAAAAGTATAGACAAACCAGGTTACTGGTGGCTCACACCTGTAATCCTAGCTACTCAGGAGACTGAGATCTGAGGATTGTAGTTCAAAGCCCGCAGGATAGTCCATGAGACTCTTCAGTTAAGCACAAAAGCCAGAAGTAGAACTATGGCTCAAGTGGTAGAGTTCTAGCTCTGTGCAAAAGTGCTCAGTCCCTGAGTTCAAGCCCCAGGACTGGCCAAAAAAAAAACCCAAGACTGGTGGATCCCAGGACTCTGGCTGGAGTGAAAGGCTCCTATGGCAGTCAAGACAAAGATGTCTTTCATCCAAGTTGGATGAAAGCCTTATCTCAAGCTAATATTCAACGATATCAGGCAGGCTGAGTGTCATAGCTCAAGCCTGTAGCCTCAGCCACCTTAGAGGCTGAGGTTTAGGTTAGGCCAGCCTGGGAAGTCTCTGAAATAGCAGTCACATTCCTGATGTTTATGGCTGAAAGATCTGGCTGTAAAACTCCACCTAGCTGGCTCAGGAGCTTTGATTATGGATAATGTTGGGGGGGGGGGGGGGGGGAGGAGGGAATGTGGGTGGAGGATGGTTACTATTTGAAATGTTTCAATCTATTTTTTTTTTTTTGCCTGTCCCAGGACTTGGACTCTGGACCTGGGCACTGTCCCTGAGCTTTTTTTGCTCAAGGCTAGCACTCCACCACTTGAGGTACAGGGCCACTTCAGGCTTTTTCTGAGTAGTTTATTGGAGAGGAGATAGACTTTCTTGCCCAGACTTTGAACCGTGATCCTCAGATCTCAGCCTCCTGAATAGCTAGGATTACAGGTGTGAGCCACCAGAGCCCAGCTTTACTTATTTATTCATTGGCAGAATGGAGGTTTGAACTCAGGGTCTGGCACTTGCTAGACAAGTGCTATGTCGCTAAGCCACACTCCCAGACCTTTTGTGCACTCCTTATTTGGGAGAGAGGGCCTCAGTTTGTGTCCAGGTTCATACCTGAGCTAGGATCCACCTCTTTTTGGCTTCCTTTCCTAGCTGAGATGATGAGAAAATGCCAGCTTCTTCCTTTGAGATGTGGTCTCATAGACTTTGTTGCCGTGGATGCCTGGAACCACAATCCTCCTGATCGCAGCCTCCCATGTAGCTAGATGGTAAGCATGCACCACTGCGCCCAGCTATTAGTTGAGAAGGGTTTTGTTTTGTTTTGTTTTTTGTCAGTCATGGGGACTGGACTCTGGGCCTGGGCGCTGTCCTCAGCTCTTCAGCTCAAGGCTAGTGCTCTACCACTTGGGTCACAGCACCATTTCTAGCTTTTCCTGCTTATATGATGCTGAGGAATTGAACCCAGGGCCTCATGCATGGGAGGCAAACACTCTACCACTGAGCCACCTTCCCAGCCCCAAGAAGGGTTTTTTTTGTTTTGTTTTGTTTTTGGGTCCGGTCATGGGGCCTGAACTCGGGGCCTAGGCGCTGTTCCTCAGCTCTTCAGCTCAAGACTAGCGCTCTACCACTTGAGCCACAGCGCCACTTCCGGCTTTTTTCTTTTTGCTTATGTGGTGCTGAGGAATCGAACCCAGGACCTCATGCATGCAAGGCAAGCGCTCTACCACTGAGCCACCTTCCCAGCCCTTTTATTTTGTTTTTGTTTTTCCCTAATCCTGAAGCTTGAACTCAGGTCCCGGGCACTGTCCCTGAACCTCTTGTGTTCAAGTCTAGCCTTTTACCACTTGAGCCATAGCACCATTCCCAGCTTTTCCTGAGTAATTTATTGGAGGTAAGAATCTCATGAACTTTCCTGCCTGGGCTGGCTTTGAATTGCAATCCTTAGATCTCAGCCTCCTGAGTAGCTGGAATTACAGGCATGCATGAGTCATCAGTGCCCAAGAAAGGGTCTTGTATCTATGCCTGAGCTAGCCCTGAACTATGACTCACCCAATCTAAGCCTCCCAAGGAGCTGGGGTGACAGATACATGCCACGACACCCAAATTCTTTTGGTTGAAATGAGGGAAATATGTTGAACTCTGCCCAAGCTGGCCTCAAGCCACAATCCTCCCAGTTTCAACCTCTCAATTGTTAGCTAACATTGCATGAAGACATGAACTATCAACCAACCCCTGTTTTATTTACTTGCAGAGTGTTAAAAAAATTTGTGTAAGCTGGGCACCAGTGGCTCATGCCTGTAATCCAAACTACTCGGGAGGCTGAGATCTTAGGATCGTGGTTCACAGCCAGCCCCGGGCAGAAGGTCCATGAGACTTTTTTTTTTTTTTTCCATGAGACTCTTATCTCCAATTAAATACTAGAAAAAATGGAAGTGGCACTGTGGCTCAAGAGCACTAGCCTTTTTTTTTTTTTTTCTTTTGTCAGTCATGGGACTTGACCTCTGGGCCTGGGCACTGTCCCTCAGCTCTTCAGCTCAAGGCAAGCGCTCTACCACTTGAGCTACAGCGCCACTTCCGGTTTTCTAGTGGTTTATTGAAGATAGGAGTCTCACGGTCTTTCCTGCCTGGGCTGGCTTTGAATAGCAATCCTCAGATCTCAGCCTCCTAAGTAGCTAGGATTACTGGCGTGAGCTACCGGCGCCCGGCTTAAGAGCACTAGCCTTGAGCTGAAGAGCTCAGGGGACAGTGCCCAGGCCTGGAGTTCAAGCCCCAGGACTGACCAAAAAAAAAAAAATTGGTGTGGGATGGGAATGTGGCTTAGTGGTAGAGTGCTTGCCTAGCATAAATAAAGACGTGGGGTAGAGTCAGTACCACATAAACAGAAAGAGATAGAAGTGGCTCTGTAGCTCAAGTGGTAGAGTGCTAGCCTTGAGCAAAAAGAAGAAAGAAGTTCAGGACAGTGCCCAGGCTCTGAGTTCAAGGCCTAGGACTGGCCAAAAAAAAAATGGTGTCTCATTTTCTGAGATTCTCTGGTTATATTCTCCTTCCCCATTTATTATCCTTTTGCTTTTAGAGATGAAGTGTCAACCTGACACCAGTTGCTTATGCCTGTAATCCTAGCCACTCAGGAGGCTAAGATCTGAGAATCATGGTTCAAAGCCAGCCTGGGCAGGAAAGTCTGTGAAACTCTTATCTCCAATTAATTACCAAAAAGCTGGAAGTGGAGCCATGTCTCAATTGGTAGAGTACTAGCCTTGTATGAAAAAAAAATCTAAGGATTAGAGCCCAGGCCCTGAGTTCAAGCCCCAGTACAGGCACACAATAAATAAATAAATACGTAAGAGCCAAGGAGCTGGCTGAGAATGTGACAACAGAGCGTGTTTGTCGCATGCATGAAGGCCTGTGTTCGATTCCTCAATATCACACATAAAACAGAAAAAGCCGGAAGTAGTGCTGAAGTAGAGTGCTAGTCTTGAGTAAAAGAAGGTCAGAGACAGTATTCAGGTCCTGAGTTCAAGTCACAGGACTGGCAAACAGAAAAAAGAAAGAAGGTTGAGTGAGAATGGGATTCCTGAATTCAAGCCCTAGTAGCAAAAATGACACCCCCCCAAAAAAAAAAAACAGAGAGGAAAGAAAGGAAAAGAAAGCAGCTAGGTAGCAAAGTCAAAAAGACATGGGCAACATTTGTTGCAAAATGAAGTGAATAAAAAGACTTCTTAAAGCTGGGCGCCAGTGGCTCAGGCCTATAATCCTAGCTACTGAGGAGGCTGAGATCTGAGGATTGAGGTTCAAAACCAGCCCGGGCAGGAAAGTCCGTGAGACTCGTATCTCCAATAAATCACCAGAGAACTGGAAGTAGTGCTATGGCTCAGGTGGTAGAGCGCTAGCCTTGAGCTGAAGCGTTCAGGCCCAGAGTTCAAGCCCCATGACCGACAAAAAAAAAAAAATTAATTAATTAAAAAAAAAAAGTAGGGGCTGGGAAGGTGGCTCAGTGGTAGAGCGCTTGCCTTGCATGCATGAGGCCCTGGGTTCAATTCCTCAGCACCACATAAGCAAAAAAGCTGGAAGTGGCACTGTGGCTCCAGTGGTAGAGCGCTAGCCTTGAGCTGAAGAGCTGAGGGACAGCGCCCAGGCCCAGAGTTCAGGCCCCATGACTGGCGGAAAAAAAAAAAAAAAGGTATTCCTAAGTGGAAAAGTATTAAAGACACCAGGGAACAGAGTTCTCAACAGACAAGAGTTGTCCATGAAGCGCAGCTCAGGCCCCATCAGAGGACAGGAGTTGAAGCTGGGGAGGTGTTACTCTCTCCATTAGGACAAGGGTGGGCCATGGCAGGCCTGGGGCACCTCCGTCCTTGCCTTGTTCCAAACCAACTATCCACATCTCCCTTCAGCACAGATCCTACCCTAAAAGAAGTTTCTGAGAAGGAATCTGAGTAGGAATAGGACAGGGAAAATGAGGACAAAAGGGAGAGAGAGGTCCAGGTAAAGTGGGCTAGGAGCTGGGAGCAGGAAGTAGCAACACTGGAGAGGCTGAGAAGGTTTGCTTGAATCCAGGAGTTCAAAGCCAGCCTGTCAACATAATGAGTAATGAGACGTCTTCTCCCTCTCTCTCTCTCCTCTCCCCCTCCGGCTTTGTGCTACCACTTTGAGCCACAGCACCACTTCTCACTTTCTGGTGGTTCATTGGAGATGAGTCTCACAGACTTTCCTACTCAGGCTGGCTTTGAACAACGATTCTAAGATCTCAGCTTCCTGAGTAGCTAGGATTACAGGCCTGAGCCACCAGTACCCCGGCTTAGTTATTTTCAAAGTAGAGTCTCCCTGCAAGGCTGGACTTCAACTCTCTTACATCCCTCCTCTCTGGAATAACAGGCATGCCACCACACTCAGCTGGCAGCATTCTCTTACGGCTGAACAGTGTTCTAGTGTTTGCATATAGTATGTTTTGTTTACAATTCTCCCATTGCGGGGCACATGGGAGTTTCCATCTCTTGGCTGCTATGAACAATGCTACTATAAAACACTGCTGAACCAGTTCTGGTGGGGACTTCCACTTCCATTTCTCTTGGTTATGTGCTCAGGACTGGAATTGCTGGGTCACTAAATTGACACTCTGGTTTTCTGAAGAGACACAATGTCTAGGAGTGACAGTTCCACTGGGATTTGACCTTTAGTTCTGCCTTCACACACTGCAAAACGGACTAGGTAATGTGAAAAAGAGGCCAGGACAACAGAGGAGGGATTGTTAACTAAGTCACCCTGAAAAGTAATGAGGAGACCGAGAGGGAGAAAGAGAGAGAGAGAGAGAGAGAGAGAGAGAGAGAGAGAGATTTTGCTGGAGTAAAGAAACACCAAGGGGAAAAGAGGGATCTTCAATGTGCTGTTATGAACAAACAGGAGGAGGTAGAACAAGGCCAACTTGCTAGAAGCTATACCAAAAAGCTAACCTGAATACTTTTCTTCCTTCTTTCCTTCCACAGTTTGTTTTTCCCCCAACTTCCTAAGGCCATCTGAGGTTAGTTCAAGGTAGACTTAAAAATCACATTTTTTTTTCCCTGAATTTATTTCCCAAATGGGGATTCAAGTTATGGATAACATATCCACCTAAGCATGTTTGTTTCGGTTTTGTTGTAGGTCCTGGGCACTATTCCTGAGCATTTTCATTCAAGGCAAGTGCTCTACAACTTTGAGCCATGGTACCACAGCGAATTTTCTGGTGATTTACTGGAGATAAGAGTCTCATGGAGGGCTGGGAAGGTGGCTCAGTGGTAGAGCACTTGCTTTGCATGCATGAGGCCCTGGGTTCGATTCCTCAGCACCACATAAGCAAAAAGAAAAAAGCCAGATAGTGGCGCTGTGGCTCAAGTGGTAGAGCGCTAGCCTTGAGCTGAAGAGCTGAGGGACAGCGCCCAGGCCCAGAGTTCAGGCCCCACGACTGGACCAAAAAAAATATAAAATAAAATAAAGAGTCTCATGGATTCTTCTGCCTGGGCTGGCTTTGAACTGTGATCCTCAGATCTCAGTCTCCTGAGTAGCTAGGATTACAGGTGTGAGCCTCTGGGGCATGGCTTGTTATTTTTTATTTATTTTTGCTGGTTGTGGGGCTTGAACTCTGGGCCTGGGTGCTGTCCTTGAGTTCTTCAGCTCAAGGCCAGCACTCTACCACTGGAGCCACAGTACTACTTCTGGTTTTCTGGTGGTTAATTGGAGATAAGAGACTCATGGACTTTCCTGCACAGGATGGTTTTGAATCGTGATCTTCAGATCTCAGCCTCCTGAGTCGCTAGGATTACAGATGTTAGCTACCTGCTCCCGACTTACATTATTTTATTTTATTTTTTGGTCAGTTGTGGGGCCTGAACTCTGGGCCTGGGTGCTGTCTCTCAGCTCTTCAGCTCAAGGTGAGCACTCTACCACTTGAGCCACAGCACCACTTCTGGCTTTTTCTGCTTATGTGTTGCTGAAGAATTGAACCCAGGGTCTCATGCATGCAAGGCAAGCACTCTACCACTGAGCCACCTTCCTAGCCCCTTATGTTATTTTTTGATCACATAAAATATGAAAACATATAGAGCACAAATGGCTATGCAATGATGCTTTCTGAGAGACAGCTGCTTATGTGTCCTTCAAGATAAATGTTAAGCAGATTTGAAATTTCTAATTTTTATTAATGTGTGTGTGTGTGTGTGTGCCAATACTGGAGCTTGAACTTTGGGCTGGATATTGTTCCTGAGCTTTTCTTTTTATTTCTTTTTTTTTGGGGGGGGGGGGGTCCAGTTGTGGGGCCTGAACTCTGGACCTGGGTGCTATCCCTCAGTTCTTCAGCTCATGGCTAGCACTCTACCACTTGAGCCACAGCGCCACTTCCGACTTTTTTCTTATGTGGTGCTGAGGAATCGAACCCAGGGCCTCGAGCATGCAAGGCAAGTGCTCTACCACTAAGCCACCTTCCCAGCTCCTGTTCCTGAGCTTTTCTTGCTCAAGGCTAGTGATCTACCACTTCAGCCACACCACTTTCAGCTTTTAAGTGGTTAAATTGGAGACCAAAGTTTCATGGACTTTCCTGCCTAGCCTGTCTTTGAACTGTGATTCTCAGATCTCAGCCTCTTGAGTTGCTAGGCTTACAGGTATGAGCCACCAGCACTCTGCTGTTAAACTTTTCTGTTAAAGTTTTCCTTCCTTCCTTCCTTCCTTCCTTCCTTCCTTCCTTCCTTCCTTCCTTCCTTCCTTCCTTCCTTCCTTCCTTCCCTTCCCTTCCTCTCTTCCTCTCTCTCTTTTTGCCAGTCCTGGGACTTGAACTAAGGGCCTGGGCATTGTTTCTGATCTTTGTGCTCTATATGCTCAAGGTCAGTGCTCTACCTTTTGAGCCACAGCACCACTTCTGGCTTCTTTGAGTAGTTTATTGGAGATAAGAGTCTCAAGGGTATTTTTTGCCCAGGCTGGCTTCAAACATCGATCGAGCCACTGGCCCAGTTCCTTCTTTATTTCTTTCTTCCTGACTTCCTTTCTTTTGTCTGTCATTCGTTCTACTTTTTTTGGGGGGGGGTGTAGTGGTGGTAGTTTATCAAACCCAGGTCCTTGTGCATGCATCACAAGGGCTCTACCATTAAACTGCATCCTCAGCCCCATTTTAGGCCAATTTAATTCATAGCACATCCAAAGAATTTGAAAGGGTGAAGGGAGGCCATTTCTCCCTGCTCCACAGAAAATGATACAATTGACATTCACTGTAACAAGACAAAAACATGCATTTATAGTCTGGCCCGAGGGCTATGCTAGCTCTTCTGTCCTCTATCAGGAGATAATCTGAAGACCAGCTAGACTTACCAGTTTGACTTCTGTTAGAATATCCTGAGATGGATAACACCATGCACAGACTGGCCAAGCAGGAAATGGTGGGGATGTCAGATATCCTGGTAACACTTGCTGTGGAGCAGGAGGGATGTTAACCTTGTCTGAGTCTCTTCAGATTGAGCTGAAGTTTGTGACTACTCTGCAGGCCAGCTTTTTCTGTCTAATCTAGCCTGGCATCAGTGGCTCACACCTGTAATCTTAGCCACTCAGGAAGCTGACATCTGAGGATAGTGGTTCAAAGCAAGCCACAACAGGAAAGTATGTGAGATCTCTCTATCTATATCTATATATTCAGTTGTGGGGCCTGAACTTAGGGCCTAAGCACTGTCTTTGAGCTTTTTTAGCTCAAGGTTAGCATTCTAACACAAAAACCACAGCTCTTACTTTTGGCTTTTTGGTGATTAACTGAAGATGAGACTCTCATGGACTTTCCTGCTTGGGCTGGTCTTGAACTACAGTCCTCAGATCTAGCCTCCTAGCCTCCAGAGTAGCTAGTATTACAGGTGTAAGCCACTCACACCTGGCTTGATTATCTGTATTTTTATAGTAAAACAAGAACCAAAGTCACTGGGTTAGAGTGAGGAAAGAGAAAGGAATGCTGGGAAACTAGAGTCCATTGACAAGTAACACCTCCCTTCTTTCATTTATGTATTCATTGCAGCTCTTAACATAGCCGACTAGAAACATGGCAGTCTGTGCCCTGCTTATATTCTGGATATTTAGCATGTTTTTTCTCTAAGTGCTGAACAATAAACAGACAACAGTAAATCTCTTGGGATCTAGCTGGGAGGGGTGGAGTGAAAGATAATAGGAGCAGATATAGCTGGCATATCTGAATGCTTCATAAAGCTTGAACACAAGATAGTAATTTAGAACTTGAACTGCCTGTTCCTCTTTAACTCCCAAAACAACCTTATAAGTACAACTGGGTTTTCTAGGTGTTTGTTTCAGTACTAAGGCTCAAACTCAGTGCCTCCTGTATGTTAGCTCTATCACTGAGCTACTGTCAGAGATAAGCTCTACAATTCATTTTTTTTTGGGGGGGAGGGGCAGTACTAGGGCTTGAACTCAAGACCTGTGCACTTTATTTATTTATTTTTTTTGGCTAGTCCTGGGGCTTGAAATCAGGGTTTGGGCACTGTCCTTGAGCATCTTTAGCTCAAGGCTAACACTGTACCACTTGAGCCACAGCACCACTTCCAGCTTTTTTCTGTTTATGTGGTACTGAGGAATCAAACCCAGGATCTCATGCATGCTAGGCAAGCACTCTACTCTAAGCCACATTCTCAGCCCAACCTGAACACTCTTGCTTGGCTTTTTATTTAAGAATGGAGCTCTAGGCTGGGAATGTGGCTTAGTGGTAGAGTGCTTATCTAGCATTCATGAAGAGCTGGGTTTGATTTCTTAGTAGTACATAATCAGGAAAAGCTAGAAGTAGTGTTGTGGTTCAAGAGGTAGAGTGTTAGCCTTGAGCAAAGGAAGCTCAGAGACAGTGCCCAGGCCCTGAGTTCAAGCCCTAGAACTACCCTGCCACTCTCCCCCACCCCCCCAAAAAAAGAGGCTGGGAAGGTGGCTCAGTGGTAGAGCGCTTGCCTTGCATGCATGAGGCCCTGGGTTCGATTCCTCAACACTACATAAACAAAAAGAAAAAAGCTGGAAGTGGTGCTTTGGCTCAAGTGGTAGAGCCCTAGCCTTGAGCTGAAGAGCTGAGGGACAGCACCCAGGCCCAGAGTTCAGGCTCCACAACCGGACCCCCCCCCCCAAAAAAAAAAAAAAAAGAAAGAAGAAAGAAAAGAAAAAGTCTCAGAGATGTTTCTGTCTGAACTGGCTTTGAACTGAGTCCCTCAGATTTCATACTACTGAGTAGCTAGGATTACAGGTTTTTAAGCAAGGAAGACAAAGAGAGGTTTCTCCTTGAGAATTGCTAAGGTGGGTAAGTATTAAAGTAGGGCAAAGTAGGCAGTGAGCAGAGCCCCTTTAGGAGAATTAATGTTGTCATGTAATGAGTTTGAATCTGACCACAAGAAACCCCAATATCAGAATAAATCTTAGGGAAATGAAACCTGCTTGTACAACTAACAGATGTTAATAAGATTTTTTTTTTGGTCCGGTTGTGGGGCCTGAACTCTGGGCCTGGGCGCTGTCCCTCAGCTCTTCAGCTCAAGGCTAGTGATCTACCACCTGAGCCACAGCGCCACTTCCGGCTTTTTTCTTTTTGCTTATGTGGTGCTGAGGAATCGAACCCAGGGCCTCAGGCATGCAAGGCAAGCGCTCTATCACTGAGCCACCTTCCCAGCCCTGTTAATAAGATTTTTAAAAATTGCAAAAGAATTCATAGGGCTGGCTGTATGTGGCTCACACCTATAATCCTAGCCAATCAGGAGATTGAGATCTGAGGATCAAAGCCAGCTCTGGCAGGAAAATCTAGAGACTCTTATCTCCAACAAACCACTCAGATAACTGGAAGTGGCGCTGTGGCTCAAGTTGTAGAGCACTAGCTTTGAGCTGAAGAGCTGAGGGACAGCGCTCAGGCTCAGAGTTCTAGCCCCATGACCAACCAAAAAATAACAAACAAAACTGGAAGTGGCACTGTGGCTCAAGTGATAGAGTGCTAGCCTTGAGCATGTAGATACTCAGGGACAGACCCCAGGCCCTGAGTTCAAGCCCTACAACTGACAAAAACAAAAAAGAATTCATAAGGAAAACACCTGAGAAAGGTCCCAAGTTTCCAGTTCTGAAAGTGGGGTGTTCATATACTTTTTGTGATACACACTTTATGAATGAAATGGTATATATGTATAGTTTTGCTGTTGCAAAGACAAGTAAGATTAAGCAGGAGATCCACGTGAGGCCAGCCTGTTGCGCAACAAGTATGCCTGCAGCAGAGAATGGGACCTCTAGGTTGCATATCAGTACTGAATTGAGAGGTTGAAATAATTTTAGCTGGACAGGGCACTGGTCGCTCAGGCCTGTAAATTCTTGCTTCTCTGCAGGCTGAGATCTGAGGGTAGCAGTTTGAAACCAGCCCAGACAGGAAATTTCATGAGACTCTTATCTCCAATTAACCACCACAGAAAGCCAGAAGTAGAGCTATGGCTCAAGAACTAGCCTTGAGAGGGAGGGCCAAGGAGGACTAAGAAACAACGTCCAGGGCTGGGAAGGTGGCTCAGTGGCAGAGTGCTTGCCTTGCATGCATGGGGCCCTGAGTTTGATTCCTCAGCGCCACATAAGCAGAAAAAAAGCCAGAAGTGGCGCTGTGGCTCAAGTGGTAGAGCGCTAGCCTTGAGCTGAAGAACTGAGGGATAGTGCCCAGGCCCAGAGTTCTGGCCCCAGGACTGGCACACACACCCAGCGCATCCAGACCCTGGGTTCAAACCCAGGATTAGCACGCACGCGCGAGCACACACACACACACACACACACACACACACACACACAATCTTAGCCGGCAGTGTTAACTGGGGGTGAGTGTGTAGGATGGGGCGAAGCGGGGGATGTTCATCAAGGCTCAACTGTTCTCTGAATCTGGAATGCGAATGGAAGGGATTTGCCTGGCAGCTCGTGTGGGGCGCCATTGCCGCGGGCTGGACACCAGGGGGCGCCAGTCGGATCGGTCCGCGAGCGGGCAGAGCGCTGGGCTGTGCGTGCCCAGCGGTGCATGCACCACATTGCCTCTTCAGGGCACGCGGGCGCTGGGGTATCAGCGCTCCACGCCTTTGGGGGGACGCCAAGTCTGGACACCTCTCAGCTCCCTCTCCACTTTTCACTGCCGCCACGAGCTGGGTCCCGTGGCGAGGACCCATGTGGGAACCGCGGGCGCCCGGACGGCGCGGCCACACCACTGGAGCGTGGAAAGGGAGGCAGCTGTTCTCCCAGGCGGCCGTCGGGGGCAGCAGAGGGGACGGCGACAGGTGCGGGAGCCCCTCCCCGGGGTTAGAAGTAGGAAAGGCGGGCTCCGGGGTCTGTTCCCAGGCTGGAAACCACCCCCGCCCCCCACCCTCCCCTGCACAACCAAATCCCCGGGAGAGGCCCCGGCCGGCGCCGGGGTCTGGGGAAGGAAGCGGGCCGGAGACAGTGCGATTTCACGCGGCCTCAGGGGCTCAGGTTCCTGGGTTGGGTGGATGAGTTATGAGGCTTTGAGTCCTGGGGAAACTGAGGTGGCCTGAGCGCAAGGCCAGAAAACAAAACAGAACAGAACAAAACAAGAAAACAACCTCCCACGAGAGAGAGAGAGAGAGACAGAGAGAGAGAGAGAGAGAGAGGGAGAGAGAGATCCCCCAAGTGATCCAACCGGCTAGGGAAGTTGGGTGATTTGGTTAATGGGCGAGGCCAGCCTTCAAGGGGCCAGGCTTCGGAGCGCTCGCCTTCACTATGTTTCCCCGATGAAGGCGGGAGGGGGGGGGCGGATCTGGAGCCCCCATCTCCTTGGCGCCCATCTCCCGGGGGAATGTTAGAGGGAGGCAGCCCCCCCACTTTCGTCTCCCCCTCCCTCCTGGACCCCCCGGGTCCGGCTGCTGGACGGTGGCGCGCGCGACGCGCTCTGGGCGGGTGATCGAGGCTGCAACGAAGCCCGACTCCAGCACGCACGGGAGGGGGCGCGGCCGTGACTCACCCACCCCCTTCCTCCTGCCTGCCCTCCCTCCTCCCCTCCCTCCCTCCCTCTGTCCAGACGTACACCCTCCCCTGCCATCAGCTCCACTTCTTGACTCCGGCTCCGGTTGCAGTTTGCAACCTCTGCCGCGGCCGCCGCCGCCGCCAGTTCGTGGGCGGCTCAGGTGGCTGTCGCTTCCCCATGTCCTAGTCCTGGAGTCCCCGGGCCGGATTCGGCTGGGCTTCCTTTCACCTTCTGTGGGGAGTGATGAAGGCGAACGGGGCTCTGCAGGTGCTGGGCTTCCTTCTCAGCCTGGCCCGGGGCTCCGACGTGGGCAACTCGCAGGCAGGTAAGCGGAGCGGGGATCACCCAGCACCCGGCTGGAAGCTGGGGGGCCCCCGACCCCCTAGGCGCGCAGTCCCCGAGAGCAGGGGCGAGGGGTGCTCAGGCGCGCGGGACGGAGGGTGCCGCCCCTGGTCTGCTGGGAGCACCTGGAGGGGGATCGGGCTAGCTCTGTCCGTGGGACACCCCCCCCCCCCCGCCTCCCCAGGGCATCGCAGACCCCCGCAGTAATGGGTCTGCCTTGATTAGCCCACTTGGAGCCGGGGCAGGGACCTCCTTCTAGTAAACGCGAGGAGCTGGTGGGAGCCTAAGTTAGCTCAGGTCTCCTTTTGCTCTTTAGTTCCTCCTGAGCCCACCCCCCCCAACCCCAAGTTTCGGCATCCCCCCCCCCGCCCCCAGTTTCGTTGTTTTGCCGCCAGGGCGGAGCTGTGGGAGGGCTGGAGGGGTTTGTTGTTTTCAGGTGTTGGAAAAACAGGAATGGCACCTCCTCTTCCGTGAGTGGGACTGCCCTGGGAAGGGCTGAAATTAACCAGAGAGCTAAGTCCAGGTGACACCAGGGCCAGTGGCCTCGCAGAGGCTGCCTCCCCCCCCCCCCCCCCCCCCCGGCCCCCTTTGCTCCTCAAATAAAGTTGACTAGTCCCCAACCTAGTCAACTTGCCCTTTGTCAAGACCCAGGTTAATTCAAGTCACAAGTATTGAGTTTCTAGTCTATGTATTGCCCCTGGGCTATGAGCTATGAGGGAAAGCACCATCGTACTTTATTTCTCTCCTCTCTGAACTTCCTGTACTGTAGAGTTCCTAGGTCCAACTTCTGCCCTTCCTGAGTTCTATTTATTGTCTAACTACATAAGAACCCCCCCCATGGCTCTTCTCTAGGCCCTCCTCCCTCTCTCTCTGTGCCTACCCCTTTGGGGTGTCTCTGAGACCAGGTACCCTTGAAGAGACCGAAATTGGTGGAATTAAGAGTCCTGTTGATCTCTTCCCCTCCCTACCCCATCTCAGCTTGGGGACTGGCACAGTGGGGGGGGGGAGGGTTACCCCTGGGTGGGAGTAGGAGAAACCACCTGTGCTTCCCCTACAGTTGCTAGACCTAAATTTAGCCTCTGGGATCTTGAGATGTGGACACTCCCAGCTGGTAGAGGGGATGGTGTGTGTGGGGGGGGGGGACTAGAGTGGAATGGGCTAGTGGAATGGCAGCTTCACGGTCACATCCCTATCTTTAGTGACCCAGGAGCCCAGGATTCCCACCACCCTCCTGAGAAAGGGGGGGGGGCAGGCATGGTTGGGTCTCTACCCTTTATCTGGATCTTACAGCCTCTGGGCATCCGGCCCTGTCTCTGGCCTTCTATAGACCCTTTGTCCTGTTTTTTGGGGGGGTGTTGGAGGGGGGAGGCCTCTGGAGGGGCTAGAGATTCCTGCTCTGTCTCAACCCCAGTGCTTCCTATCCAAGGAAGTCTGTGACACTACTCCAGTTATAATTCCCTTTCCCCTCCTCTGCTCCCCAAGTTTGTCTAGCTCCTCCCCATAAGTGTTGTTTATACGCTCTTCTCAGCCGGGACCTTTGCCCTTGTTTGTGAAATATGGACTTTACCCTCAGGTAATTGGGACCTATAAGCTTGTTGCCTCCAAAGCACAGACACAAAGTCTGCCCCAGGCGTGTGGGCAGGTGGGCTGGCTGGGGCCACTGCCATCCTTCCTGATAAGAATCCACTCTAGATTTTGGAGGTAGCAGAGGAGCTGTGTACAGGTTTGTGTGTCACGGCAGTGTGCGTGCACACACCACTGTTCTGGACAGAAATCTTGGCTCCTCCTCCCTTTTCTGAGAAAAAGGATTGGCACCTTCATTTGAAAGAAGGGGTGTCCTGACAGAAGGGTTGGGGTTGAGGCTGCTCCAGAATGACTAACCTTTTTATTTGTATTATTTATTTATACAAATAAATAGGGCTTGAACTCTGAGCCTAGGCGCTGTCCCTCAGCTCTTCAGCTCAAGGCAAGCACTCTACTACTTGAGCCACAGTGCTACTTCCAGTTTTCTAGTGTTTACTTGGAAATCAGAGTCTCATGGGGACTTTTCTGCCCTGCCTGGCTTTGAACCACGATCCTCAGATCTCACTCTTCTGAGTAGCTAGGATTATAGGTGAGAGCCAGCGGACTTCTGCTTGACTAACCTTTTTAGTCTCATTCATTTGCAGCCCTGGAGTTCCAAGGCTCCTCTAGGAGTTCCCAGCCTGCTTCCCCCTCCCCACTAGAACTAGCCCACCCCTTCCTTCCTGGGAGTGATTGGAAGGGGAGCTCTGAAAGATCAAGTGGGTAGACCTGGAGCCATCTAACAGGAGGGGTGGGGGCTTCTCACTCTCAGCAGCCAGCCGCAGAGCTGCCTGCCTCAGGGAAGGGTGGTTAGAACAGGTGGTTTCTACCCCACCCCCTCCCCACACAG
Organism: Dipodomys spectabilis; assembly: GCF_019054845.1. Taxonomy (NCBI): domain Eukaryota; kingdom Metazoa; phylum Chordata; class Mammalia; order Rodentia; family Heteromyidae; genus Dipodomys; species Dipodomys spectabilis. The sequence continues at coordinate 17,930,493 of NW_024870911.1, read as the reverse complement.
CCAGAGGAGAAACACAGGGACAGAGATGGGGCTTTTGAGGCCAAGACTTGTAAGCTCATTGTCCTCCATCTTTACAAAGGAAAGTGAAAGCGCATATTTACAAAGGAAAGCTGGTGAGAGTTGCCATGTTGGAAGTGTGTGTGTGTGTGTGTGTGTGTGTGTGTGCGCGTGTGCGCGCACACGCGTGCACATGAACGCACACATGCCCATACTGGGGTTTGAACTCAGGGCCTGGGTTGAGCTTTTTCACTCAAGGTTGGTGCTCTACTACTTGAGCCACTGCTCCACTTCTGGCTTTTTGGTGGTTAATTGGAGATAAGAGTCTCAGGACTTTCCTGCCCAGGCTAACTTTGAATCCTGATCCTCAGATCTCAGCCTCTTTTTTTTTTTTTGCCAATCCTGCCTGGGGCTTGAACTCAGGCCATAAGCACTGTCTCTGAGCTTCTTTTTGCTCAAGGCTAGCACTCTACCACTTGAGTCACAGTGCCACTTCCAGCCTTTTCTGTTTATGTGGTACTGAGGAATTGAACCCAGGGCTTCATGCATGCTAGGCAAGCACTCTGCCACTAAGCCACATTCCCAGCCATAGATCTCATCCTCTTGAGTAGCTAAGATTACAGATAGGAGCCACCAGTGCCTGCTTCAGAATTCTTTTTTTTGGAGAGGGGGGAGTGGGTGCTAATCTTGGGGCTTAAACTTAGGGCTTGGGTGCTATATCCCTGAGCTCTTTTTTTATTTGTATTTTTTTTGGGTCCGGTCATGGGGCCTGAACTCTGGGTCTGGGCGCTGTCCCTCAGCTCTTCAGCTCAAGGCCAGCACTCTACCACTTGAGCCACAGCGCCACCTCCAGCTATTTTCTTTTTTGCTTATGTGGTGCTGAGGAATCGAACCCAGGGCCTCATGCATGCAAGGCAAGCGCTCTACCACTGAGCCACCTTCCCAGCCCCCCTGAGCTCTTTTGCTCAATTAATTGTAGGTAAGAGTTTCAGGGCCTTTCCTACCAGGGCTGGCTTTGAACCGCTATCCTCAGATCTCAGCCTCCTGAGTAAGCTAGGATTACAGGCTTGAACCACTGATGTCTGGCCTTCAGAAGACTTTTTAATGCATTTCTCTGACAATGAAATTAGAAGGAAGGCTGGGTGCTGGTGGCTCACGCCTATAATCCTAGCTACTCAGGAGGCTGAGACTGAGGATCAGGGTTCAAAGCCAGCCTGGGCAGGAAAATCTGTGAGACTCTTATCTCCAATTAACCACTAGAAAACTGGAAGTAGCGCTGTGATTCAAGGGGTAGAGCTCTCACCTTGAGCTGATGAGCTGAGGGACAGTGCCCAGGCCCAGAGTTCAAGTCCCAAGACTGACCAAAAAAAGGAAGAAAGAAGAAAGCAAGCAAGCAAGCAGGCAGGCTGGGAAGGTGGCTCAGTGGTTGAGTGCTTGCCTTGCCTGTATGAGGCCCTGGATTCTATTCCTCCGCACCACATAAACAGAAAGCCAGAAGTGGCACTGTGGCTCAAGTGGTAGAGTGCTAGCCTTGAGCTGAAGAGCTTGGGGACAGTGCCCAGGCCCAGAGTTCAGGCCCCATGACCAACAACAAAAAACAAAAACAAAAAACAAAAAATTGGAAGGAAGGCTTAGGTGTGGAGGATGTTGCTCTTTCTTCCCCTTGCAGATTTCTCTATTTGCTCACAACAAAACAAGAAAGAACAACCAAACATCTGGGTTAGACAACCATGCCCAGGGAGCTGGGATATGTTGGAACCGGGGAAGAAAATAAAATAAGAAGGGAAGCCAGAGTTTAGGAAAGGGGAGGTGGCCAGCTCCTTATCTTCCAACTTTAAACACAAAGCTCTCTTTGACCCCCTTTACAGGGCTCCCCACTCCAGTGAGGTCACTTGTCTGAGCCCAAAGCTGGAGGGTGGGGGGGGGGTGCTGTTGGTGAGGACTGGGGTGTCTGGGACAGGGTGGGGCAGCCCCCTCCTCCAGGATAGAATCGCTTCATTGTGGACTGAACTGTGGCCCCAGGCACTGCCCCCACCCTCTGCCCCCAAACCACCCTCTCGGAGACACAATAGGGGCTGTGTGCTAGCCCCAAAGAGATGTTTATTCCAGGGCCTAGAAAGAGGCAGGATGGGGGCAGAAAAGTAAGTGCCCTAGTAGGGGGTAGGGAGGGGGTAATCAACGTTTAGTCCTTGCTTAATTTCTGTGTCAGGAAGGGAACAAGTCCTCTATATCTTCCTTCTAGATTAACCCTGCACTACCCAAAGGAGGAGCCCTGGTAGAAAAGGGACATCTCTTTTTCCAACCTTCCCTTTCCCCAGATGAGGGAATCGCGAGAAGGGAAGGAGCTCGCAGCCATGATGGGCTTGCCTGGGCCCAGCAGGCAAGGTCGGAGGCAGCTTCAGATCCTTGGACTATTATTGGAAGAGGGCAACAAGGAGGATGGGAGATGGAGGTGGCTGGAAACTTGTGTCCAGCTCCCTGCTACTTACTCTTTGTTCTGGGTTGAACAGTGTGTCCCGGGACTCTGAACGGGCTGAGTGTGACCGGCGATGCGGAGAACCAATACCAGACGCTGCATTCGCGCTACGAGAGATGTGAGGTGGTGATGGGCAACCTCGAGATTGTGCTCACAGGCCATAATGCCGACCTCTCCTTCCTGCAGGTCAGCGTGCCTGGTCCCCACCGATTCTCATATAGGGGGCCCTTTCTCAGAACAACTCTCTGCTGGGTCCAGAATTCCTAAGACTCAGTAGTTCCTAAACTTCCAACTCAGGGAGACAGTGACTCCGTAAGTCACTGGAATCTGGGACAGACCTGGGGCTACAGACCTGTAGTCAGGGACATATAGGTGCAGGCAGTATTTTATGGTGATGCAGTGTAAGCAGAGACTAATGCAAAGAGTCACTCGAGACAATGAGGAAGGGACTAACAGGACCCTTGAGACATGAGGAATTCTGAGAAGAAAAGAGTAGAACATACAGATCCCTTAATTATTTCTGGTGCCAGTCTCCACTCATGGAAATGTCACAGTAGTGTGACATAGCCACCTCCCTACTCCAAAATAGGAATTAGAAAGAATTCAGAGGCTGGGCACAGTGGTGCACACCTGTAAGGCCAGCCATTTGAGAAGCTGAGGTATGATGATTGCTTGAATCAGAGTGGGAAGCCAACCTGGGAAATGAGTTAAGAACTGGCAATGAGGGAACGGGACTATGGCTGAGTGGTAGAGTGACTAACATGTGCTAGACCCTGGGTTTGATCCTCAGCACTACAAAGAAGAAGAAAAAAGTGGGGAGGGGGAGGGAGGTAAAAATTCCTTTGTGCCTTACAGAGAAAGGACTGAGACTTTAGTTCATTGTCCCTGTCACTAACATGCTGTATTCCATCACAGTGGATCCGAGAAGTGACAGGCTATGTTCTGGTGGCCATGAATGAATTCTCTGTACTACCATTGCCCAACCTCCGAGTGGTGCGGGGGACCCAGGTCTACGAAGGGAAGTTTGCCATCTTCGTCATGTTGAACTACAACACCAACTCCAGCCACGCTCTGCGCCAACTCCGCTTTACTCAGCTTACTGGTCAGTTCCTGGCAACTCCTTCTGACCCTGCCTTGAGCCACCCTGCTGATAGGCACCTCCCTAGTGATGACCCGAGGCTACTCATTTTAAGTGCCCTTCCCAGGGTACCTTTCTTTGGCCACTGTGGACTAAAGTCCTACCACTTCTTAAACAAGAGGGCCCTAGTAGAAAGCTGGAATTATCTGCACCCAGAGGGATTGTCCTTACATCATGATGGGATTTGAAGGTACATCTGTTACCTTTAAAGTACAGTGTAGCCAGGCACTGATGGCTCATGCCATAATCCTAGCTACTCGGGAGGCTGAGGACTGTAATTCAAAATCAGCCTGAGCAGGAAAGTTCATGAGACTCTTATCTCCAATTAACCACCCAAAAAGCCACAAGTGGAGCCATGGCTCTAATGATAAAATGCTAGCCTTGAGCGAAAGGCTAAGGGGGCTGGGAATGTGGCTTAGTGGTAGAGTGCTTGCCTAGCATGCATGAAGCCCTGGATTTGATTCCTCAGTACCATATAAACAGAAAAAGCAGCTCTGTGGCTCAAGTGGTAGAGTGCTAGCCTTGGAGCAGAAAGAGGTTTAGGGACAGTGCCCAGGCCCTGAGTTCAAGCCTCAGGACTGGCACACACACTCACGCACATGCACACATGCACATGCACACGCACACACATGTGTGCACGCACTCACACACACACACAGTATGGTCAAATCAAGTGCTGGTTGCTCATACCTGTAATCCTAGCTACTCAAGAGGCTGAGATGTAAGGATTGCAATTTGAAACCAGTCCCGGCAGCAAAGTCCATGAAACTTTTTGTGCGTGTGTCGGTTGTGGGGTTTGAACTCTGGGCTTAGACACTGTCCCTCAGCTCTTCACCTCAAGGTGAGTTCTACCACTTGAGCCACAGCGCCACTTCTGGTTTTCTGGTGGTTTTTTGGAGATAAGAGTTTCACGGACTGGGCTGGGAAGGTGGCTCAGTGGTAGAGCACTTGCCTTGCATGCCTGAGGCCCTGGGTTCGATTCCTCAGCACCACATAAGAAAAAAGAAAAAAGCCGAAGTGGTGCTGTGGCTCAAGTGGTAGAGCGCTAGCCTTGAGCTGAAGAACTGAGGGACAGCGCCCAGGCCCAGAGTTCAGGCCCCACGACCGGACCAAAAAAAAAAAAAGAGTTTCATGGACTTCCCTGCCTGCGCTGGCTTTGAACCGCAGTCCTCATATCTCAGCCTCCTGAGTAGCTAGGATTACAGGCGTGAGCCACCAGGGCCAGGCTTTTTTTTTTTGTCCAGGCCTGAACTTTGGGCCTGGAAGCTGTTCCTCAGCTCTTCAGCTCAAGATTCTCTACCACTTAAGCCACAGTGCCACTTTCAGCTTTTTCTGCTTATGTGGTGCTGAGGAATCGACCCCAGGGCCTCATTCATGCAAGGCAAACACTCTACCACTGAACCACCTTCCCAGGCCTGCATGAAACTCTTATCTCCAGTTAACCATCCAAAAGGCCAGAAGCAGAGCTGTGGCTTAAGTAATAAAGTGCAAGCCTTGAGCAAAAAAAGCTCTAGGACAGTTCCCAAGCCCTGAGTTCCAACCCAGAACCAGCACACACACACACAAACTCTCTCACACACACACACAAACACACAAAGTACAGTGTACCTTAAAGTCCCACCTTCCCTGGAATCCTACTTTTACTGCCTCCCCAAGCTCACACCAGCTGGAGGAATATAGGGGTTAAATACATCTGAGCACCTTCTATTTATTCTCTCTGCCCTGTCAGTTGGAAAACACTCAGACTTGGGGGGAGAGCCTTGAGTCAGGATGTCCTAGCCTTTTTCCCTTCCCCTCCCCCACTGGCTAAACCGGATTTGGACAGGTATCTGAGGAGGTTGCTTTCGTCTGACTCCTCCTCTAAGAAAGCCAGCCTTTCCTGCAGTGTTGATCTAATTGGACACTTGCCCTCCCTGCCCACCCCTCCTCTACTCCTGGGTCTCCCAGGTCCTTTTGGACTGGTGGGGAGATGGGAGAGAGGAGTTGTGTTATAGCCTTTAACCTATCACTTTTCTTCCCTCCCTACCTCAGAGATTCTGTCAGGGGGTGTTTATATTGAGAAGAATGACAAGCTGTGTCACATGGATACAATCGACTGGAGGGATATCGTGAGAGATCCAGATGCTGAGATAGTAGTGAAGGACAATGGCAGAAACTGTGAGTAGCCGTCATCCAGACTGCTCCCCGTGTTCCACCAAGCCAGAGCCACTGCTCTCCCAACTCTATTTCATCCACCTCTCCACTCAATAACCACCTCAAGGCTCTCCAGCCAAAAGCCTGCCAGAAGAGAGTCTCCTGGAGTTCAAACCACAGAAGACATGCATAGCACCAATGGCTCATGCCTATAATCCTAGCTATTTAGGAGGCTGAGACGGAGGATCACAGTTCAAAGCCAGCCCAGGCAGGAAAGTCCATGGAGACTCTTATCTCTCCCATTAACCACCAGAAATCTGGGAAGTGGCACTGTGGCTGAAAGAGTGCTAGCCTTGAGCAAAAAGCTCAAGGACAGTGAAAAAAGCAAAAAGCTCAGGAGACTTGACAGGAAGAAAGAAAGAAAGAAAGAAAGAAAGAAAGAAAGAAAGAAAGAAAGAAAGAAAGAAAGGAAGGAAGGAAGGAAGGAAGGAAGGAAGGAAGGAAGGAAGGAAGGAAGGAAGGAAGAAAGGAAGGAAGGGAGAAAGAGAGAAAAAGGGAAAGGAAGAAAGAGAAAGAAGAAAGGAAGGAGGAAGGAAGGAAGGGAGGGAGGGAGGGAGGGAAGGAAGAAAGGAAGGAAGGGAAGAAGAAAGGAAGGAAGGAAGGAAAGAAGGAAGGGAGGGAGGAAGGGAGGGAGGGAGACAAATCTCTTGGGCACCTCTTTCTGGTCATAGTCTGGACAGTGCTCTGGCCACTCATGGACACATATTCTGCTGAGTTTACTTTGCCCAGGAGAAACCAAGTTTCTGAATTAGGGCTGAGGCTGAGGTTGGCATTTGCCCAGTCCCTCCCCTTCAGCTGCCCAGTGGGTGGTATGGGGGTGTGGCTCCACCCCCTGATGACAGGTTTACTTGGCCCAGCCCTGGCTCTCCAGGGGTAGGGAGGGACAGGGCCTTGGCTCTTACTTCCTAGGATTGAGGTGCCTGTGTGCTGACATCATACCCTATTGGTTGAAGCCAGCTTTTCTCAGTCCTGATGATGCTCTGTATTGCCTTCTTTCCCTACCAGGTCCCTCCTGTCATGAGACCTGCAAAGGGCGATGCTGGGGTCCTGGACCAGACAATTGCCAGACATGTAGGTTTGAATTTCCTTCTAAAACCTTCAAATTCATACACTTTCATATAGCCCTGCCTACCCAAGCTGCCAGAGTAGTGGATGGGAATTGTCTCAGAATTCAATCACAAGAGCCCTAAAGGGTCATGCTCTGTCCCCTTCTGTAGTGACGAAGACCATCTGTGCCCCGCAATGTAATGGCCACTGCTTCGGGCCCAACCCAAACCAGTGCTGCCATGATGAATGTGCAGGGGGCTGTTCTGGCCCCCAAGACACAGACTGCTTTGTACGTACTCCTACCATCTGCCTGGGCTCTGAAGTGGGAGTGTGGGCCTTGGGAAAGTGGTCAGGGTACATGTGTAACATGAATTTAAGGAGTCTCTGTGTTCCCAGGCCTGCCGACACTTCAATGACAGTGGTGCTTGTGTGCCCCGGTGCCCACAGCCTCTCGTGTACAACAAGCTAACTTTCCAGTTGGAACCCAATCCCCACACAAAGTATCAGTATGGAGGAGTCTGTGTAGCCAGCTGCCCCCGTAAGTGTCTGATGCAAAGGAACAACCGTGAAGGACCAAGATTTCTAAAACAAAATTTTAGAGGCAAAAGAGATCAAGCTGGGCTCATGCTTCTAATCCGAGCTACTCAGGAGATTAAGATCAGAAGATCCCAGTTCAAACCCAGTCTAGACAGAAGAGTCCATGGACTTATCTTCAATTATTCAGCAAAAAGCTGGAAGTGGAGCTGTGGCTCAAGTAGAGTACCATCCTTGAGGAGGAAAAAGCCAAATGAGAGCCTGAGGCCCAGAGTTAAAGCCTCAGTATTGGCACAAAGAAATGGGGTTGGGGGACAGATCAAGTTACCTGACAATTGGGGAGTTTTAGTGCTAAGGGGAAGGGGAACAAAGACCCAGAGGAACATCCAGCGGCAGTTGACAGATTTCTTTGTCTCTAATTGCACTGTCTTCTCCCATAGATAACTTTGTCGTGGATCAGACGTCCTGTGTCAGGGCCTGTCCTCCTGACAAGATGGAAGTAGAGAAAAACGGGCTCAAGATCTGTGAGCCTTGTGGAGGGCTGTGCCCTAAAGGTGAGCAGGAAAGGGTAAGAAGTTACCAAAAGACATTCTTTCCCTGGAGGCTGCTCAAGCCATGCCCAATGACTCTTCTGTGTTTACAGCCTGTGAGGGAACTGGCTTTGGGAGTCGCCATCAGACTGTGGACTCAAGCAACATTGATGCGTTTGTGAACTGCACCAAGATCCTGGGCAACCTGGACTTCCTTATCACTGGTCTCAATGGGTTAGAGCTCTACCTTCCCTCTTCTTCTCCAGCACTCATTTCCTCCACTCACACCATTCATTTCATTGACCTCAATCATCCCTGTAGGGAAACTGACTAGAAATCTAAGTCATAAAGTCTTACGCATTGCAAAGGACTATTGTGCCGGACACTGGTGGCTCATACCTGTAATCCTAACTACTCAAGATGTTGAGATCTGAGGATTTTGGTTGGAGGATAGCTTTCTTTCCAGGTAGGAAAGTTCGTGAGACTCTTATGTCCAATTAAGCACCAAAAAGCCACAAAAGTGCAGGAGTAAAGCTCAAGCGGTAGAATGCTCACCTTGAGTGAAAAAGCTAAGCAACAGTTTCCAGGCTCTTAATTAAAGCCCCAGTATAGGCCAGGAAAAAGAAAAAAGACCTATTATGTTTCTAAACCACTGGAGGGTAGATAAATCTCCACATAAGGTACACCTCCTACCCTTGTATTTTTTGTACATATTCCTTAACAAGAACTTTGTTTGATGGTGGTGGTGGTGATATGGGTGCTAGGGATTAAATTCATTGCCTCACACTGGCATGCTCTACCACTGAGCTACATTTGTAGCCCTAAGAACAATTTTTTTTTTTCCTAAACAAGATTAGGTCTCACAATGTAGCCCAGGCTATCCTCAAATTATCCTGCCTTCTGAACTCTAGGATTACAGATGTGATATTCTTAGTGCATTGTATCAAGGATGGTGTCATTTTTCCCCCATCACTGACCATGGAGTCTCTGGTTATTTGTTAGTTGGTATCTTCTAAGTTTTTCCTACTGAAAGGTTAGTTTTTCCCCTTTGCAATCAATAAGTACCTGGGAATATGCTTGCTTGAGTTAGTTATTATGATGATAGTTGCCAAATGGTAATTATCTACTTCTATTTTTTCCTTCTGCATTTACTTGTTGGCATTCTGGTGTTAGAAAGAGTCTGTCCTGGCTCAGTGGTGGAGTGCTTGCCTTGCATACATGAGACCCTGGGTTCGATTCCTTAGCACCACATAAGCAGAAAAAAGTTGGAACTGGTGCTGTGGCTCAAGTGGTAGGGTGTTGGCCTTGAGCTGAAGAGCTGAGGGACAGCGCCCAGGCCCAGAGTTCAGGCCCCACAGCTAATTAAAAAAAAAAAAAAAGAATGTCTCCTTCTTACCTATTTTATTATTTATTGGGTGTTAATGATCAAATCCAGGGCTTTTTGCATGCTGGAGGCAGTACTCTGATTTATTTATTTATTTAGTCAGTCATGGACTTGAATTCAGGGCTTGGGTACTATCTCTGAGCATTTTTGCTCAAAGCTACTACTCTACCACTTCGAACCACAACTCCACTTCCTCCGATTTATTTTATCTGTGTGAATACTTACCTTTATTCAATGGTCTATGGTCCTTTTCAATCATTCCTTTTAGTTTTTAGGTGTGTCTAATTTGGCCATTGAAAGTCCTTCACACTGGTTTCCATGTTCTTTGAGTGTGTTCTCTTCCCTTATTCTTTGAGTACTTCCTTACTATTTGGCACAAGATGCTCCAAACTTACTTTTGTTTATCCCTGCTCAGGCTATTTCTCTAAGGATCTTTATTTATTTTGAGCAGAGAATGGCATTTAGAAATCAAATTCAGTACGGCGGAGGATGTAATTTGCCTAGCATGGACATGGCCCTGGGTTTAATTCCCAGCCTGCGCGCGCGCACACACACACACACACACACACACACACACACACACACACACACACACACACACACACACACACACACACACACACACACACACACACACACACACACACACACACACACACACACACACACACACACACACAAAATAAGCTAACTTTTTTTTTTTTTTTGCCAGTCGTGGGGCTTGAACTCTGGGCCTGGGCACTGTCCTTCAGCTCTTCAGCTCAAGGCTAGCGCTCTACCACTTGAGCCACAGTGCCACTTCTGGCTTTTTCTGCTTATGTGGTGTTGAGGAATTGAACCCAGGGCCTCATGCATGCAAGGCAAGCGCTCTACCCCTGAGCTACCTTCCCAGCCCAAAATAAGCTAACTTTTGAGGCATAATGCTCCTGGATTATGCCTCTACTTACTTTCTTTCTTCTTTCTTTCTTTCTTTCTTTCTTTCTTTCTTTCTTTCTTTCTTTCTTTCTTTCTTTCTCTCTCTCTCTCTCTCTCTCTCTCTCTCTCTCTCTCCCTCTCTCCCTCTTTCTTTCTTTCTCTCTCTCTCTCCCTCTTTCTTTCTTTCTGGGTCCGGTCCTGGGGCCTGAACTCTGGCCCTGGGCACTGTCCTTCAGCTCTTCAGCTCAAGGCTAGCGCTCTACCACTTGAGCCACAGCGCCACTTCCGGCTTTTTCGTTTTGCTTATGTGGTGCTGAGGAATTGAACCCAGGGCCTCATGCATGCAAGGCAAGCACTCTACACTGAGCCACCTTCCCAGCCCCTTCTTCTTCTTTTGATGATTGTACTAGAGATTGAACTCAGGGCCTTGGAGATTCTAGGCGAGGACTCTACCTTTGTACTATGCTTCCAGGCCTACCTTTCTAGGTTATTGACCAAGTTGTAATATTTTCTCCAGAGATCCATGGCACAAAATTCCTGCACTAGACCCTGAGAAACTCAATGTCTTCCGGACAGTACGGGAGATCACAGGTAAGAGGCTCCCCTTTTGGGGAGGAATAAATAAACCACTGACATGAACTGTTCAACTGCTTGAGAAAGTCATGTCCCAAGAAACAAGGGAAGAGCCTAAAGAACCTGACAAAGACAAAAGGGGAGAAAGTTCTATGCTCATATGCCTTTCCAACTCTTCAGGTTACTTGAACATCCAGTCCTGGCCTCCTCATATGCACAACTTCAGTGTTTTTTCCAACCTGACAACTATTGGAGGCAGAAGCCTCTACAAGTGAGTATGGGAAGGGGCTGGCATCTCCAGACAGAGAAGTAGGCATCTTTTCATGAAGTACAAGGCTCTGTGTCACACAGCCGACTCTTAACTCCACCAATTTGCTGGGGAGAAGGCAAGAGGATGGGAATTCTTTTAGTGAGGGATTCCCCTCCCAGTCATTCTGATAAGCTCAGAGCAGTGAATCCCCTGCGTGTTTAATTTTCCCTTTGAGTCTGCCCTTCTCACCGGGTTTCCTTTATTCTCAGCCGGGGCTTCTCCTTGTTGATCATGAAGAACTTGAATGTCACATCTCTGGGCCTCCGATCCCTGAAAGAAATTAGTGCTGGGCGTATCTACATAAGTGCAAACCGGCAGCTCTGCTACCACCACTCTCTGAACTGGACCAGGCTGCTTCGAGGGCCTTCGGAAGAGAGACTAGACATCAAACATAATCGACCCCGCAGAGAATGCGGTGAGAGGAGGGCCTGCTGGGGGTGTGGGGTGCCATCAACCTGGGAGGAAGGGAGGAAGGGAGGAAGGGAGGTATGAGACTAGAAGTGGTCATGAGGAAGGGGACTTGCTGGAGTCCTCAGATTCCTCTCCTGATCCAGCCTTTTTTTTTTTTCTCTCCAGTGGCAGAGGGCAAAGTATGTGATCCTCTATGCTCCTCTGGAGGATGCTGGGGCCCAGGTCCTGCTCAGTGCTTATCCTGTCGAAACTACAGCCGAGAGGGTGTCTGTGTGACCCACTGCAACTTTCTGAATGGGTACCTTGAGGGGAGACGATCAAGAAGGAGTAGGACCCAATGCCAGTGGCTCACACCTGTAATGTTAGCCACTCAGGAGGCTGAGATCTGAGAATCATGGTTCAAAGCCAGCCCAAGCACAAAAGTCTATGAGACTCTTATCTTCACTTCATCACACACACACACACACACACACACACACACACACACACACACACACACACACACACACACACACACACACACACACACACACAGTGAGAGTGGAGCGTGGAGCCCTGGGGTGGAGCTGTTCAGGTGGCCCCTGACAGTCTGTCAGCAGCTTTCTGAATCTGCCTTGGTGCAGGAATGGAGTAGGGGTCCTCATGGCAGGATCGGGGCGTAAAGGTCAGGGCTTGGAAATTACAACCTTCTCATCTCTTCCACTGCAGGGAGCCTCGTGAGTTTGCCCATGAGGGTGAATGCTTCTCCTGCCACCCGGAATGCCAACCCATGGAGGGCACTATTACATGCAATGGCTCGGTACAGTAACGCTCTGAAATCTCTAATGCAGACAGAGAGGGCCATACTTGGAGCGCTCAGGGAATGATATGACCAAATCTCCAGCTCAGCCCAGGGAGGCCAGATAATGCTAGAGTTTGTGTATAGGGGATTCTGAATGGCTGGGTTGGTCTTCACTGAATGACATTACCATTAGGATCACATTCTTCCTGACCTTCTTTCTTTTGCTTAGGGCTCTGATGCTTGTGCTCAATGTGCTCATTTTCGAGATGGGCCCCACTGTGTGAATAGATGCCCCTATGGAGTTCTAGGTGCCAAGGGCCCCATCTACAAGTACCCGGATGCTCAGAATGAATGTCGGCCATGTCATGAGAACTGCACCCAGGGGTCAGTGATGAGCTGATAAGAGGAGGTCTGGGCATGGGTAGGGTTGCACAGAACTAGGGTAAGGGATTCAGCAATGAGAAAGGAACTGTGATCTAAGAATCACTCCCACTGGATGCTAGTGGCTCACACCTATAATCTTAGCTACTGGGGAAGCTGAGATTTGAAGTTTCCGGTTTGAAGCCTGGGCAGGAAAAGTCCATGAAACTCTTGGGGATTTTTTGTTTTGTTTTGTTTTTTTTGTTGAGCGTGGGGCTTGAACTCTGGGCCTGGTGCTGTCCCTGAGCTCTTCAGCTCAAGGCGAGAGCTCTACCACTTGAGCTACAGCACCACTTCCCATGAAATTCTTATCTCCAATTGACTACTTAAAAAAAAAAAAAAAAAGGTTGGTGCTGGTTTATCCTAGCTATTCAGGAGGGTGAGATCTGAGGATGGAGATTTGAAGCCAGCCTGGGCAGGAAAATTTGTGATACTCTTATCTCCAATAAACTACTCAGAAAAATCAGGAAGTGGCTTAAGTGGTAGAGCACAAAGAGTCTTGGGGACAGTGCCCAGGCCCTGAGATCAAACCCAAGGACCTGCAAAAAAAAAAAAGTAGAGCCATGGCTCAAGTGGTAAATCACCAATCTTGAGTGAAAAAGCTAAGGAATGGTACCCACACCCTAAATTCAAGTCCCAGTAGTGGGAGAAAAAAAAGGGGGGGGAGGAAACTGGGCACCAGTGGCTCATGCCTGTAATCCCAGCTACACAGAAGGCTGAGATCTGAAGATCACAGTTCAAAGCCACCTGGGCAGGAGAGTCTAAGAAACTCCTATCCTCTCCAATAAACCAGAAAACCAGAAGTAGTGCTATGGCTCAAGTGGTAGAGCACTTGCTTGAGCTGAAGAGCTGAGGCCAGAGTTCAAGCCCCACGACCGACCAAAAAAAAAAAAAAAGAGGGAATTCAAGGCTATTAATATGGAGGTGGAATCTGTGTCTTAAGCTCTATACTCTAGGATGGGATGCGATAATAGTTGTTTGCCAGTCGTGGGGCTTGAACTCTGGGCCTAAACACTGTCCCTCAGCTCTTCAGCTCAAGGCTAATGCGCTATCATTTGTGCTACAGTGCCACTTCTGGTTTTTTCTGGTGGTTTGTTGGAGATAAGAGTTTCACGGACTTTTCTGCCTGGGCTGGCTTTGAACTGTGATCCTCAGATCTCAGCCTCCTGAGTAGCTAGGATTACAGGTGTGAGCCACCAGCGCCCGGCTACCATAATAGTTTTGTTCTGAAACAAGCTTTCTTGTCTGTTGAGGCTGTTGAACTTGAGCCTCTGTTGTCCAAGAACCTGTCTAAGTGGGATGACTTTCTTCTCTAGGTGTACAGGACCAGAGCTACAAGACTGTTTAGGCCAAACAGTGGTGCTGATCAGGTATGACAAGCTTGAAGATTCTGGATGCTGGGGATATTTGGGAGATATCTAGAGCGAGATGGTGGCTCTCCATGGGGAAAACTTGCTATTCTGATCTTCTAGATCTTCTATGTACTTATTCCACTATTTTAGCTTGTGGGTGGGCCTCCCTTCTGACAACAAACTTAACTAGAAGGTTCCACATTTAGGTTAACTCCTTCAATGCTGGACAATATATATAAATGGTGACTTCTTACCCCATATTTGCAACTAACCTTCAGTGTAGTATAGGTGATACTTGTGAGGGAAATGTAAAACCAGGGTAATGCTGGGCTTCTCTGTTTCCCATAGCAAAGCCCATCTGGCAATGGCTTTGGTAGCAGGACTGGCATTTATTTCCCTGATTCTTGGCTGCACTTTTCTCTATTGGCGTGGACGCCAAATTCAAAATAAAAGGGCTATGAGACGGTACTTGGAGCGGGGTGAGGTAAGTATTTACCTTATTTATTTATTTATTTTATTATTATTATTTTGTTGTTGTTGTTGGTCGTGGGGCTTGAACTCTGGGCCTGGGTGCTGTCCCTCAGCTCTTCAGCTCAAGGCGAGCACTCTACCACTTGAGCTACAGCGCCACTTCCGGTTTTCTGGTGGCTTACTGGAGATAGGAGTCTCATGGTCTCTCCTGCCTGGGCTGACTTTGAACCGCGATCCTCAGATCTCAGCCTCTTGAGTAGCTAGGATTACAGGCATGAGCCACCAGCGCCCGGCTTTTGTTTTGTTTTTTATTGGTCATGGGGCCTGAACTCTTGGCCTGAGCACTGTCCCTGAGCTCTTCAGCTCAAGGCTAGCACTCTACCACTTGAGCCACAGAGCCACTTCCAGCTTTTTCTGCTTATGTGGTGCTAAGGAATGGAACCCAGGGCATCATGCATGCAAGGCAAGCACTCTACCACTGAGCCACCTTCCCAGCCCTAGTATTTACCTTATTTTTGAGGGGTTCCCTATGCTATCTGAACCCAAAGAGAAGTGAAGGGATAAGTGTTATACCTTTCCTCTTCCTTGAACATTTGATTCCTGCAAAAACAGTGTGGTCTTGGGGCTGGGAAGGTGGCTCAGTGGTAGAGCGCTTGCCTTGCATGCCTGACGCCCTGGGCTCGATTCCTCAGCACCACATAAGCAAAAAGAAAAAAGCTGGAAGTGGCACTGTGGCTCAAGTGGTAGAGTGCTAGCCTTGAGCTGAAGAGCTGAGGGACAGTGCCCAGGCCCAGAGTTCAGGCCCCACAACCGGACCCAAAAACAAAAACAAAAACAAAAACAAAAAAACCCCCAACAGTGTGCTCTGAGGAAGAATCCCAGCCAGAAAAATAAAGCATATAATATAGTTTGGGGTATTTTTTGGTGCCAGTCCTGGTGCTTGAACTCAGGACCTGGGCACTGTCTTTGAGCTTTTTTTGGTCAAAATGAATGTTCTAATACATCCAGCTGCTAGTGCAGCTCCACTTCCAGCTTTTAGATAGTCAATTGGAGATAGGAATCTTACGGACTTTCTTGCCTGTGCTGGTTTTGAACTATGATCCTCAGATCTCACCTCTTGAGTAGCTAGGATTATAGGTATGATCCTAGCATATTCTGGTGACTGGCATATTCCAGTCTTGATTTTGCTATTTACCATGACTTTAAAGAAGTTATATTCGGGCTGGGAATGTGGCTTAGTGGTAGAATACTTGTCTAGCATGCATGAAGCCCTGGGTTCAATCCTTCAGTATCATATAAACAGAGAGAGCCAGAAGTGGCACTGTGGCTCAAGTGGTAGAGTGCTAGCCTAGAGCATAGAGAGGTTCAGGGATAGAGCTCAGTTCCCTGAGTTCAAGCCCCAGGACTGGCAAAAAAAAAAAAAAGTTCTAGCTGAGTGCTGGTGGTTCATGTCTATAATCCTAGCTGCTCAGGAAGCTGAGATCTGAGGATCACAGCCCAGACAAGGAAATCCATGAGATTCTTACCCCCAATAAATTACTCAGGAAAAAGCTGGAAGTGGCATTGTGGCTCAAAGTAGTAGAGTACAATCCTTGAGCACAAAAACTCAAGGATAGCATCCAGGACCTGAGTTCAAGCCCAAGACTATCATACACACAAAAAAGCATAGAACACTGTATGAAAAACACTCTAGGTGATAGCATGGCAAGCTCTCTTCAACTCCCCATCTCTTACTCCATCAAAGGGTTTTCCCGTTGATCACAGGGTACAATCTTGATTGCTAATCTTGTGAGCACAGAAAGTTTCCTCAGCTTGGGCTGGAAAGGTGGCTTAATGGTACTTGCCTTGCACGCATGAGGTCCTGAGTTTGATTCCTCAGCACCACATTAAGCAGAAAAAGCCAGAAGTGGTGCTGTGGCTTAAGTGGTGGAGAACTAGCCTTGAGCTGAAGAGCTGAGAGACAGTGCCTAGGCCCAGAGTTCAAGCCCCACAACCCTCCCCGGCCCCACCCCCACAAGTTTTCCCAGCTTGCACACAGAACGTATTATTCCTCAATATACCCCCACCATTTGGGTTCTGCTGCCCTTAGCATTCACCTGTGGGTTTCCTGAGTGCCTCCCTTCCCTTTCCTCAGAGCATAGAGCCTCTGGATCCCAGCGAGAAGGCTAACAAAGTCTTGGCCAGAATCTTTAAAGAGACAGAGCTGAGGAAACTTAAAGTGCTTGGCTCAGGTGTCTTCGGAACTGTGCATAAGGTAAGTGACCCACACAAAGTCTGGGGAGGTGGGGAAAGGATATAGGGCAAAAAAGAAAGATTATGCAGAAGGACCCTTGCCTGAATGCAAGGGTCCTAAAGATTGAAGTACCACCAATTGTCCTCAATTTCCCAGGGGGTATGGATCCCTGAAGGTGAATCCATCAAGATTCCAGTCTGCATTAAAGTCATTGAGGACAAGAGCGGACGGCAGAGTTTTCAAGCTGTGACAGATGTAAGTAAAGGAAAGGGATTCTGTGTGCCTCTAGGAAAGAGGCTAATGTTATCTGCAGTAATGTAGAAGCATGGTCCTGTGTCATATACTGTATTAGTCATGACGCTGTGCTGTGCTTCCCACCCTTCTACCCCACATCAGAGGAAGCCTTGGGCTACATGTGTATTGAGTGGATGTGAGCCTGTCCATTCCTTGGACAACCTCTCTTGTGTTTCATAGCATATGCTGGCCATCGGCAGCCTGGACCACGCTCACATCGTAAGGCTGCTGGGCCTTTGCCCAGGGTCATCTCTGCAGCTCGTCACTCAGTACTTGCCTCTGGGTTCCCTGCTGGATTATGTGAGACAACAACGGGGGGCACTGGGGCCACAGCTGCTGCTCAACTGGGGAGTACAGATCGCCAAGGTAGGAGAGGGGGCTAGAGCTCCAATCACAGAGCTGCCTGGCTGGGGGCCGTCAGGGGCGGGGTATCAAGGTGGAAATTTGGGCGTTCTAAGAGGTATCCTTAGGGTTTGCGGGGTTTCTGGATTTCAGTGATTGCTTCCCCTAACACTGAGATTTATTTCATCACCCAGGGTATGTACTACCTTGAGGAACATGGCATGGTGCACAGGAACCTGGCAGCCCGGAATGTGCTGCTCAAGTCCCCCAGTCAGGTTCAGGTGGCAGATTTTGGCGTGGCTGACTTGCTACCACCTGATGACAAACAGTTACTATACAGCGAGGCCAAGGTGAGGAGACAAAGGGGTGGGCTAGGTGGTGGGGGTGGGTTGAAAGCAGTTAGTGATCTATGCTTGAGTTCCGTAGATGACTGATTCATGGTAAATGCAAGGATAGCAAGCTAGATATATGAGAAGAGAACGTTAAGTGCAGAGAGCAACGAAGAATGATATTGGGGTTTGAAAATGTTAACAAAATTTGGGGAGGGCTGGGAATGTGGCTTAGTGGTAGAGTGCTTGCCTAGCATGCATGAAGCCCTGCGTTCAATTCCTCAGTACCACATAAATAGAAAAAGCCACAAGTGGCATTATGGCTCAAATGGTAGAGTGCTAGCCTTGAGCAAAAGAAGCTCAAGGACAGTGCCCAGGCCCTGAGTTCAAGCCCCAGGAGTGGCAAAAAAAAAAAATTGTGGAAATCAATTGGTGGCACTTTTATCTTTAATCCTCAGACTCCAATTAAGTGGATGGCCCTTGAGAGTATCCACTTTGGGAAATACACACACCAGAGTGATGTCTGGAGCTACGGTCAGTGTGTTTGGGTACCCTACATATGTCCAAATCCCACAACTCCTTTTTGAGCCACCTTCCCTTAGAAACGACAAGCCCAAACTGAGGTCTGAGGACCTCAGCTTTAAGACAGCTCAGGTAGGAAGTCCTTAAGATACTTATTTCCAATTAACCACCCAAAAGCCAGAAGTGGGGCTGTGGCTCAAGTGGTAGTGCTCTAGCTTTGAGAAAACAAAAACAAAAATAAAAACCAACTCAGGGATAGTTCCCAGGTCCTGAATTCAAGTCCCAGGCAATATTGACACACAAGGAAGAAAAAGAAAGAAAGGAGAGAGAGAGAAAGAGAGAGAGAAGGAGGGGGGAAAGCAAGGAGAAAAGGAAGGAGGGCTGGGAAGGTGGCTCAGTGGTAGAGCGCTTGCCTTGCATGCATGAGGCCCTGAGTTTGATTCCTCAGCACCACAGAAGCAAAAAGAAAAAAGCCAGAAGTGGCGCTGTGACTCAAGTGGTAGAGCGCTAGCCTTGAGCTGAAGAGCTGAGGGACCCCCCCCAAAAAAAAAAAAAAGGAAGGAGAAAGGAAGGAGAAAAAGGGGAGAGGGAAAAGGAGGGAGGGAGGGAAGGAGAAAGCAAGGAAGGAAAGAAGAAAGAAAAGCATAAGCCCTTCAGATCCTTGAATCAGATCAAGTTCTGCCCTGTCTTTTTTTCATGCCCATATTTACTATGTTTATACTAACTAGTCCATGTATTCTTGCCAGGTGTGACAGTTTGGGAGTTGATGACCTTTGGAGCAGAGCCTTATGCAGGACTTCGATTAGCTGAAGTACCAGACCTGCTAGAGAAGGGGGAACGGTTACCACAGCCCCAGATCTGCACCATTGATGTCTACATGGTCATGGTCAAGTGTGAGTTACCTGCTGACCCCAGACATTTTATAAACGTCTCTCCCGATCCCTTCACAGCTCTATTCTGATCTCTGCTTCAACCTCCTGTATCTCACCCCCAGGTTGGATGATTGATGAAAATATTCGCCCAACTTTTAAAGAACTAGCCAATGAGTTCACCAGGATGGCCCGAGACCCACCACGGTATCTGGTCATAAAGGTACGAAGGGACTAGGAAATATCAACTACATTTAGAGATAACTTAGCTAGAATCAGGATTCACCTCAACATTGCATTTCTTTGCAGAGAGAAAGTGGGCCTGGAATATCCCCTGGGGCAGAGCCCCCTGCTCTGATAAACAAAGAACTGGAGGAAGTAGAGCTGGAGCCAGAATTGGACCTAGATCTAGACTTGGAGGCTGAGGAGGACAGCCTGGTTACCACACTGGGCTCTGCCCTCAGCCTACCATCTGGGACGCTTAATCGGCCACGTGGGGTGAGATAACTTAGGATTGCCAAACACTCTGCACCATATAAGCTGTCAATACCAAGATTAACTATTCAAAGACCTCCATGGCAAAAGTACATTTCTTCCTTTATTTTAACCTTTACTTTTCTCATCCTAGAGTCAGAGCCTTTTAAGTCCATCATCTGGATATATGCCCATGAACCAAAATAATCTTGGAGAGGCTTGCCTGGTAAGGTCTACTACTAAGAGGGTTCTATGGGTTTGATCATGTTGATAGAGGTAGGAAAGAAGGCACCAGAAATTTTTTGGTTTAATTAGCATCCTGCATAAAAGAAGACATTGAGCTGTGCATTGTTGGCTCACACCTGTCATCCTAGCTTCTCAGGAGGCTGAGATCTGAGGATTGTGGTTCAAAGCCAGCCTGAGCAGGAAAGTCCTTGAGTCTCTCATCTCCAATAAACTTCAAAAAAGCCAGAAGTGGAGCTGTGGCTCAACTACTAAAGCACTAGGCATGAGCACAAAAGCTCAAGGACAATGCCCAGGCCCTGAGGTCAAGCCCCAGGACCAGTACACATTGACAAAAAGACTTGGAAGGACTGGGAAAGTGGCTTACTGGTAGAGTGCTTGCCTAGCATGCATGAAGCCAGGGATTGGATTCCTCAGTACCACATAAACAGAAAAAGCTCGAAAGGATGCCGTGGCTCAAGTGGTAGGGTACTAGCCTTAAGCAAAAAAGCAGCTCAGGGACAGTGCCCAGGTCCTGAGTTCAAGCCACAGGACTGGTTAAAAAAAAAAAAAAAGACATTGAACAACCTAGCCATCGTTCCTCATACCGTGTAACTAGCTCTGTATTCTTTTCCTCCTTAGGAATCTTCAGCTTGTGGGGGTAATGAACGATATCCTCGCCCAATCTCTTTGCACCCAATGCCGCGGGGACGCTTGGCATCAGAGTCATCAGAGGGCCATGTGACAGGCTCTGAGGCTGAGCTCCAGGAGAAAGCATCAATGTGTAGGAGCCGAAGCCGGAGTCGGAGCCCGAGGCCACGTGGAGATAGTGCCTACCATTCCCAGCGTCACAGCCTGCTTACACCAGTCACCCCACTCTCCCCACCAGGCTTAGAGGAAGAGGATGTGAATGGTTATGTCATGCCAGATACACACATCAAAGGTACCTGACTCCTCTTAGGGCTTTCCTCAAATCTTCTATTCCTTTCTTCAATCTCCTAGTTCCTCTTAATTCTTTTATCATATCCCTTCCTTTTTTTTTTTTTTTAAATATCATACAGAGGGGTTACAATTACATGGGCAAGATAATGAGTACATTTCTTATCAAGTATTGTTGCCTCCTCCTTTGTTTCCCTTTCCCATCCCTTCCCATCTCCCACCCCCCCCCCCCCTTCTTTTTATTTTTTTTTTGTGCTAGTCCTGGGACTTGAACTTAGGGCCTGGGCACTGTCCCTGAGCTATTGTACTCAAGGCTGGTGCTCTATCACTTTAGCCACAGCTCCACTTCTTCCCTGCTAAGTAGTTAATTGGATATAAGAGTCTCAGACTTTTCTGCCTGGTCTGGCTTTGAACAGTGATCCTCAGATCTCAGCCTCCAGAGTAGCTAGAATTACAGGCATGAGCCAACAGTGCCCTAACTTCCCTCCACCCCATTCTGCCTAGTCCCAGGAAGTCCTCCACATATCCTTTTTTTTTTTTTTTTTTGGGTCCGGTGGTGGGGCCTGAACTCTGGGCCTGGGCGCTGTCCCTCAGCTCTTCAGCTCAAGGCTAGCGCTCTACCACTTGAGCCACAGAGCCACTTCCGGCTTTTGTATTTTTGCTTATGTGGTGCTGAGGAATCGAACCCAGGGCCTCATGCATGCAAGGCAAGCGCTCTACCACTGAGCCACCTTCCCAGCCCCCACATATCATTTTTTTTTTTTTTTGGTCAATCGTGGGGCTTGAACTCTGGGCCTGAGCCCTGTCCCTGAGCTCTTCAGCTCAAGGCTAGTGCACTACCACTTTGAGCCACGGCATCACTTCTGGTTTTCTGGTGATTAGGTGGAAATCAGAGTCTCTTGGACTTTCCTACCCAGGCTGGCTTTGAACCATGATCCTCAGATCTCAGCCTCCTGAGTAGCTAGGATTACAGTTGTGAGCCACCAGCACCCTGCACACACATCCATTTTCTCTTCTCAACCCTAGGTACTTCCTCCTCCCGGGAAGGCACACTTTCTTCAGTGGGTCTCAGTTCTGTCCTGGGTACTGAAGAAGAAGAAGAAGACGAGGAGTATGAATACATGAATCGGAGGAGAAGGCGCAGTCCACCTCGTCCCCCCAGACCTGGCTCTCTTGAGGAACTGGGTTATGAGTACATGGATGTAGGATCAGACCTCAGCGCCTCTCTGGGAAGCACACAGAGCTGCCCACTCCATCCTGTGCCCATCCTGCCCACTGCTGGCACAACTCCAGATGAAGACTATGAATATATGAACCGCAGACGTGGTGGAGGTGGTCCCAGTGGGGATTATGCAGCCATGGGGGCCTGCCAAGAGGCTGAACAAGGGTACGAAGAGATGAGAGCTTTCCAGGGGCCTGAACACAGTGCCCCCCATGTCCGTTATGCCCGCCTCAAAACTCTACGTAGCTTAGAAGCCACTGACTCTGCCTTTGATAACCCCGATTACTGGCATAGCAGGCTTTTCCCTAAGGCAAACGCCCAGAGAACATAACTCCTATTTCCAGAGACACTCAGGGACACTTGATGGCAGCTAGTGCTTCTAGAGGGTACCCCTCTTCTCCCACCTCCCTGTACCGCCCAGGTCTCAGCCCCATTTCTCCAGTCCTAGACAATTCCAATCAACCTTTGGAGGCTTTTCAACAGCTTGACCCAAAATCTTGTGGTATGTAGCCAGCTATGCACTTTCTTCTCTTTCCCAACCCTAGGAAACGAGAGACTTTCCTGTTGTGTGTGCCTTCCCAATCCCATTCCTCAGCTTCCTCAGGAGGACTCCCTGAAGATATGAAGGATTACTTTCTAGGTCACTTTTTCTCAGACTCTTCCTCGCTGGGATTACTCCTATGCCTGTCTTTTGTTTCTGATCAGACTGAGAAGGGTAAACCTAGCTGAGGAAAGCAGAATTTTGGTTTATAATTCTTAATCCTCTAGAAAGATTGGGAAAGCATAAACTTTTGTGGAATGAAGAGAGGTTAAGAGTAGATATTACTATTAATTGGACATTTACTATGAGCCAGGCATTGTGCTAAACTTTACCCACATTGTCTCAATCTATTATAATCCTTACAATTTTGTAAGGCAGAGAACCCTATTATACAAATATAGTAGTTTCCCCCACTCCAGGTATCCCAAAATATCCATTGGGTGCCTGAAACTGGATAGTTTTAAAACCTATAATTAAGGGCTTCTCAATCTTAACTAAGCACTTATCATACAGTATGGCCATAATTGCCATTTGAAGTTTAACAACAAAACTACTAATTTCTTTTACCATTCTCACAATTTCGTGGTAGAATTGTTTTTACTGTAGATCTTGACATGCAGTTTTTCTTTTTCCTTAAGTCAAGAATTTTCACCTTTTCACTTAGCCAAAGCCCTTTCCTTTGGCATGTATGAATTACATCTCTATTCTTGCACTTTGGGGCCAGTTTTAAGCAAAAAAAAAAGGTGCTGGAACTTGAACAATAGCAATGTCATACCAGAACAATCAATCTGATAACCAAGGAAGTTACTGATGGACAGGTAGCTCATACAGAATGGATACAAATTCATCTACAGGACAGGACAGAACAGAATGATGTGCAATTTCGTCATGCTATTTAGAATGATATGAAATTTAAAATAATTGTAGGCTGGAAGTGTGGCTCAGTGATACAGAGCCTGGTGCAAGGCACTGAGTTCAAATCCAATCTGGCCCAAAAAAACCAAACTTCCCAGGTGCCTGTGGCTCATACCTTGTAATCCTAGCTACTCAGGAGGCTGAGAGCTGAGGATTGTGGTTCAAAGTCAGTCCAGGCAGAAAAGTCCACAAGCCTCTTATCTCTAACCACAAAAAGCCAGAAGTGGAGCTGTGACTCAAGTGGTAGAGTGCTAGCCTTGAACACAAAAAGCTCTGGAACGGCACTCAGGCCCAGAGATCAAGTTCTAGGACTGGCAAAAACAAACAAGTAAATAATTTAGGTCATTTCTGGAATTTCTCAATTAATACTTCCAGTCTACAGCTGTGCAAAATGAAACCTCAGACTGAGGAGAGACTGAGCCTTGATTAAACCTAAGCAGCAGATCCAGGATTTCGAAATCTTTCCAACTCTAGTGCATGTTCTCTTACTGTAAGGTGTCAGGGAAAACTGAGAAGAAAAAAGTCCTCATAAGGGGCATTGTTTTCTTGTCTTTGCACTGAATCAAGTCAAACCCCAACAGCCACATCCTCCTTTTACAACTCAGTCTTCTCATCACAGGAAGTATGGGGGGAGGGAGGTCAAGAAGGAAAATAACTGGACACATTTGTGTAAACCATAGCCAAATGTGCTGTAAATGATCACTCCTTCCAAGCTGATTCACAAAGGTCCTCAAGACTCACCATTTCCATCCAGTAATGAGAAGCCTCCAGGTGGAACTGGAAGAAGGCTCATCCTCTTCAGACCTCCATCTCTTGTATGGGAACTGAGGGAAATGTCTATTGTATCATTGATGTTTTTTTTTTTTTATACGTGTCTGAATAAATATGCCAAAGTTTTTTTTTTCAGCTTGCTTTCTGTCAAATGGAAACAGTAAAATAGCCAGGTGCCTGTGGCCCATGCCTAGCTAGTAATCCTAGCTACTCAGAAGGCTGAGATCTGAGAATTGTGGTTCAAAGCCAGCTTGGGGAGGAAAAGTCCCTGAGACTCTTAACTCCTTCAGCAAAAAGCTGGAAGTGGAAGTGTAGCTCAAGTAGTAGAACAAGGCCTGGTACCAGCACAAAAAGGGGGGGGAGGGAAGGAAAACTACAGTAAAATAAGAGACCACTCCTCTTCTCTGTTCTGTAGTAGATTGCTACCTTTCTCTGTCTGTCTTTTCCTATCTAACCTCACCCCTACCCCCACCTTCAATCCAACTCTTTCCAGCTCTTCCTTAAAAGCAAGCATAGGGCACAATCCTTGCAGGGGTGGAAAACATTGGGCCTGTAGGCTATACAAGCCCAGAAAATCATTTGGTACATAACAGGTCAGATACATAGGCTTCTCCTCTGCTCTCATCAGCTGCCCCTTGCCAGTCTGCCTGTATTGATTTATGTATGACTACCTCAATTGTATTATAAATATCCAAATGGCTCGCAGAAAAAAAAAGGATCCCATCCTCACAAGGTTTTACTAATGATCATTATAGGACAAGTGGAAATAACAACAAAAAGCAGCAAGGTAGCAGTTGGCCATACCTGTGATCCCAGCTACTCATGAGGCTGATAGCTGAGGATTGTGGTTCAAATCTGGCACAGGCAGAAAAGTCCCTGAGACTCGTATGACAAAAAAAAACTACCAAAAAGTCAGAAGTGGAGCTGTGTGGCTCAAGGGGTAGACCACTAGTATTGAGCAGAAAGAAAGAAAGAAAAGAAAGAGCTGGGCGCTGGTGGCTCACGCCTGTAATCCTAGCTACTCAGGAGGCTGAGATCTGAGGATCGTGGTTCAAAGCCAGCCCGGGCAGGAGAGACCATGAGACTCCTATCTCCAATAAACCACCAGAAAACCGGAAGTGGCGCTGTAGCTCAAGTGGTAGAGTGCTCGCCTTGAGCTGAAGAGCTGAGGGACAGCGCCCAGGCCCAGAGTTCAAGCCCCACGACCGACAAAAAAAAAAAGAGAGAAGGAAGGAGAAGAAAGAAAAAAAGAAAGAGAGGAAGGAAGAAAGAGAAAGAAAGAAAAAAGAAGGAAGGAAGGGAAAAAAAGAAAGAGAAAGAGAGGAAGGAAGGAAGAGAAAGAAAGGCAGACGGGCAGGCTCAGGGGCAGTGCCCAGGCCTTGAGTTCAAGCCACACCGGCTCCCCCCGCCCCCACACACATGGGCCCATGCTCGCAAGCAAAAATCCTATAGATGCTTTCTCTTTCACAGGTAGAATACTGAAACCTGGAAATAACATCAGAACTCAGGCACTTAAGTGAATGACCAAATCCAAAACCGATTGTTAGGGGCTGGACTATGGGTGATTCACACCTTTAATCCCGGGAGGCTAAAATCTGAAGAGTGCGGTTTGAAGCCAACCTGGGCAGGGAAAGTGAGACTCTGATCTCCAATTACACACCCCAATAGCCAGAATTGGAGCCGTGGCTCCAGTGGGTATCGAGCACCAGCCTTGAGCACAAACCCTCAGGGAGAGAGCCCCCAAGTTCTGAGTTCAAGCCCCAGAACCACACAAAACAACCTAGCGTGGGAACATCAGTGCCATCGGCCTTTTCGTGGGTGGGAGTCTGGCTTTTACCAGCGGAAGCCATAGTAAATGAATCACTTCTTGCTCTGGCGCCCCCCCCCCCCCCCAGCTTGAACTCAGGGTCTGAGCTGTGTGGCTCCAGGCTAGCACTAGCCCTCTACCACTTGAACCACGGCGCCACTGCTAGTTTTCTGGTCACTGGAGATGGGAGGCTCATGGACGTTCCTGCCCGGGCTGGCTCCCAATCTGGACCCCAAGAGCTCCTGCGTAGCCAGGATTCAGGCGTGAGCCACCAGGCACGGCTGCGCACCCGCACCTAGTCTTCCCCAGGCGCTCGGCTCCTCTCGGTTGGGCCAGCACTGAAGGACGGCAGGACCGGCCGAGCCGGTTGCACCAGCCCGCCTGGAGACTCAGGAGGGCGCGCCCAGGACCCACACCCAAGGTACCGACGGTGCCCACACCGAGCTGCCACCTCTAAACCCATTTCCCAGAGGAACTCCGCCCCTCCTCCGTCGGCCCGCCCCTCTCGGTTACGGGCTCGGCACTCTCCCGAGGTGGTTTTTTCCCGGGGAGACCACGCTTTTCCCCCCATGCTTCCCAACGGCTCCGCCTTCCCGCCGGAGCCTGACCCTTCCCAGCGTGCCCGGCGATTCCAGCGTGCGAGGCCCTAGGAGGGCAAGGCCCTAGGGCCTGGCCGGGGGGCGCGAGGGGCACGCTGGGAGTTGTAGTTCCGACGCACCGGAAGGAGGCTGAGAGCTGGCGGAAGGCAGGACTCGGTGTCCCACGGTGCCCTGCGCTCAGCCCGCGCGCTCGCAGCTTCTTGCTCTCTCCGTCCGCCCGCCTGCCCGCCCGCTCCCTTGCTAGCTCGCGCTATCCCTTGCGCTCGCCTCGCGGATCGCGGTGGTTCTGGCCACAGTCTTCGGCTGGGAAGGGGGACAGAGGCGACGGCTCAGGGGAATTGAGGCTACAGTGGTGGTGGTAGGAAGATGTCGGGCGAGGACGAGCAGCAGGAGCAAACTATCGCCGAGGACCTGGTCGTGACCAAGTATAAGATGGGGGGCGACATCGCCAACCGTGAGTGGGGCCTCAGGGGTCCGGGAATCGAGGCTAAGAGGGAGAAGGTGTCGGGCTGGAGCGGCGGGGTGCTGCGGAGTGAGCCACCGAGGGGCGAGCACCGGTCCGCCGGGGCGGCGTGGTGGGAAGACGCACTGTCGCGGCGGGGACTGAGCAGCCAGGCCTGGGCTGCAGTGTGTATGGAGGTGCGGGCAGCGCCCGGCAGGAGCGCAGAGAGGGGTCCCCAGTAGGCTCCGACTCTAGGCCGTTGGTAAGGAGGCAAGGTGCGTCTTCTGACCCTCGCCCTTTAGTCTGGATCTCTGCTGCCTCTGATTCTGGCAGAGACGAGACCAACCTCAAAAATGGAAGGGCCCAGTTGTGGAAGACAGGGGCGCCCCTCGGTTTTGTCAAGGCCCTTGGCCTTCAGGAGCCGAGCCTGCACGTGTTGCCAGGCCCCTGTGCGGATGGCTGGCTTCCCTCTTCCTTTGCTATGGTGCCTGACACCAGCTTCCCCACCACGTGCTTTGCTAGAATCTTTCCTTTATTGCAACTCTTACCCTGGTGGGGGCTCCCTTCTCCCCTTGGGTTAACTCAGGGTCCTGTTGGACAACACTTATGAAGCGTCTAACACAGTTCTGGGAGATAACCTGGATTTTAGGGAAGTTATTCGTGACTATCACCGCTCCAGTGAAGTAGTGATAGTCATAGGAAGGCCATCTGCCTTGTTAGCCTTTCTATTTAATCTCAGGACTTCACCGTGTTTCCAGGTCCAGCTCTCATCCTAGTACTAAAAAAGGGGGACTGATTTTGGCATTGTCACAAGCCGTCCTTATTCCAGCTGTGCTCTGACTTTCTCAGCAGTTGCCTGCCGTTCCAGGCAACTGTCTCATGTTCTATTTTCTCCTTCTAATTCACTTTACCATTTAAAAATCTATGTAAGCAGATATAAACTGCTTGTCTTTGGGGCTTTAAAGTGGTTTTGACAGTAAAGATAGTTGGGAGAAGGTCTCAGAAATGCCACTGGTTTTGAACCCGAGTTTTTCTGGCTTCCAAAGAATCACCAGAACATCTTTAAAACTCAAACGTAGGCATTTATAGTATTTTTTGATGCTTTTTAGTATTTGTGTTTAGTATTGAGTGGCTTAAATCAGATAGAAGGAAAAAAAATGTTCCCACTTTTCCATGTGATGTATAGTTTGAAGCACTGTGATCTGAGATGCCAGTTTTGAAAATAAGATTAAATATTCCTGAGATCTACTGAAAATTGTAAGTCATCCTGAGTCCCAGGGACCTTAGGTTAAGTCCTTTTGCCTTATATACTTGTTTATGGAGAAATAAGGCCACGTAAATTGAGATTACTAATGTCTAATTAGGCTGTCTGAGAAGGGAAGAAGGTAACATTTAACAATGCATCAGCTTGGAGTCAGCAGTTCTACTTTTCTGTTGTCCCTAACGCCCATAAACATCGTGTGTGTGTGTGTGTGTGTGTGTGTGTGTGTGTGTGTGTGTGTGTGTGTGTGTGTGTGTGTGTGTGTGTGTGTGTGTGTGTGTGTGTGTGTGTGTGTGTGTGTGTGTGTGTGTGTGTGTGTGTGGTGCCTTGGAAATCATATTAGTTCTATCTTTATTACACCAAAAATAACATCTTCTGGAAATCAGAGGCCTTACCTAATGAGAAAAGATTGTATATATCCAGTTGTCACAAAATATGAAGGGAGTGTTGGCCTTTATTTTAGGAAAGGAAGGTAGAAATTAGAGATTATGGGTAGATGCATTCCAAGAGGCAAAACTTCTCTCATTTTTTTTTCAGCCCTAGGACAAAGGCACTAGGGAGTATTAAAATCAAATCCAACTTCCAGGTATCCATTGGGTGATAACTAGACAATAAATATAAATACAAACCAGGCTGATCTGTTGGGATTCTGTCCCCAGGAGTACTTCGGTCTTTGGTGGAAGCCTCCAGCTCAGGTGTGTCAGTACTGAGCCTTTGTGAGAAAGGTGATGCCATGATTATGGAAGAGACAGGGAAAATCTTCAAGAAAGAAAAGGAAATGAAAAAAGGTAAAAAGAAATAAAAATCCTTGTTAATATCCCAGGTTTGGCCCTCATTTAGTCCTCTGTTTATCCCCTCCCCCCCTTTTTTTGTAATGATGTACCCCCCCATCCCAGCTCTGGTTGAGATATTTGAAGTGGCAAGTAGGATATAGTTTCCTGCCCATTTCAGACTGTGCTTAAGTCCCTGAAAAAACAAGCACAAGGGCTGAGAAAGTGGCTTAGTGGTAGAGTGCTGGCCGAGCATGCATGAAGCCCTCAGTACCACATAAACAGAAAAAGCCCGAAGTGCCACTGTGGCTCAAGTGGTAGAGTGTTAGCCTTGAGCAAAAGAATCTCAGGGACAGTGCCCAGACCTTGAGTTCAAGCTCCAGGACTGGCCAAAAAAAGGCACAAAAACTCTTCCACCTTTTTTTTTTTTTTTTGGTCATGGGATCTGAACTCTGGGCCTGGGCACTGTCCCTCAGCCCCTCATCTCAAGGCTAGCACTCTACCACTTGAGCCATAGCTCCACTTCCAGCTTTTTCTGCTTATGTATTGCTAAGGAATGGAACCCAGGGCCTCATGCATGCAAGGCACTCTACCACTGAGCCACCTTCCCAGGCCCCCTTCCACTTTTTCTAAAGGGCAACCGGGTTCCTGACGGACAGCAAGGCAGTAAGGCTGATGATTCTTTTTACAGGTATTGCCTTTCCTACCAGCATTTCGGTAAATAACTGTGTATGTCACTTCTCCCCTTTGAAGAGTGACCAGGACTATATTCTCAAGGAAGGTGACTTGGTAAAAATGTAAGGTTAAGCCATTCTAGAGCATTTGTCTTTTTCCTAAGCACTTACTTAGTGTCAGTTCCTAATGGAGTATTCTGCTTTTTCCTTTCAGTGACCTTGGGGTCCATGTGGATGGCTTCATTGCTAACGTGGCTCATACTTTTGTGGTTGGTGTGGCTCAGGTAGGTGATCTGCTTTTGAACTGTTTGGCCTTGATGAGGGGAACTACTACCTTTTATCCTCATCCTGTGTGGCACCACACAAATTGAGTCTCTAAAAAACAGCAAGGCTTTTCATGTTCATTGGTGGTCTTCCAGTCAATTCCATTCCACACAGATATTAGCCAAAAATGGCCAGGTGAATTAGTAAGGTATTCAGGAAGATACTGATTACATTTCCTTATCTACAGGGGACCCAAGTAACAGGGCGGAAAGCAGATGTCATTAAGGCAGCTCACCTTTGTGCGGAAGCTGCCCTACGCCTGGTCAAGCCTGGAAACCAGGTAAGATGTTTGTTCTAAAGATGCACTAGGCAGGAATGACTGCTCTGTATGGAATTATTGTCTTGGTCCTCTTAAAAACAAGTATCTTAAAGATAAAGGAGAATGGGCAGAAACTAATTTGATATTAAGTAGCAATTAATTATGTGGATCTACCATAGATAGTTCTAAGCAAAGGATGGGATATGTGGTCCCTTCCATATAGAGCCTATGTAGATCATTCCTATCTGTGTGTGTATGGTTTTTTTTTTTCTGATGTTTTTGTCTGCTCCTCAGGCTTGAACTCAGGGCCTGTGTGTTGTCCCTAAGCTTTTGTGCTCAAGGCTGGCACTCTGCTACAAAAAAGGTTGGGAGCATGGTTCAGTGGTGGATGCTTTCCTAGGAAGTGCAAGACCCTGTATTCAAACGAGTATCAGAAATACATAGGACAATAAATTCATGCCAAAGTGAGGGCAAATTTTTTGTGTTGTTGCAAGACAGTATTTAGAAGACTAGACCTGGTGGAATTCTCATGAACTAATGGGACTGAACATATTAAATTGTTAGTGGAGACCTCTTTCTGTAATGCTTAAATTAGCAGAGATTCATTTAATTGTCAAAATTTCTCTTTCTTTGTGCTCTCTTATTCACCACTTTTTTCCCCCTGTTCCTCACACTTTTATTCAATTTTCCTTCATCTCCACAATTCCTTAACTACAGTCTGCTTAAATATCTGTCTTAGGGGGCTGGGAAGGTGGCTCAGTGGTAGAGTGCTTGCCTTGCATGCATGAGGCCCTGGGTTCGATTCCTCAGCACCACATAAGCAGAAAAAGCCGTAAGTGGCACTGTGGCTCAAGTGGTAGAGTGCTTGCCTTGAGCTGAAGAGCTGAGGGACAGTGCCCAGGCCCAGAGTTCAGGCCCATGACCGGACCCCCCCCCCCCCCTGCAAAAAAAAAGAGTATGATGTCTTTGGCCCCAAGTTTCATCTGTCTTTGTTTTCTTGTAATGATTTTTAAAATCAGATATATTCTAAACCCCTTTGAACAGTGAGTTACCATTGCTGTTTTGGGCATTTTTTATTTTTGTTTTGTATAATAGCTCATATATAGCTACGTAATCAACAGCATCTGTATTACTTACTGATTAAAAGTTACATTGAGCTTGTTTTCCATTTGTGAAATGGCAAAAATAAAATTGTGCCTTATTCTCACAGTTGTAACAATGAGATGATCCATGTAATGTATTAATTATAGTTCCTGGTACATAAATATTTAAATATTCAGTAAATAGTAGCCATGGCTAATTATGCATTGGTTTGAAAAAGTTTTTATGTTTAGTGAAAATTTACAGAGAAAAAATGTGGTTGCTGTTGCCTTTTACTAAGTAGAGTGCTAGGTATAAAGAAACAAATGCTGCATATTAGACAATACAAGAATACAAAAATGTTCTAGGTGCTGGTGGCTCACGCCTATAATCCTAGCTATTCAGGAGGCTGAGATCTGAGGATCGTGGTTCAAAGCCTGCCCAGGCAGGAAAGTTCGTGAGATTCTTATTTCCAATTAACCACCAGAAAATCGGAAGTGACACTGTAGCTCAAGTGGTAGAGTGCTTCCCTTTAGCCAAGAGCTGAAGGACAGCGCCCAGGCCCAGAGTTCAAGCCCTACAACCAACCAAAAAAAAAAGTTAAGATATAGATGTGTAAGGTATTTTTCACTTGGAGAGGTAAGTCTATGGAATGAAAATCCAGTGAATAGGTTCTTTGAAGCTTTTTTATTCTCATGGTAGACAATTTATTAGCTCAATATATCTTCACCTTTTATCTGATCTTATACTTCTAGAATACACAAGTGACAGAAGCCTGGAATAAAGTTGCCCACTCATTTAATTGCACGCCAATAGAAGGTGAGATCTCCGATTACAGGGATGAGGGTCTAGGAATGAGTGGTTTTGCAGAATTAAAGTTTTTGCTCCTTTAAGCATCCACCCTAGCCCTCACTCATTCTATGTCAGAAACCTTAATGCCCTGTTCCTATACCATCAAGATAACTTGGGTGGGTGAAACTTTTTTAGACTCTGGATAGCTGGCACCATCGGCCTTTTCCTGTCTGTAGGTATGCTGTCACATCAGTTGAAGCAGCATGTGATTGATGGAGAAAAGACCATTATCCAGAATCCCACAGACCAGCAAAAGTAGGTGCCAGCCCCCATTCTTTGACTTACTAGACTAGTTGCCAGCCATTTCTGTACTCCTTAATTATGTCCACCTTCTATTCCCAACTCCTTTAGTGACTCCTAATGATTCGCTTTCTATCCCTTTCAGGAAAGACCATGAAAAGGCTGAGTTTGAGGTACATGAAGTATATGCTGTAGATGTGCTTGTCAGCTCAGGAGAGGGCAAGGTGAGGAGAGTACAGAGTCAGCAAGAATGATGACTGGTGGGGATGGTGTTAAGCCAGACAAAATGTAACCTAACAATTCTTGTAGGCCAAGGATGCAGGACAGAGAACCACCATTTACAAACGAGACCCCTCTAAACAATATGGCCTGAAAATGAAAACTTCACGTGCCTTTTTCAGTGAAGTGGAAAGGCGTTTCGATGCTATGCCATTTACTTTAAGGTACTGTGCTTAGCAAGAACAGGACTTGGAACCAGTCTGACTCAGACAATGTACCCTGGAATGCTCCCCCCCCCCCCCATCCCTCTCTTCCTTTCCTTCCTGCCCAGACTTGTAGCTTGTGCATGAATGCAGGCGCTCTCTTCTCACCTCCTGATCTCCTTTCTCATGGAAGGTAATTTAAAAGAGCGACCCTAAGCATTTCTGTCTAAGGGTAGGAATGATTTTTAAAACAGGAGTAAGCAGGATAGATGTGGTTCAGGTGATAGAACACCTGTCTAGAAAGTAACTTCAAACCCCAGACCCACAAGCTGAGTACCTGAGTGATACAATACTTTCCTAGCATGTGAGAGAGGCTAGAAAATTAGTAAAATGATTAGACTCAAACTGAGTTGGGCCTAGTGATTACATCTGCAGTTCCTACATTTGGGAGGCTGACTGAAAATTTGATGCCAGCCTGGGCTACATGGCAAGACCCTGTGTCAAAGAGCAAAAGTAACTAAATGAGAAGTCTTTATAGGTAGTTAAGGATACCTCTGAATTCTATCTTCCTCTTCCCCAGAGCATTTGAAGATGAGAAGAAAGCTCGAATGGGTGTGGTAGAGTGTGCCAAGCATGAGCTGCTTCAACCATTTAATGTTCTCTATGAGAAGGAGGGTGAGTTCTGATCATGGTTTGGCTTTAGAGTTTCTGATTTTACAGTGTCCTACTCCTTGTAACTTCAGAAAAGAACTAAGTATGGGCAAAGGGACCTTTTATCAAAATACGTCTTCAATTTCCCTAGGTGAATTTGTTGCCCAGTTTAAATTCACAGTTCTACTCATGCCCAATGGTCCTATGCGGATAACCAGTGGTCCCTTTGAGCCAGACCTCTACAAGTCTGAGCTGGAGGTTCAGGATGCAGAGTTAAAGGTCAGTGTGAACTGGGAAGTAGTGAGCATGTGGCACCTGTCCTGGGAGTGAGCAGCTTGAAAAGAACTGCAGTGTTGATCAACACTTGGAATTTCTTTCACATTCCTTAGTGTGTTGTTGCCTTTTCTCTGTTTGCAGGCCCTTCTCCAAAGTTCCGCAAGTCGGAAAACCCAGAAAAAGAAGAAAAAGAAGGTAGTTATGATCATTCTCTTTTGTAAGGGCATTAGCTGTATATTGCTGTTGAGTCTGTCTTCCTTGGCAGTAGTGGGATGTAATGTCCCCCCTTCGGCCACAGAGTTGAGGTATTCTGACAAGTCTCCTTTTCTCCAAATACAGGCCTCTAAGACTGCAGAGAATGCCACCAGTGGGGAAACATTAGAAGACAATGAAGCTGGGGACTGAGGTGGGTCCCATATCCCCAGCTTGCTGCTCCTGCCTCATCCCCTTCCCACCACACCCCAGGCTCTGAAGTGCAGTTCGTCTTCTCCACCAGGACCGCCAGCAGAGCAGGGTCTCCCTGTCCCCATCCCAGTACCCCCACCCAGCCCTTCCAACAACAACCAGCTCCAACTGACTGCTCTTGGGAAGCCAGGCTTCCCAATACCGAAGACTACTTTAAATAGAAAAAAAGAAATGGAATAATAAAATCAGGAGTCAAAAGTCCATCGTCTTCAAGCCCTCTTTCTAGCCTTTTCTACTACTCTGCTTGGTCAAGGTGTGTGGCCCTGCAGCAGAACAGGGAGGAGGCTAAATTAGCCACCACCATTAAAACTTCAGCTGAAATTTTTTTTTTTTTTATACCACTCTGATATCAGCATTTTCTCATCTACTTGGGGCTTTTTTTCCCCCTCTCTTATTTCCCACTTTGCCCGAGCATTTTGTCTGCCCTCAAAATTACTAAAGAGGACCTGTTCTTCAGATTATTTTTACCTGTGGCAGATGCATCCATTTGGGCCTTCCTTAGGAACTGAAGTCTCCCTTTTATGAAGAGATTCTCATCTATCAAGTGGATCCCCGTTCAAATGTTTTTTTTTTTTAGTCATTTTTGTTCTGCAAGATGTCCCCTCTGTGCACGCACCCCTAATTTCCACAAAGCGTAAAGAAATAATCCAGTTCAGCCTTTACTCCAGTCAGTGGGGGCTTCCCTTGCTCCCTCTTACACAACCTAAGCTGGAAGTTCAACTGTGGTTTATACCCTGTTTGAACTATCTTGACCTCTCTCCCTGGAAAGAAAACCCAGAAACCAGAGGAGTACACTGAAGAGTCAACTCCTAGCCTTCTGAAGCTGTGGACTTAGGATTGGATGAGTTGCTAGGGGTTTTTAGACCTGACAAAATTGAATACCTCTGGCATGCTGGCTGACCCAGGGAACTAGGGCTCCCACTAACTTAGGAGGTTTTTAAGATGACATTAAAATAAATTTGGATTTGCTCATAATTGCCTGTGTCTGTGGCTGTTATCTATCTGGTGGAGATGGGGAATGTCAATTCAGCAAGTAATAAGCAGTTGAGAGTTATTCTACAGTGCTGTACTTTACCTAAAAGAAGGGCTATCTTGGGTTGGGGGAGGAGTGTCATAAATTCTGGATTCTCTGAAGATAAACAATAAATGAGATGAGCACTGGTGCTTCATAGCTGGAATCCTAGCTGCTCAGTATGCTGAGATCTGAGGATCACATCTCAAAGCCAGGAGTGGAGATATGGTTCAAATGGTAGAGCACTGAGTTCAAGCTCTACTACCAGCATTAAAAAAATATAGTAGGTAAACTGGTATATTGATACTGGTTTGGAACTAGGACATGGAGTTGGATACTGTAAAAACTCTGCAAGTGTTTGCCCTATTTCAAGAAACAGGCTAATTTTTAAGACCAAGATGTGACGTTTGGTTAATTTGTTGATTAGACTTAAGTATATGAGGCAATGCTGACCTAGGGATTCTGAACAATTGCAGCTTACCATTAAAAGTAGATTCAGTCAAAAATCCTGTGTTGTCCATATTCATCCCTTAATACATTTGTCCAAACTATAGAATGTACACCAAGCTTGAACTCCAGTATAGCCATGCATGATCTTTGGGTGGAAGATAGCATGTCAATGTAATCTGTTGGTTGTGACAACTACAGTACATTATTGTGACAGCTGTTGAGGCTTCACAGTGGAGTAGGAAATATATGGGAAATTACACCTCAAATTTTACTGGAAACCTAAAACTTTAGAAGATAGTTAAAACTAATAGGTAAAAAATAAAACTCATAGCTTATAGAACAGCAATTGGCAATCATGGTGGGCTTGTAAAATGATCTTGCTAGAGATGTTTTGATTTTTAATTTTTTTAATGTTTAAATTTTTGTCATACTCTATGGTCACAATCCTAGAATTACTTAAATGCTCTAAGTTTTAAAGTTTTCATTGAAGTGAAATGCGAATAAATGAAAATCTCAGGAGGGCTGGGAAGGTGGCTCAGTGGTAGAGCGCTTGCCTTGCATGCATGAGACCCTGGGTTTGATTCCTCAGTACCACATAAGCAAAAAGAAAAAAGCCGGAAGTGGTGCTGTGGCTCCAGTGGTAGAGCGCTAGCCTTGAGCTGAAGAGCTGAGGGACAGCGCCCAGGCCCAGAGTTCAGGCTCCACAACCGGATTTCCCCCCCCCCCCCCAAAAAAAAACAAAAAAAACTTTATTTTTGAATCTGATGTACATGGATCCTCCTGTGTCAGCTTGCATTGTGCTGGGAGATTACAGGTCACACCGCTCCAGACTTTTTCCTTTCTTTTTTGCCAATCCTGGGGCGTGAACTCAGGGGCCTGGGCACTGTCCCTGAACTTCTTTTGCTCAAGGCTAGCACTCTACCACTTGAGCCACAGTGCCACTTCAGGCTTTTTTTTTTGGGTCCGGTTGTGGGGCCTGAACTCTGGGCCTGAGCGCTGTCCCTCAGCTCTTCAGCTCAAGGCTAGTGCTCTACCACTTGAGCCACAGCACCACTTCCGGCTTTTTTTTCTTTTTGCTTATGTGGTGCTAAGGAATCGAACCCAAGGTCTCAGGCATGCAAGGCAAGCGCTCTACCACTGAGCCAACTTCCCAGCCCCAGTTCAGGCTTTTTCTGTTCATATGGTACTGAGGAATTAAACCCAGGGCTTTATGCATGCTAGGCCAAGCACTCTTATCACCAAGCCACATTCCTAGTTAGTAGTATACATTAGTTATAGAGTGGCTTCATTGTGACATTTCCACGCCGTCTACAATGTATCCTGTCTGCAATGAGTCCTTATTATCACTCCCTTATCTCCCTGCCCTCTTAAAACAATTTCAGCAAGTTTCATTGTTCCGTTTTCATTTGGGCAAATAAAACCACATTCATCCTTATTCACATTCAATTCAAGCTTCCTGTAAGCCATATCTGAGGATGTTTTCCAGTGATTCTCAACTAACTATACGATGAAAATGGAAAAGTTCCTATAAGACCAAATGTCATACTTTCTCTAAAGAAGAATTAGCTAACCTTGTTTCTGCTTTGTCGACAGCAAGTTAGCTTATAAAAATGCAAAGTCCATTCCACAGTTCACATCAATCCATAAGAAAATGGAGGACTTCGCCAAGAAACTGCAACTCCCAAGAAGCAATGAGAGAAATCGGAAGCCCTGGCTCTTTCCTGGTTTAGCACCTCTCCGTCCTAGACAGGAAAAGCGTGCTCACGTTGAAATAATATATTCATAACAAAACTGGAAAGCTGAGTGTCCTGGTAAAGCCAATTCGAAATACTTCGCTTTCCTACAGGATTAATTTGATCTCATTTGCCCTCTGATAGCGGCTGAAAACGATTCTTACTCTGATTGGACAGTCCCGCCCTTAGAGGGCGGGAAAAGGGGGGGGGGGGAGGCCGAGAGTAGCGGAAGTGACGACACTAAGAACGCCAATAAATAGTCGTAGGCGGAACTTGGCTCTCTCTCGGCCTTAGCGCCATCTTCCTAGGTGAGTGGTATTGTGTTCTGCCTGCAATCCATTAACATCTGACCTCTATATTTACCATCTCCGGAGAAAACTAACTATAACCTTTTTCTCTTCCTTGGCAGGAACAACTGCGCCATGAGAGCCAAGGTGAGCGGTTTCTAGCAGGGAGATTGGGAGTTGGCAAGGGGGAGATCCCAACAAGGAAAGACGGCCGTGCTTCTCAATCGCAGCATTCTATGTTCGGGCGGTGGTCAGCATACTTTTGGGGGGGGGGGAAGGAAAAAAAGGTGCCCATTGGACCCTGGAGGGTGTTCAAACGGGTGTAAGAAACGGACTTGGGGTCTTATGTCAACCTATGGTCATTGTTAATGCTACGTCCATTCCTTCATACTAGCTAAGAGCTTGCTCAGTTTTTAAACCTATGGTGTACGTCTGTATTTTGTTAATAAGGATCTCTTTTTTTTCTTTTCCCTTTGCCTCATAATCGGGTTGTTAGTGGAGGAAGAAGCGAATGCGCAGGTATGTTGAGACAACTCGCCTGGGAGGATACCCTTGGACAAAAAAAAAAGGAACTGTGAGAAAAAGTTTTGCCTCGGCAGAATCAGTGATTAACCCCCTAAGTGCACAGGGAAGGAAAAACTGGTTTGTAAACAGCATGTCTTCTCGTGTGTACTTTTCAGGCTGAAGCGCAAAAGAAGAAAGATGAGGCAGAGGTCCAAGTAAACCAGCTTGTGCACCCGTCGAGGCCAGAGGAGCAGGAGGAATAAGGAATGCCATAGGCTGGGACGCTGAGTTTGTTGGACTGCATGCCGCCGTGATTTCCCAGTGGATCTAGAAACTTCCATCGCCAAGATCGTTTCTGAAAGACACACCTTGCTCATAACCAAGCATCCCCTGATGGTCCTGTGCCCCGGACCTGTGACATTCTGGACTAGTTCTGTTCATAGTTGTGGCCGAGTGTGACGCGTGTACAATAAACCATCTCTTTTGCTGTTGCAGCTGAACTTTCAAATCGTCTTGTCTTTTACGTCCTCATTACGACTTCGGGGGGGCGGGGAGCGGGTTGTGTGGCTCGTTGCTGGTTAAGCGGTGTCAACACTCTGGATGGTGTCAAAAAGTTAACCCGGGCAATATCTTGGGTGCTAGGTGTGGGCGGCGGGTGCTGGGGTTTGGAGCCATGTGGGCGCCTGAGGGTATGTTCCAAGGTTCCGGTAAAAGTTCGAGCTTGCACCGCACTACTACTAAGGCGTGCTCGGTGTTTTTCCGTCGCTGGGGCTCCTTAAGGTTGCTGGGTCGTGTTGCCATGGTGACGCGCAAGGGTTGTTGGGAACTTCCTGCGGCTTGTCGCGCCGCTTCGCATACCATAGAGTATGGTTCCGGGTCTGGCGGCTAGATCGTCGCCCTTCCGCAGGAAGCGGAAGAGCGGTGGAGTGGGCGGCTCTTTGTCGAAGCTTGAGGACCGGCAGGCGGCAGCAGCAACTACGGCGGCGGCGGCAGGTGAGGGAGGCGGGAGACTTAGGTGGAGGCCGCGCCCGGAGGGGAGGAGTCGGGGCTGGCCCAGCGGCTGGGCTCCGCTGGCCCACACGAGGCCCCCCCAAGAACCTATCTGGCTTTTTTTCCTCGCAACCCAAGACAGGGTCCCTTTTCTGACTGACCCGGCTTCGCGAGCAAACGCCAGCTTCGTGACGTCACGGCCCTTCCCATCCCTTCATCTTGATGTCACCTAGACGCCCTCCCCCTGCACCGACTTCCTTAGTGTCCTTTTCACTGGTCTCATGGCCAAGTGCCGGAGCCACTGTCCTCAAGAACAGAAGAAGAAGCTAGAAGACTTGCTTTAGGGAAACTCTTAGGACTTTTCGCAAACTCTGGGTGTTGGGAAGCGTCACAATCACCGACCCCCCAGTCTAATGTGCCATCCCATGTGCTGTCAGTTGCCGCTCTTCCTTCGGCCGTTCTAACCCCCGGCCCTAGCCTGTCCTCTGGACCCCCACATCCTCCTTCATCTCGAGGTAGAGCTTCCTCCACCTACTGTTCATTGAAGATGGGTTTTCCAACTCATCTTCCCAGTCTGAGGTCACTTCTATCCCTTATTCCCTTATTCTTGGGGTTGTTTTTTTTTTTTTTTTTTTGGCAACTCCTCTCTTTGACAGGAAAAGTTGCCGTGTTGTCCGACTTCGTTCCTATTTATGACAACTACCTCAGAGTTCTGTTCTCCCACCCAAGTTTCTGTTTATTTGTTTTTGTTCAGAACCCAGCAGTGATGTGGAGGTGGAGACCCACAGGAGTCCGGGACTTCACCTGAGCTACCTCAGGTATTAATTCTGGGAGAGTTGGGTGGGGAGAAGTATATCTAATTATCTGTTCTGGTGGGATTTGTAGTGTGGGTCAGGCTTGGGTAGATGGCGACTTATTCTTCACCTGATGGTTTCTCTTTTAGTAGAAGTTCACATCTTAACCAGGTGGCTCATTCCTATACGCCTAACTACTCAGGAGGCTGAGAGCTGAGGATTGAAGTTCAAAGCCAGACTAGGCAGGAAAGTCCTGGAGACTCTTATCTTGGATTACCTACCCAAAAGAAAAGCTGGAAGTGGAGCTGTGGCTCAAGTGATTGAGTGCTAGCCTCAGGCCCAGAGTTCAAGCTCCAGAACTGGCGTGCGCACACACACACAGTTGGGATCTTCTCTTTTACCACACACACACATACACACACACACACACACACACACACACACACACACACAGTTGGGATCTTCTCTTTTACCACTTCCTTTTATTCTTCCCTACTTACTGTTTTTTGTTTGTTTGTTTTTCTAGTCCTGAGGCTTGAACTGGGCCTGCTCGCTGTCCCTGAGCCTCGTTATGCTCATGGCTAACACTCTACCACTTGAGCCAAAGCACCACTTCCAGCCTTTTCTGAATAGTTTATTGGATATAAAAATCTCATGCACTTTTCTGCCTGGGTTGGCTTCAAACCACAATCATCAGATCTCAACCTCCTGAGTAGTTAGAATTACAGGTGTGAGTCACCCACGTCTGACTTGGGCTACTAACTTTTGGAGGAGATATGAAGACCTCTTCTTTTGTACAAATTTTTGTGTAACTCTGGCTCTGATCTGGTCTGTTGTTTTAGGGTAATCTTAAGGCTGGAGGGTTGGATGGGGAAGTCAAAGCTAACAGAATCAGGAGAGATCAGTTATACCTAAGGGGAAACAATACGAAATCCGTTTGAACAGCAGGGGGAGCCTGAACACTATGAAAGGTTTAGGAGGTAAGACACGTGGTAACTAGGACTCCCAGTTTGTTAGGAGTGAGGGCCTGGAGGGGAGTGCTAGAACTAGGGCAGTGGACTGGCATTCCAGAGCTCTCTTGGGAAATAGATTTAAAAAGCTTTTATAGAGGCTATAAATAATTAGTGTCTTAATGGGGTAAGGAATGGCGTGGTTTGATGTCAGTGGATCTTCTCATGGAAGGGTTAGGGGAGTGGGGACTGGGCAAAAGTCGATTGTTCCTATCAAATTTACTTCTTCACATCTTGACCTTGCC
Source organism: Dipodomys spectabilis (assembly GCF_019054845.1). Taxonomy (NCBI): domain Eukaryota; kingdom Metazoa; phylum Chordata; class Mammalia; order Rodentia; family Heteromyidae; genus Dipodomys; species Dipodomys spectabilis. The sequence goes on along the minus strand of NW_024870911.1, from coordinate 17,889,141 downwards.
ACAAATGGTTTTACCCCGGGGTGCGTAGTGGTGGCTGGAAATGGAAATTCTAGTTTAGAATATCTCCCCTGAAGTGGAGGGGGCCAACTTTCCATGGTTGAGCATGGTAGTAAGAGAAAACAATAATGACAGAATAGCAACAGCCCTCAAACTGGTAACAGTAGGCTCTTCGTCAAGGATTTCTTGGGTTCTAGAGATCTGGTAGATACAGAACTCTCACCTATAATCCCATGGAAGAGTAGTTAAGGAAATATTTTACTGGTACCCTACTGTCCGTAAGCTGTAACAGTGAAGCAGCCAGTCCTTAGGGCACTATTCCAGTCTCCTGCTAGCCTATTCAGAAACCAACAACAGTTTTAATTTCACTCCCATGATTTTAATAAGGTCATCTTAGAAGGGAAGATAAAATCCAACACTCCCTGCCCCCTCCTGGGGCTTCACCCCAACTCCCTCCCTTAGCCAGGCAAGTGTGAATCACTCTGACCAAGACCAGGTGCATAAGGGCTTGGGCAGGACTTCTGGCCAAGTCCGTCAGAATTCCTGTCTCTCAGATTTGCCACCTCCAAAGCCATTGCCCCACTGGACTGCCTGCTCTACACACAGGAAGAGAGGGGGGAATCTCTGGTGGAGTCTGGTTTGACAGATTGATACATTTCCCCTCTTCCTGCCTCCCCCTTCCCTCCTTTTTTTTAGCAGTCACCAAGAGTGGCAAGAAAAGGAAGAAAGCCCTGACTTAGCGGGGACCAGGATGCCTGACCGGGACAGCTATGCCAACGGCACTGGAAGCAACGGTGGCGGCCCTGGAAGCAGTGGCAGTGAGGAGACGGGTGTGGCAGGAGCAGGCAGTGGAGGAACCAGCTCGGATGCCATCTGTAGAGACTTCCTGAGGAATGTGTGCAAGCGAGGCAAACGTTGTCGATATCGTCACCCAGACATGAGTGAGGTGTCCAACTTAGGGGTGAGCAAAAATGAATTCATCTTTTGCCATGACTTCCAGAACAAGGAGTGTAGCCGCCCAAACTGCCGTTTTATCCATGGCTCCAAGGAGGATGAGGATGGCTATAAGAAGACAGGAGAGCTTCCCCCTCGGCTGAGGCAAAAAGTAGCAGCTGGCCTGGGCCTTTCACCAGCTGACCTGCCAAATGGAAAGGAGGAGGTCCCTATCTGCCGTGACTTCCTCAAGGGTGATTGTCAGAGAGGAGCCAAGTGCAAGTTCCGTCACCTGCAACGGGATTTTGAGTTTGATGCTCGAGGTGGAGGCGGCACTGGAGGTGGGGGCGCCACAGGCGCAGTTCCCCCAGGAAGACGTCACGATCTTTATGATATCTATGACCTTTCTGACAGGGGCTTTGAGGACCACGAACCAGGCCCCAAGCGCCGGAGAGGTGGATGCTGCCCTCCTGATGGCCCTCATTTTGAGTCATACGAATATAACTTGGCTCCACCCCGAGGGGTAGAATGTAGACTACTAGAAGAAGAGAATGCCATGCTCAGGAAGCGCGTAGAGGAATTAAAGAAGCAGGTCAACAACCTGCTGGCCACCAATGAGGTACTTCTGGAACAAAACGCCCAGTTCCGCAATCAAGCCAAGGTCATGACCCTGAGCTCTACTGCACCAGCCACTGAGCAAACTCTAGCCCCCACTGTGGGCACTGTCGCCACTTTTAACCATGGCATTGCCCAGACTCACACTACGCTCAGCAGCCAGGCTCTACAGCCTCGTCCTGTGTCCCAGCAAGAACTGGTAGCCCCTGCTGGAGCTCCAGCGGCTCCCCCAACTAATGCTGCACCTCCTGCTGCTCCACCACCCCCACCCCCACACTTGAACCCAGAGATCACGCCACTCTCAGCTGCTCTGGCTCAAACAATTGCCCAAGGAATGGCTCCCCCACCTGTCTCCATGGCTCCTGTAGCTGTATCTGTGGCTCCTGTGGCTCCTGTGGCTGTATCGATGGCCCAGCCCTTAGCAGGAATCACAATGAGCCACACCACCACTCCCATGGTGACTTATCCTATTGCTTCCCAGAGCATGCGCATCACAGCCATGCCACACTGATGGGGCTAAAGGACATTCCCCTGGTGTAGCCTCTCAGGGCTGAGGTCAAGGGGCCCTTGCCCACTCGCCTAGCCCTTCCAACCCTGTCTGAAGGGCTCCCTCAAGAACTAGAACAAGGAATATGCTTCTGAGGAGCATTTCCTGAGGTGGAATTGGGCAGGTGTGTCCTCATCTGTCTTTTAGGAGTGCACTCTTGTCCTTCAGGCCTCACTCAAGTGGTGGTTTGCGTAGAAGTTCAGACTGAAGCCAGCAGCAAGGAAGGACTGACTGAGGGTCTCTGTCCTCGGTGCTCAGCAGGAAGTTGAGGACATCCCTGGTTGTGTCCTTTCTTCTGAACAGCACAGGTTCCAGTACTGGTTTTGGAAGAAAAAGTGCCCCATCCAGAGGGAGATCCAGGAAAGATTGGGAAGTGGGTGGCCAGAGAGAAGATCTTATAGGAGCCTTCAGATGATTTGTGGCCCAGTTGGTTTGAATAATACAGAAATTGCTCCTGGGCCCCTGGGAAGGCCGGGACCATAGTACTCCAGCCCAAAGACTAGGGGAGCATCCATTTACCTAGCTTGGTCTGGATATCTGTAGGGCAGGGCCCACTACTTTCCAAAGAAATAAAATTAACTATTATTTTTAACAAATGGAGGCAGTGAAAACTTTCTTAGATATTCTTTGTGGAAAATGGGAGCATAAAATAGATCTAATGCCAAAATGGGGTAAAAACCCTACCCTCACATAGGTTGGGTAAGTTGGATGGATGCCATCATAGATGGCTAGGGACCAAATGGAGCCTTGGGGAAGGCACTCTGTGGGGTAAAAGCTTTGGAGCCACCTAGTCTAGTTTAAAAATAGTCCCATCTGTTTCTGGTCTCTGTCTGCATGTGCTATTCCCAGGTTGTCTTAGTAACAAGGGCTTCTAGGGTCATTCAGGGGGGCAGGTACTAAGGAGGGTGTATGTGCTCAGAAATGGGGTTGAGATGTTATGGAGTTAGCAGATAATTCCCTTAACTCAAACAGCAGGGCAGATGGCATTGCCTCTCTTGAGTTGTTGATAGCAGTTATGCCCCTCCAGCTCCAAGCCTTCTCTAGTGGCAATGCCTTAAGCCTTCAAAGGGTTGGGAGGGGCTAGGAAAAGGGAGTTCTTCTGAGGACACAAGCTTCAGGGTTTATTTCCTTTCTTCGGTCTCTATACTTAAGACCAGAGGTTTTATATCCACTTAAGGCCAGGGACCCCAGTGACCAAACTTCAGTTCCTCCGCAGCTCATGGCTAATGTAAGGGAAACAACAGGTGTCTGGTGCAATGGCACGGTGGTTTGGAGGGCATGCAAAGTGATGCTGTGTGTACTTCCCTCATTGCATCTTCAGCTACCTCTTTCTGGTAAGGTTGACAAATCAGGTTTGGAGATGGTGGGCTAGATCAAGGCTGGTTACTGGGGTAAAAAAAATGCCTGGCACAGTAGACTGTTCCTGTAGTCCCAGCTTCTCAAAAGGCTGGGTCTGGGCAAGAGGACCACTTGAGCCTTGAGAGACTGGTTGGACACCAGTCTGGGTAACACAGAGATCCCTATCTCTGAGGGAGTGCTAAAGAAAAAAGTAAGCAGAATTGCTTATGGATTTTTTTTTTTTTTTGTCGGTCATGGGGCTTGAACTCTGGGCCTGGGCGCTGTCCCACAGCTCTTCAGCTCAAGGCGAGCACTCTACCACTTGAGCTACAGCGCCACTTCCGGTTTTCTAGTGGTTTATTGGAGATAGGAGTCTCACGGTCTTTCCTTCCCCGGGCTGGCTTTGAACCGCGATTCTCAGATCTCAGCCTCCTGAGTAGCTAGGATTACAGGCGTGAGCCACCGGCGCCCGGCTGCTTATGGATTTTTAAAAACAACACATTGGTAAGCTTAATGTTCAGTTTCTGGTGCAATTTTGGGTTATTAAAAGATGGCATAGGAGCATATAGAAATGTGAGTATAGATACCAACATGAATTCTCCTCAGTTAAAATCTTAATTTTATTTTCTTGTTTCCATTTCCAGAGGTGAATTTGGGCAAGTGTAGACATAGTCTGCCTTGTATTAGTATATATCAGCTATGATCACCAGTAATACATTTGCAGTTGGCCAATTTGGGCTTATTTATGTGCCATACTGGAGCTTGAATTCTGGGTCTTGAGTATATCCTTGGCTTCTTTTTATTTATTTATTTTTGTCAGTAATGGGGCTTGAACTCTTAGCCTGGGCACTGTTCCTGAGCTCTTCAGCTCAAAGCTAGCTTCTCTAACACTTGAGCCACAGTGCCACTTCTGGTTTTCTGGTGGTTAATTGGAGATAAGAGTCTCGTGGACTTTTCCTGCCCAGGCTGGCTTTGAACCACAATCCTCAGATATCAGCCTTCTGAGTAGCAAGGATTATAGGTGTGAGCCACCAGGACCCTTTTATTTTTTAATCACAACTGGCAATATCACTTGAACCATCCCTCCAGCTGTAGCTCTTTTTGTTGGTGTAGGGCTCTGCCACTTTGAGCTGCAGCTCAGTTTTTTGAGTAGCTAATTGGATATAACAGTCTCACTGGAACTTTTCTGCCCGGGCTGGCTTCTAACCCGCATCCTCAGATCTCAGACTCCTGAGTAGCTAGGAATATAGGTATGAGAGCCACTAGTGCCTGGCGAGTTGTAGCTTTTAGCTGGCTAGCTGGAGATACATTGTTCAGCTGGCCTTAAACTATGATTCTCAGATTAGCCTCCTGAGTAGTTAGGATTATAGATGTCAGCCACTAGAGCCTAGCCAGTTGTGTTGCTGTTTGTTTTGGGTTTTTGTCTCATTTAACAGTCACCAAGTGACCTTGTCTGATGCTGTGTTTTATGAGATTGTTTTATCCAGCACAAGAACTCATCAGCCAGCTTTGAGAAACATACCTGTCCTGACAATTCAGAAGTTTAGGTCTCTGTGTCATGTCAATTCCTGGGTGTTCAGAGCTTCTTTCCTGTTTCATCTATAAGTGATCGCAGAAAAGAAAAAAATATGAGTCATAGTAGTAGGATTTAAGTGATATAACAACCTTTGTCCCTAGTGAATATTGCTAAGTGCCTTAATCCTAGAGCAATCTCTAGTCTCTAGTAATAAGCTCAAGGGCTATGTTTTGTTTTGTTTGTTTATTTATCTTTATTTAATTTTGTTGGTTCTTCTGCTTGAACTCAGGTCCTGGGCACTGTCCCTGAGGTTTTTTTTGCTCAAGGTTTGTGCTCTACCACTCTGAGTCACAGCTCCAACTTTGAGTTTTTTGTTAGTTAGAGATAAGAGTTTCAAGGACTTTATTGCCAGGGCTGACTTCATACCATGATCCTCAGATCTCAACCTCCTGAGTAGCTAGGATTACCGGCGTGAGCCACCAGTGCCAGGCTTTTTTTTTTTTTTTTAATTTTTGGTGTTGGTCCTGGGGCTTGAACCCAGGCCATGGGTGCTGTCCCTCAGATTCTTTTATTCAAGGTTAACACTGTACTGTTGAGCCATAGTTCCATATCTGGCTTTTTTTTATGATAATGTTTCCACACAGGAAAGTCCAGCCCCTGCCTGCTGGCTTGAAACCATGATCCTCAAATCTCAGCCTTCTGAGTAGTTAGGATTACAGGAATGAGCCACAGGTGGCTGACTTCTATGTTTTATTTAAAAAAGAGACTAAAACTACAAAAAGCCTATTTAAAGGCAAAGTGTATATAGATCAGTAGTAGAATTTAGTATGTGGGAGAGGCTTTGGCACCAGCACTATAAAGCAAAATGAAACAAAAAACATTCATCAGGGGCTGGGAAGGTGGCTCAGTGGTAGAGCGCTTGCCTTGCATGCACGAGGCCCTGGGTTCGATTCCTCAGCACCACATAAGCAAAAAGAAAAAAGCCGGAAGTGGCGCTGTGGCTCAAGTGGTAGAGTGCTAGCCTTGAACTGAAGAGCTGAGGGAGAGCGCCCAGGCCCAGAGTTCAGACCCCACGACCGGACCCAAAAAAAAACAAAAAAACATTCATCAGTACATACAAGAAAGAAAAAGTAGGGGCTGGGAAGGTGGCTCAGTGGTAGAGTGCTTGTTTGCATGCATGAGGCCCTGGGTTCGGCTCCTCAGCACCACATAAGCAGAAAATGCCCGAAGTGGTGCTGTGGCTCCAGTGGCAGAGCGCTAGCCTTGAGCTGAAGAGTTGAGGGACAGTGCCCAGGCCCAGAGTTCAGTACCCACGACAAAGAAAGAAAGAGAGGTGGTCTGGGATGATAGCTCAGTGGTAAAGCACTTGCCTGGCATGCCAGAGGCCCTGGGTTCGATTCCTCAGCACCACATAAGAAAAAAGCCGGAAGTGGTGCTGTGGCTTAAGTGGTAGAACGCTAGCCTTGAGCTGAAGAGCTGAGAGACAGCGCCCAGGCCCAGAGTTCAGGCCCCACGACCAGACCCCCCCCCAAAAAAAAAAAAAAAAAAAAGAAAGAGGGCTGGGAAGGTGGCTCAGTGGTAGAGCGCTTGCCTTGCTTGCATGAGGCCCTGGGTTTGATTCCTCAGCACCACATATGCAAAAAGAAAAAAGCGGGAAGTGGCTCAAGTGGTTCCAAGCCAGAAGTGGTGCTGTGGCTCAAGTGGTAGAGCACTAGCCTTGAGCTGAAGCGCTGAGGGATAGTGCCTAGGCCCAGAGTTCAGGCCCCACAACTGGACCCAAATAAAAAGAAGAAGGAAGGAAGAAAAAAATAGCCAGGTGCTGGTGGCTCACACTTGTAACCCTAGCTACTCAGGAGGCTGAGAGCTGAGGATTGAGGTTCAAAGCCAGCCCAGGCAGGAAAGCCTGTGAGACTCTTATCTCCAATTAACCACCTGAAAACCAGAAGTGGTAAAGAGCTAGCTTTGAGGGCTGGGAAGGTGGCTCAGTGGTAAAGTGCTTGCCTTGCATGCATGAGGCCCTGGGTTCGATTCCTCAGCACCACATAGCAGAAAAAGCTGGAAGTGGCACTGTGGCTCAAGTGGTAGAGCACTAGCCTTGAGCTGAAGAGCTGAGGGACAGCGCCCAGGCCCAGAGTTCAGGCCCCACAAGTGGCGAAGAAAAAAAAAGAGCTAGCTTTGAGCTGAAGAGCTTAGGAACAGCACCCAGGCTGAGTTCAAGCCCCATGATGGACCAAAAAAAAAAAAAGTACTGCTTAGGGATAAAACCTAGAACTTGTGGAGATTAAACAGTAAGTTCATATAAGAGCCACCTGGAATCTCCAGTTGGCACACAAAATCAAAATTTGGGGCTGGAGTTGTAGCTTAGTGGCAGAGGACTTGCTTAACATGCTTCATCTGGGATCATTTCCCAGCACTGTTAAAAAATAAAATAAAACCTTGAACTCAGGGCCTGGGTGTGGTCCTTGGGTTTTGTTTTGGTTTTACTCAAGGCTAGCACTCCCTGTACCACTGAAGCCACAGTTCCACTCCCAGCTTTTCTGATAATTGGAGTCACAGTCTCACACTTTCCTGCCTCGCCTAGCTTCAAACAATGATCCTCAGATTTTAGCCTCCTGAGTAGCTAGGATTACAGGTATACAGTGCCTGGCTGTATCATGTACTCTAAATGTAAGTTTTAGATAGCTGTTGCTAAATCAGAGTTGTATGTGAAAAAATAACCCTGTAAGAAAAGGCTGAAGGGGGTCAGGCATTGGTAGTTCATGCCTATAATCCTAGCTCCTCAGGAGGCTGAAATCTGAGGATTATGATTTAAAGCCAGCCCAGACAGGAAAGTCCAAGAGACTCTTATCTCCACTTAACCAGCACAAAAGTGGAGCTTAAGTGGTAAAGTTCTAGCTAGCCTGGAGCTGAAATGCTCAGGGACAGCATCTAGGCCCTAAGTTGGAGCAGAAAGAAAGAGAGAGAGAAAGGAAAAGGAAAGAGAAGAGAAAGATTATATATGTAATCCTTGAATCCTACCTATTTAGGAGGCTGAGACCTGGGGGTTCAAATTTTAAAGCCAGCCCAGGTAGAAAAGTTCTCAAGAGTCCATCTTCAATTAACCAGCAAAAAGCCAGGCTAGGCGTGTAGCATAAGTGACTGAGTACCAGTTGTGAGCAGAAAAGCCAAGCAAACCCTGGTAATTAAGGAACGGGAAAGGAAGGGACAGGGAGAGGGAGAGAGACAGTCAGGAAAGAATGAAAAAGAAAGAAAAGAAGGAAAGAAAGTGAGGAAGAACACTAAAGAGAAACTCAGATGTTTTCAGATGTTTGAAGGGCTGCTACCTAGGAAGTTGAGGCAGGAGAATTACCTAACTCAAGGCCAGCCTAGGCAGCTTAATTGAAATCCTCTCAAAAAAAAAATGACTGAGCCGGGCGCTGGTGGCTCACGCCTGTAATCCTAGCTACTCAGGAGGCTGAAATCTGAGAATCGCGGTTCAAAGCCAGCCCCGGCAGGAGAGACCGTGAGACTCCTATCTCCAATAAACCACCAGAAAACCGGAAGTGGCGCTGTAGCTCAAGTGGTAGAGCGCTCGCCTTGAGCTGAAGAGCTGAGGGACAGCGCCCAGGCCCAGAGTTCAAGCCCCACGACCGACAAAAAAAAAAAAAATGACTGAGGACATACAGTACATGCTCAAGGCTCTGGTTTCAGTCCTCAGCAAAAAGAAAAAGAGGTGTGGGGAGAAGGAACTGCTCAAAGAAGGGAAGTCCTTGCTACCAAAATAGAGAGTTCTAAGCAGGCGCTGGTGGCTCACACCTGTAATCCCACCTACTAAGGAGGCTGAGATCTGAGCATCTTGGTTCAAGGCCTGCCTGGGCAGGAAAGTCCGAGAGACTCTTATCTCCAAAAAACTACTAGAAAACCAGAAATGGTGCTGTGGCTCAAGTGGTAGAGCACTCGCCTTGAGCTGAAGAGCTGAGGGACAGTGCCCAGGCCCAGAGTTCAGACCCCACAACCGACCAAAAAAAAAGTTCTAGAATGATCATTAACATTTATTGAGACAATGCAGCCAAAGCACTATGCTAGGCACTTTGCATGTATTTTATTAATTCAGTGGGTAGTATTGTACCCATTTTACAGAGAAGAAGCAGGATTTTTTTTTTTTCTGTGCCAGGTACTTGTGTCTCATGCCTAAATCCTAATATTCAAGAGGCTAAGATCTAAGGATTATAAGCAGGAAAGTCTCTGAGACCCTCATCTCCAGTCAACCACCAAGAGGTTGAAAAAGGAGCTGTGGCTCAAGTGGCAGAGCAAACGTCATGAAGAAAGAAAAGGAAAGAAGGAAGGAAGGAAGGAAAGAGCCAGGTGCCAGTGGCTCATGCCTGTAATCCTACCTACTCAGGTCTGAGATCTGAGGATCACGGTTCAAAGCTAGCCCCGGCAGGAAAGTCTACGAACTCTTATCTCCAATAAACCACTAGAAAACGGGAAGTGGCACTGTGGCTCAAGTGGTAGAGCGCTTGCCTTGAGCTGAAGAGCACAGGAACAGTGCCCAAGCCCAGAGTTCAAGCCCAAGTACACACACACCATGGCCCACAAAAAAAAAGCTAGGGGTAAACACACTGGCCCTGAGTTCAAGCCCAAGTACCAGTACAACACATACACACACACACACAAACACCTATCTGCCCAGGATTTTATAACTAGTAAGAAACAGGGCAAGGGGGCTGGGAAGATGGCTCAGTGGTAGAGCGCTTGCCTTGCATGCCTGAGGCCCTGGGTTCGATTCCTCAGCACCACATAAGCAAAAAGAAAAAAGCTGGAAGTGGCGCTGTGGCTCAAGTGGTAGAGCGCTAGTCTTGAGCTGAAGAGCTGAGGGACAGCGCCCAGGCCCAGAGTTCAGGCCCCACGACTGGACCAAAAAAAAAAAACGGGGTGAGGAGTATTCTTGGCATATTCTTGATAGAGCTGGGGTGCTGGTGGCTCAGAGCTGTAATCCTAACTACTCAGGAGTCTGAGATCTGAGGACGGTCTTTTAAAGCCAACCTGGGTAGGAAAGGCCATGAGACAATCTCCAATTAACTACCTAAAAACTGGAAGTGGAGCTGTTGCTCATAATCATGAGCAAAAAAAGCTTACAGGAAGTGCCTAGGCCCTGAGTTCAAAAAGATCGAATAGAGACATCCAACACTGGGAATACTACGTGGCAATAACTTTTGAAGAACAGAACTGAAGGACATTTCCTTACCCTGTTGGCCCTACCATTTTCTTTATAAAGTATGCTAAAATCAGAATAACCCTCTGCATCTCCTGGGAGGCAAAAAAAAAAAATCTAAGATTACAAGTTCAGGAAATAAAGGTACTCTCTCCCCTCACTTCAGCCCCACCCTGTAATATACTTCCTCCAAGGAAAGACCATCCCTTCCTGTTACCCATTTACTGCTTACTACCACCAGATGGCACCTGGGAAGCAGCAAGCATAGTCAAAGGGTGGAGACCCACCCTGTTTATTTGTGCTGCTAACTGCATTGCAGCTGGGATCCTACGGCTCCCAGGTTTCAATAGGTGCAAAAGCTTACAGATGAGGTTTTGTTCTCTATATAGTGGTGTCCTAAGAAGATCTGATGATCTGGATGAAAGGAAGGGAAGAAGTTTGGAAAGAAGGTTCATCCTGTACATTCCCTAGTCTCAGAAACCCTCTTTCACTCTAGTGCTTTGCAAATTTCAGTCAGAGAGTTCTGTTTAACGAGTTTCATTTGCCTTCCAGCTACTTGGGAATAGATTATCTGTATCTTTTCCAAGCTGCTTGTTTCCTTTTCTGCGTGCTCACCTCTAGAATATGGACAGTAGAAAAAGCAGATAGAAAATTGTTCCTTATACAGTTCTACAAAAGGAATGAATCCATCTCAATACTGCGGGCATCAAGGAAGTGGAGAAAGGGAAGTGAGAAAAATTAAGAATAAGGGAGGGAAACTGGGCTAGGTTTTAAAGCAGCTTTGATGAAATCTGGCCTGATGAAATCTATGCCCTGCAGAGTCAGATTAAAACTTATCAGCTGCTGATCTAGTTTTTCCACAATAACGAACCCTAGTTCTTTTGCTCCCTAACACAAAAGACTCATTTACACACTGCATTAAAATATAATCATCTTAAGACCAACTCTTCCCTCTTCAGCTTGCAATTAATGTAGTTTCCAGATCCCTGAACATCATCTACCTCTAAGTAACAATAGTTATTTCCTTTCATTCCTTTCATTATTACCTTTCCATCATAAACCTACATAATACTGTAGGGTTTTTTTTTCTTCTGCTGGTCGTGGGGCTTGAAAGGCTAGCACTCTACACCTGAGCCACAGAGCCACTTCCAGCTTTTTCTGTTTATGTGGTACTGAGGAATCAAATTCAGGACTTCATGTTAGGCAAGCACTCTACCACTTAGTCATATTCCCTCTCCCTACTCTTTTTTTTCTTTTTCTTGTCGGTGGTGGGGCTTGAACTCCGGGCCTGAGCGCTGTCCCTGCGCTCTTCAGCTCAAGGCGAGTGCTCTGCCGCTTGAGCCACAGCACCACTTCCGGTTTTCCAGTGGTTTATTGGAGATGAGAGTCCCACGGACTTTCCTGCCGAGCTGGCTTTGAACTGTGATCCTCAGATCTCATCCTTCTGAGTAGCTAGGATTACAGGCGTGAGCCACCCGCGCCCGGTTCTCTCCCTACTCTAGATTCCTCTTTTTAATGTCCTATAAATTCCTCAGAATTAGGAAATTCTTGGAAAATATTTCCTGCTACTGTGGAGCCTCCCCCAGCCACTCTGAAGTCAATTTAGTCTTAATTTTTCCTCTATGATATAGATGAACAACTCAGAGATTTCCAGAAAGTCCTACATCTTACTTGCTCCTCCATCCACCTCCCCCCCCCCCACTCTATTTCTGAGTCTTCCGATTTTTCTAGAGAAAACCATTACAAGTTAGGGGCCTGGGGTCAGAATAGACCTGGTTGGTCATCGACAGCTTTCATTCCATATAGGGTTATTTTCTTTCCTTTGTAAGGGCAACCAGAGGGGAAAAGGGAGGGGGGAAGGAGGGAGTGTGGATTAGGAATGTGCTTAGAATATTAAAAGTTGGGGAAAGTTGACCAGTGAACTGAAGGACCAAATCCTGCCAAATCGTTCGAATGAGTAGAAGGAAACCCTGACCACCCACAAGCATCTCAACTTCGCAAATCCAGCTTCTCTAAAATCCAGGAATTGGCCCTGCGGCTCTACCTGACGTCATGCCATAGGGCTCCAATCCCACGTGGGAGGAGGACTGGATCCTCCTCTTTAAATAGCACACCACGCCTCTTTTTTTATTGCCAATCAAATATTGCCCTTTAGCCCCTTTCCTCCTTTTTCCCGCCAGCCCAGACCGCCCATCTTCGGCTCTCTTATCCAATCGGGGAGGTCCTGTCTTACCCAAAGCGCGCTCCCTTCCCCGCAGGAGGGGCGGGGCTTCAGCCTTTGACTCCACCTCGGTGGATGCGGCGCGGACCAACCCAAACCGTCAGGAGTGGGGGCGTGGCTTGCGGGGGACCCTCCCCTGTCTTGGGGCGGGGGGGTGAGGGGGGGGTCACGGCTTGCAAGCTGGATGCACGCAGTCCGAGTAGGCAGGCAACCTCCGGCTGGGTCGGGCGGCTCCATGGAGCACTCTCCCGGAGAGGGCTCTAGCCCCAACCCTGAAGACCCTAACCCCAGGCCCATGGACCAGCCCTCTGTCCCCTCCGATCCCCCCGACCACCCTCCTGCTGCTCACTCCAAACCAGACCGGGGTTCCGGGGTCCCCCCTGCCGGCCCTGGCGCGGCTGGTGAGGCCCTGGCTGTCCTGACTTCGTTCGGGCGGCGGTTGTTGGTGCTGGTGCCGGTGTACCTGGCCGGGGCAGCGGGGCTCAGCGTGGGTTTCGTGCTCTTCGGCCTCGCCCTCTACCTGGGCTGGCGCCGGGTGCGGGAGGAGAAAGAGCGGAGCCTTCGGGCAGCGAGACAGCTACTGGATGACGAGGAGCGGCTCACGGCCAAGACGCTGTTCATGAGCCACCGAGAGCTACCTGCCTGGGTGAGCTACCCCTCTGGCACAGCTCCCTTCTGCAGCTCAGGTCTGGCTCTCTCCCGGCCCCTAAAGTCAAAGTTTCCCCCGCGCGCGTGGACGGAGCCCCCGGATTTCCCCTTGGTCCCGCTAGCCGGCGGGCCGGGCCCGGGACGCCCGGGACTCCCCACCCACCCTTCCTGCGCGGCCGGCTGGTCCTTCCACAGAATCCAGACCGTCTTCCTCTCCTCTTGGGCAAGAGCGGTGTAAAATCGGGGGCCCTCTCGTAGCGAGACTCTCCCTCCGAGCCCACCCCTGCACCCCCTTCCTGCTAGCTTCTGGAGACGCTGCTCCTGCTCTGCCCCCTGGGCATCCTGGCCCGCGTCCCTGCTCGGAGTTCCCTGCGTCTTTCCTTCGCCTTTGCCACACGGTCTTTCTTTTCTAACCCACGGGCGGCCGTAAAGTTTGCCTCTTTCCCACTCCTGTGCCCCGGGGTGCCGCGGCAGCCTGGTTTAGCTGAGCCCTAGCACCTGGGCTGAGCCGGCCCCGGGGCGCCGGGAGCGGCGGGGCCGCCGCACCGCGGAGGCGTGGGTGGGGCGGGGTGGGGGAGGCCCGGAGGAAGGTGGTGCGGCCGCTGCAGCTCCCGCGGCCCTCGCTGCGCCCGCCGGCCACACCCTTTTCCGGACTTGTGGGTAGCCCGCTTTCTTTCCTCCGCAGACCCAAACCCTATTTCTGCACACACACACACACACACACACACACACACCCCGCCAGAGCTGAAGCATATGCTTCTCTCCGGCTTTAAGATGCTCCGTTACCCGCCCCACCCTGACTTGCAGAGGTGCTCCCTAGTTCGGGGGATCATGACAGACATTAGACAGTCAGACATCACCACACTTCCCAGACACTACACTGGGAAGAAGAAAGTCTTCGGTGGCTCTAGCGGACTACTTGTAGCCCAGGCAGCAACTGCCTGTCCCCCCAGCTATCCAGCATGGAGATGAATCCTCCTTGCCGCACACAGAACACACTTCCTCATGGAAGAGGTCACATAGGAAGAGTGGCAAAGAGAGAAGGAAAGGAAGGAGAGAAGAATGAAAGAAAATAGAAGGAAAAGGAGGCACACAGAGAGGCCTCCATAGCGCTTCTCCCCCTCCCTGCTTGAGGATGTTACTCTCTTCTTCATCTTCTGAGTAGGGGAGTCCCAGTCCAGCAAGAGGAGGAGGAGGGCAGGCTGGACAAAGGATCAGGACTCCTCCAATCCAATCCCAGGATCCCTGGAGCTGTGGTTTGTCAGGACCTCCCCCTCTAGAAAGAATGTGCCCTTCTCCTTCCTCCCCCTCTCTGACCTATCAGCTGTCATTTAGTGTCTATGAGCTAGCCACACAGCATCTTTGTGTGGCCTGCACCCTGCTAGCTCCCCTTATTCCAGAGATCTCGGCACACCCTAGTTCTGAGGAAAGAAACCTCAGGACATGCTCCAGCTCCTGGATCTTAGGAGTCCCTGCCAAATGGTCATGTTCCCTGTCCTCTGTGGGCCTCCCACTGGCTTCTTAGGAAGCACAGGTTCACTGTGTCTGCCTTCTCCACCTCCAGGTCAGCTTCCCAGATGTGGAAAAGGCTGAATGGCTAAACAAGGTGAGGACTGCCCTGGGTTTTATTTTTTCTAAGGGGAGACTGGGGCTTCATTTCTTTTGCTGATCCCTGCCACATCTCACTTCTAGTTGGAGCCTAGTTTCCAGAGCTGTCCTAAGGGGAGGATTCTGAAGGACCCTGATTTTAGAGGGAAGATGGGTTTCTGTGACCATCTCCCTTTCTTCCTAGATTGTGGCCCAAGTCTGGCCTTTCTTAGGCCAGTATATGGAGAAGCTTCTGGCTGAAACTGTAGCTCCAGCTGTTCGGGGATCTAACCCCCATCTGCAAACATTCACATTTACAAGAGTGGAACTGGGTGAAAAGGTACGTATGTTTGGGAGGAGATGGTCAGGAAGCCTGGATAAATGTCCAAAAGGGAATGGGGGGGGGGGTCTTCCCTTTCCCTCCTGCTTCTTTCGAGACCTCCTTTCTCTCCAGCCATTGAGAATCATTGGAGTCAAGGTTCACCCTAGCCAGAGAAAAGAGCAGATCCTGCTGGACTTGAACGTCAGGTAACATTACTCACTATTCTGTTTCCCTATCAGTGGGCGGACCTTGGTCACTCCTGGGTCCACTACTTTACTCCCCCAACCCCTTATTCCAACTTACTACTTACCTTCTTTATTCTCTTTCCCACCACCTCCCAGCTATGTGGGTGATGTGCAGATTGACGTGGAAGTTAAGAAATATTTCTGCAAAGCAGGGATTAAGGGCATGCAGGTGGGTCAGAATGCCAGGGGCCCTCGTAGTGGAGTCTCTCCCCCAAGGTTCACGGCATATATGGAAGTAGGAGGTTGGAAACCTTAAGGCTGGGAAAGACTGGGAGGACAGAGGGCCTTTTCTGTGGAATAGTTTGATCTTCTCTTCTTGCCCTTCTCTTCTCGTCTTAGCTACATGGCATCTTGCGGGTGATTCTTGAGCCACTTGTGGGGGACATTCCTATCGTGGGGGCTGTGTCAATGTTCTTTATCCGACGCCCGGTAAGGAAAACATTAAGGTGGGATGGGGAAACAGGACTGGGGGGGGGGGGTAAAAGTAGGGAGCTGTGAGGAGTAAGAAGAGGATTTATAAAAACTGGGAGCCGAGTGTTGGTGGCTCACATCTGTAATCCTAGCTACTCAGGAGGCTGAGATCTGAGGATCAAGGTTCAAAGCCAGCCCTGGCAGGAAAATCCACGAAAGACTCTTATCTCCAATAAACCACTCAGAAAACCGGAAGTGGCGCTGTGACTCAAGTGGTAGAGCATCCATTCCCCTTGAGCTGAAAAGCTGAGGGATAGCACCCAGAGTTCAAGCCCCACAACCGACCAAAAAAAAAAAGAAAAAGAACTGGGGGTGGGGGTGGACAGGCACCAGTGGTTCATGCCTGTAACCCTAGCTACTCAGGAGGCTGCGATTTAAGAATCAATGTTTGAAGCCAGCCTGGGCAGAAAAGTCCATGAGACTCTCATTTCCCATTAACCTCCAAAAAACAGGAAGTGGAACTATGATTCAAATGGTAGAGTGCCAGCCTAGAGTAAAAAAAATTAAGGAGCAGTGCCCAGGCTGGGCAGGGATGGGGAGAGAGAAAGAGAGACTCTGAGAGAGACTCTGAGAGAAAGGGAGGGAAAGAGAGAGGGACAAAGAAAAAGAGAGGAAAGAGGAGGGGTCTGGACACACTGGATGGGTATGCCTATGCTCTTTTGGGTTTGTTCTAACCCTGTGCTTTTCTTCTAGACCCTGGATATCAACTGGACAGGGATGACCAATCTGCTGGATATACCAGGAGTTAGGTATTAGGAACCTACTAAGTGACTGAGCCCTGGGTTGTATGTTTAAGGGATACAAAGCAGTGAAAGATGCAGCAGTGTCCCCTGAGACTTTAGCACTAGTGGAGGAAATAAGACCTCTGGGAAATTTCATCTTGTGATTTATTTTCTTTGTGGAAGAACATGTGTTTTGTTAGGGAATAAAAAGGGCTAATGGAGCCTGTAATATTAGTGTCTCAGGAGATTGAGATCTGAGGATCATGGTTTGAAGCTAGCCCAGGCAGGAAAGTCCATGAGCCTCTCATCTCCAACAGACTACTACAAAACTGGAAGTGGAGCTGTGGCTCAAGTGGTAGAGCTCTAGTCTTGAGCAAAAAAAAATCTCAGGGACAGTGCTCATGTCCTGAGTGGAAGCCCTAGTATCAATACCAAAAGAGAGAAGCTGGGTACCAGTGGCTCATGCCTATAATCGTAGTTACCTGAGGATTGGGGTTCGAAGTCAGCCTGAACAGAAAGGTCCCTGTGAGACTCATCTCCAATTAGCCACTCAAAAACTGTAAATGGTGCTGTGGCTTAAAATGGCAGAGCATTAGCCATGAGTCAGTTCAGAGACAGTGCCCAGGCTCTAAGTTCAAGCCCCATGACTGACCAAAAAAAAGACAGTGAGAAATGGAAGGGCAATAAAGAAGAGACAGTGAAGCTAGGCGCCCATGGCTCATGCCTATAATCCTAGCTACTAGGATAGAGTGGTAGAGAACTCGATTTGAGCTGAAGAGCTCAGGGACAGCGCCCAGGTCCAGAGTTCAAGCCCCACAACTGAGAGAGAGAGAGAGAGAGTGTGTGTGTGTGTTAAGTGTTAGTGAGTGGTAGTTACTAGCAAATTAGGGTAAAAAAAAGTATCAAAGCTTTTTTTTTCTTTTCTTTTTGGCTGGTCATAGGGCTTGAACTCAAGAGTCTGGGTGCTGTCCTTGAGCTCCTGCTCAAGGCTAGTGCTCTACTTAATTTTGAGCCACATCATCACTTGTTTTTCTGGTGGCTAATTGAAGATAAAAAGCTTCAAGGGGGGCTGGGAAGGTGGCTCAGTGTTAGAGTGCTTGCTTTGCATGCATCAGACCCTGGGTTCGATTCCTCAGCACCACATAAGCAGAAAAAGCCAGAAGTGATGCTGTGGCTCAAGTGGTAGAGCGCTCACCTTGAGCTGAAGAGTGCAGGGACAGCGCCCAAGCCCAGAGTTCAAGCCCCATGCCTGACCAAAAAAAAAAAAAAAAAAGCTTCAACGGACTTTCCTGCCTAGGGTTGGCTTTGAACCTCGATCCTCAGATCTCAGCCTCCTGAGTAGCTAGGATTACAGGCATGAGCCACTGGTACCTGGCTAAAGCTGCTTTTCAATAAAGGGTTTGTCTCTTTATAATAGGAAACAGTTGGTTTGGGTATGCAAATAAGAAGTTGGGGCTATATTCCTTTTCTATTTCCCCAATGAAGTTCACTCTCTGACACCATGATCATGGATTCCATTGCTGCCTTCCTTGTGTTGCCAAACCGACTATTGGTGCCCCTTGTGCCTGACCTTCATGATGTGGCCCAGTTGCGTTCCCCTCTGCCCAGGGTATGGCTTCTTCCTTGCTAGCTGAATCCTGTTCTCTAGAACTCTGAGCTAGGTCCTTAGAGTTTCTCACTAATTGATTCCTAACCCCAGGGCATTATTCGGGTTCACCTGCTGGCTGCTCGAGGGCTGAGTTCCAAGGACAAATATGTGAAAGGCCTGATTGAGGGCAAGTCAGATCCCTATGCAATCGTGCGGGTGGGCACCCAGACATTCTGCAGTCGTGTCATCGATGAGGAGCTCAACCCTCAGTGGGGAGAGACTTATGAGGTAAGAAGCCAAGAGGGAGTCGGCTATGTGAAATAGGCTTGGAGAGGCCATGGGAGAAGATACTGATTGGAGGGTCCTCATGGCTGCAGCTTGTAAAGCCTTAGGCCCCTCCCCCACTTTTTTTTTTGGTTTGTTGTGGGGCCTGAACTCTGGGCCTGGGCACTGTCCCTCAGCTCTTCAGCTCAGCTTGAGCCACAATACCACTTCCGGCTTTTTCTGCTTATGTGGTGCTAAGGAATCGAACCCAGGGCCTCATGGATGCAAGGCAAGCTCTCTACCACTGAGCCACCTTCCCAGCCCAGGCCTTAGCCTTCTGTGTTCTTCAGGTGATGGTACACGAGGTCCCAGGACAGGAGATCGAGGTGGAAGTGTTTGACAAGGACCCAGATAAAGATGACTTTCTGGGCAGGTGAGTCCACCTATGTTAAGATTCTAAAGGCCCTGTGCTATTGAGGTCCTAGAGGTAATTATATTTTCTGAGACTAGGATTCATTCATGTATCATTTTCCCATTCCATCTGACCATACATATGCATATACATGCACACACGCATATGCACATACACATACACACCAAGATCTCCTGAGTGTAGGGAAAAGGGTCTGGGATCTGCCAGTT
This sequence comes from Dipodomys spectabilis, assembly GCF_019054845.1. Lineage (NCBI taxonomy): Eukaryota > Metazoa > Chordata > Mammalia > Rodentia > Heteromyidae > Dipodomys > Dipodomys spectabilis. Next base: position 17,870,291 of record NW_024870911.1, on the reverse strand, counting down.
AGTTCTGGGTAGATGAATGAAGGCCACTGACATACTATTGATTGTAACATTCTACTTTTCTCCCTCTTACCACCTTCCCCTCCCTTCTCTGCCCCTCCCTGTATCCTTCAGAATGAAGCTGGATGTAGGGAGGGTATTACAAGCTGGAGTACTGGATGAAGTAAGTTGGGAGAAGAGGAAATTGGGAGTGAGCTCACCCTCTGGGCAGGCAATAACTGCTACACTGGTGGGGAATTGCTTGGGTAGCATCTGATACCTACAACACTTTCTTCTGCTTCTCTCCTCAGTGGTTCCCTCTACAGGGTGGGCAAGGCCAAGTTCACTTGAGGCTAGAATGGCTGTCACTTTTGCCAGATGCAGAAAAGCTAGAGCAGGTAAGCCTTGTGGAGTAGAGAGCGGGCAGGGGATGTAGTCTAGGAATGACCAGGACCCAGGTCTGACCGTTTCTTCCTTCCCTCGGCTCAGGTCCTGCAGTGGAATCGGGGCATCGCCTCCCGACCAGAGCCCCCATCAGCTGCCATCCTCGTTGTCTACTTGGATCGGGGCCAGGATCTTCCCGTGAGTTGGGTTCCTGGGTGGCTCATGGGAACAGAAGCCCTGAAGGCAGCATTCCCAACCCCTCCCTGGTTGAGGATGCAAATTTGCCTGCCTGGTGGGCTCCTGAAACAGCTGTGGTGCAAGAGTTCCAAGGTGGGGGTCAGGTCCACCCCAGGAAAGAGATACTGGTGTGACCGATTCCCCAATGATGACTTCTGAATTCTACCCTCCCCCACCCAGTTGAAGAAGGGGAACAAGGAACCCAATCCCATGGTACAGCTGTCAATTCAGGATGTGACCCAGGAGAGCAAGGTGAGCCCAGGACACTACTGTGGGGGGTATGATATCGGTCAAGGGAGGGTTCTTTTTGGAATGAAGGCTCCCCTTTAGGATGTGTATATGTCAGGGGACATAGTTCAAGTGGTAGAATGTTTGGCTTACGTGCCTGAGAAAGCAAGGGATTTCTGGAAAAACAGGAATAGTTCTTTAGTATTTTCCCTATTCCATCCTCCCCCTCCAGGCTGTCTACAACACCAACAGCCCAGTGTGGGAGGAAGCTTTTCGCTTCTTCCTGCAAGACCCTCGAAGCCAAGAGCTTGATGTACAGGTAAGATAAAAAAAATTTTGAGTCTGTATGCGTATACACGCTTGTATTTTAAATCGAACTCTGGGCCTTGTGTTCTCACTCTTTTTTCATGGTTAAAGCCAGCCAGACAGGATAAGAGTCCATGAGACTCTAATTTCCAATTAACCACCAAAAAGATGGTGAGATTGTGACTCAAATGATATAGCTAGCATTAAGGAAAAGGAAGGAAGAAGGAAAAAGAAAGAAGGAAAGGAAGGGAGGGAAGAGGGAGGGAGGGAGGGAGACAAAAAATAAAACCTAAGGAGCAAGTACCCAGGCCTTGAGCTCAAGGTCCCCCCCCTCAAAAAAAAAAAAAGTCGGAGTAGTCTGTGATAGGAAAACAGGAATGATGCTAGAGCTATGTTTTAATGCCTCCGATGCTCCTCTTTCCCCTAATCTTTTCTAAATTCCCTTCTCCTGTGCTTGTAGGTGAAGGATGACTCCAGAGCCCTGACTTTAGGGTCACTGACCCTGCCCCTGGCTCGACTGTTGACTGCTCCGGAACTCACCCTGGACCAGTGGTTCCAGCTCAGTGGTTCTGGCCTAAACTCCAGGCTCTACATGAAACTGGTCATGCGGGTATGGAAAAGGAAAAAAAGTGCAGAGGATTGGGGAAGCCCTGTGAAATTCTTGATAGAGTATAGAAGTGGAGCCCACTGACATGAAATGGGCTAGTATATGTAGAAGCACCTACAGTAAGTATACGAAAGCATGTTTACTGACTTGACTGGGGGAAGAATATGTGAATTAAGAATGGGAGGGGCAGGAACATTCTAGAGATGAGCCTAGCCAAGACAGCAATCTGATTTCTCTGTCAGATCTCTACTTGGACCCCCAACTCCTCCACACCTTGCTTGCTATTGGTTAGCTGAACATTCTTAATTCTACAACCATACTACCTTTCCCAGATCTTGTACCTGGATTCATCAGAAATTTGCTTCCCTACTGTACCTGGTACTCCTAGTATGTGGGACATGGATAATGAGAGTCCCCAGAAAGGCAGCAGTGTGGATGCCCCACCCCGGCCCTGTCACACGACTCCTGATAGCCAGTTTGGGACTGAGGTAAGTTGACAGCTGGAAAATACTAGGGTCTGTTTGCCTACTGTAAGTGTGCAAGACCTGCTGCAGACTTAGTTCTGAGAGTTCTTGTTCCACTGATTGCCATCTGGTGCCCCATCTGCCCTTTTTGGCACTACTGGGATTTGAACTTAGGACTCTGCACTAGTTAGGCAGGTGATCTACCACTTGAGTCATACCTCCAATCCTTACCTTTCCCTTTTGCAGAACGTACTTCGGATCCATGTATTAGAGGCCCAGGACCTGATTGCCAAAGACCGTTTCTTAGGGGGACTGGTGAAGGGCAAGTCTGACCCCTATGTCAAACTAAAGCTGGCCGGACGAAGCTTCCGGAGCCGTGTTGTCCGGGAAGATCTCAACCCCCGCTGGAATGAGGTGTTTGAGGTCAGAACTGAGACTCCTCTGAGTCTGCCCCATTCTTCCCTCACAGTTTTAAGACTGGTCAAAAATCTCTGGTTCAACTCAGAAAACCAGAAGTGGTGCTGTGGCTCAAGTGGTAGAGTGCTAGCCTTGAGCTGAAGAGTTGAGGGACAGCGCCCAGGCCCAGAGTTCAAGCCCGACTGACCAGAAAAAAAAAAAAAAAAGAATTCCCTTTTGTCTGCACTATTTTCTCCTATTAGGTGATTGTCACATCAATTCCAGGCCAAGAGCTAGACGTTGAGGTCTTTGACAAGGACTTGGACAAGGATGACTTTCTGGGCAGGTGAGAGGGTAGAAGCCCTGGTGGGCTGATAGAAGCTGGGTTTCTGTAGGCCACGTAATAAGACCATCAGCCTCTTGTCTTAAATCTTTCCTCCACAGGTGTAAAGTAAGTCTTACCACAGTCCTAAACAGTGGCTTCCTTGATGAGGTGAGCACGGGATTAGAATCCATCCTTGCTGAAGTTGACCCATGCCTCTTTTGCCATTTCCACTCCCACATTTGCAAGCCATTTCCTGCCTGTTTCCCCAGTGGCTGACCCTGGAGGATGTCCCGTCTGGCCGCCTGCACTTGCGCCTGGAACGGCTGACCCCCCGACCCACTGCTGCTGAGTTAGAGGAGGTAAGAGAGGATTCTGGAGGAAAAGGACCAGGATGGGGTTTCTCTTAGCTTCCCAGGCACTTGCCAGCCCAAGTGTCAGCTCCCAGCCCTGTCCACTGTGTGTCTTCCTAGGTGTTGCAGGTAAACAGTTTGATCCAGACTCATAAGAGTGCAGAGCTGGCAGCTGCCCTGCTGTCTGTCTACCTGGAACGGGCAGATGACCTGCCGGTGAGATCCACAGTTCCCCAGGCCCTTACTCCAGCTCCCTTAGGTGTGAATGATCCTCATGGCCCCTTACTTTCTGAAAATGGTGCTGAGGCAGGAAGATTGTCCAAGGCCATGAGGGTGTGGCTGTTAAGTGAAAATGGAGACTTGGCCACTGGCTGTGGCTGTAATTTGTGAGGTGATCTAACTAGGTTCAAATTTAAGACAACACGATTATTGTCTTTCCAGCTCCGAAAAGGCACCAAGCCTCCCAGCCCTTATGCTACTGTCACTGTGGGAGAGACTTCTCATAAAACGAAGGTATTAGGAAATACTGTGCTGTTGTGAAGGGAAGGGAAATGGGTAGAGGATTAAGCATCAACTACTGACTATAATCTCTCATCTCCACCAGGCTATTCCCCAGACGTCAGCCCCTGTCTGGGATGAGAGTGCCTCCTTCCTCATCAGGAAGCCACACACTGAGAGCCTGGAGTTACAGGTACTGTGTATATTTAAACGATTCCACAAATATTTATCAGGTTCCCTCCACAGAGCAGGCACTGAACCAATTAGAAATGTAATAGCAAAGTCATCCTTATGAAGCTCAGTCTCTTGCAGCAAAGAAAAAAGAAAGAATAAACCAGGTGCCAGTGGCTCACGCTTGTAATCCTAGCTACTCAGGAGGCTGAGATCTGAGGATCGTGGTTCAAAGCCAGCCTGGGCAGGAAAGTCTGTGAGACTCTTATCTCCAATAAACCACTAGAAAGCCAGAAGTAGCACTATAACTCAAGTGGTAGAGCACTTGCCTTGAGCTGAAGAGCGCAGGGACAGTACCCAAGCCCACAGTTCAAGCTCCACGACTGACCAAAAAAACCAAAACAAACAAAAACCAAAGAGTACTTTCAGAATAATATCTAGGTAGAAGGATATGAAGAAGGGTTTTTCTTGTGGCGAAGGAAGGGTTCCACCAGACTGGAGGAAGTGGGTAGAGGCAGTAAGAAAGGCATTCTTAAATGACTCTTGACTTTAAAGATGGATTTTTTTTTTCCGGTTCTAAGGCATGAACTCAGGGCCTGAGCACTGTCCCTGAGCCTCTTTGTATTCAAATCTAGCACTCTACCACTTGTGCCACAGCATCACTTCCAACATTTTCTGAATAGTTTTTTTTGTTTGTTTTTTTTTGCGGGGGGGGGGGGGGGAACACTCCTAGTATAGGGGCTTGAAACTCAGGGCTTTGAGTTTTCACTTGGGCGTTTTCCCCTCAAGACTAGTGCTCTACCACTAAGCCACAGCTCCACTTTTGATTTTTTTACTTTTTCCTGCTCAGGCAGGAAAGTCTGTAAGACTCTTACCTCAATTAGCCAACAAAAAAAAAAAACAACGGCAGTGGAAGCCAGGCACCAGTGGTTCACGCCTGTAATCCTATCTACTCAGGAGGCTGAGATCTAAAGATTGAGGTTCAAAGCCAGCTGGGGAGCTGGGCACCAGTGGCTCATGCCTGTAATCCTAGCTACTCAGGAGGCTGAGATCTGAGGATCTTGGTTCAAAGCCAGCCCTGGCAGGAAAGTCCATGAGACTCTTAGCTCCAATAAACCACTAGAAAACTGGAGGTGGCGCTGTGGTTCAAGCAGTAGAGTGCTCTCCTTGAGCTGAAGAGCGCAGGGACAGTACCCAAGCCCAGAGTTCAAGCCCCACAACCGACCAAAAAACAAAAGCCAGGGGCTGGGAAGGTGGCTCAGTGGTAGAGTGCTTGCCTTGCATGCCTAAGGCCCTGGGTTCGATTCCTCAGCACCACATAAGCAAAAAGAAAAAAGCCAGAAGTGGCGCTGTGGCTCAAGTGGTAGAGTGCTAGCCTTGAGCTGAAGAGCTGAGGGACAGCGCCCAGGCCCAGAGTTCAGTCCCCACGACCGGGCCCCTCCAAAAAAAAGCCAGCTGGGGCAGGAAAGTCCGTGAGACTCTAATTTCCAATAAACCATCAGAAAACTGAAAAGCTCAAAGATAGAGCCCAGGCCCAGAGTTCAAGGCCCACTACCAAAAGAAAAGAAAACAGCACTGTAGCTGTGGCTCCAGTGGTAGCTTGCGCTCAAAAGCTCATAGCCAACATCCTGGTCCTGAGTTGAATCCAGGACCAGCACAAAAAGAAAAAGAAAAAAAGCTCCATTATTTACCTTGCATAGCAAGGAATCAGTAGATAACTTTTTGAAGTTGGTAAGTCATGAAATGGAGATATAGACATTCAGTTAGAATACTACTGGAAAGAAGAAAATAAACTGGTTATGTTTTTTTCTTTTTTCATACTAGTGTTTAAACTCAGGGCCTCAGACTTGCTAGGCAGGTGCTCTGCCACTTGAACAATGTTCTTAGTCTCCTTAGCCTTTTTTTTTTGTCAGTCGTGGGACTTGAACTCTGGGCCTGGGCACTGTCCCTCAGCTCTTCAGCTCAAGGCTAGCACTCTATCACTTGAGCCACAGTGCCATTTCTGGCTTTTTCTGCTTATATGGTGCTGAGGAATCGAACCCAGGGCCTCATGCATGTGAGGCAAGCACTCTACCACTGAGTCACCTTCCTAGCCCCGGTTTGGTTTTTTTATGTGCCAGTGTTAGGGTTTGAACTCTGGGGCTGGTTACTGTCCTGAGGTTTTTTGCTCAGGGCTGACACTCTAGCATTTGAGCCTCAGCTCTACTTCTGACTTTTGGATGGTTAGTTGTAGATAAGTGTTTCATGGACTTTCCTACCTGGTCTAGCTTTGAACCATGATCCTTATATCTCACCTTCTGAGTTATTAGGGTTACAGATGTGAGCCACTGGTACCCAGCCTAAAAAAATAATTTTAGCAAGGATTTATTTTTGTATAAGAGTGTTAGAATAGGAGAAATGGAGAAGAAAGAAATATTTCTCACTCCCCAGCAAGAAGTAGAGGAGTTAAAGACTCAGATGTGTATTTTTGTTTACACCATTCTTTCTCCGCTCTGCAGGTACTATTGGCTATTTGTGAAAGCTTAGCAAGTAGATAGTAGAGTTTACTTCAGTTAAGGAAGGATAGAAGGAACAGCTGCTGTTACCATGGATTTCCCGCTCTTCACAAAGAGGAATCTCACTAAACTCACCTATGAGTCTTAAGTGTTTGGACCTTGAATGCCAGGATTAAATAAATTGTCAATGCATTTGCCACAGGTTCGGGGTGAGGGGACTGGTGCCCTGGGCTCCTTATCCCTACCACTCTCAGAGATCCTCAAGGCAGATCGGCTCTGCTTGGACCGCTGGTTTCCACTTGCCAATGGTCAGGGGCAGGTGCTCCTGAGAGTACAGCTAGGGGTGAGTGCCAGAAGATGGTAGGTGGTGCAGGAGGGAGGGTGAGGAGAGGGAACAGAGGGGAATGTCCTTACCGCAAGCTCCAAGAAAACTGCTCAGCTCACTGCTTTCTTGCTCCCAGATCCTGGTGTCCCAGCACTCGGGGGTGGAAGCTCATAGTCACAGCCACAGTCACAGCTCCTCCTCCCTGAGTGAGGAACCAGAGCTCTTAGGGGGACTTGCTCACATCACCTCCTCGGCCCCAGAGCTCCGGCACCGCCTTACCCATGGTGACAGGTAAAGGGCTGGGCTGGCAGATGGAATGCAGAATGGAATGTGAAGTTTGACTCACAGGTTCCCCAGGGCACCACCTTCTCCCAGACCTTTCTCCATCTCTCCACAGTCCCCTTGAAGCTCCCATTGGGCCTCTGGGCCAAGTGAAGCTGACAGTCTGGTATTACAGTGAAGAACGAAAGCTGGTTAGCATTGTCCACAGCTGCCGGTGAGAAGTCCCACCATCCAGATGTCTAGGGTTCCCTCCATCCTTTTCGTCATGCTGCCTTGTCACCTACTTTGTCCTCTTGCAGGGCCCTTCGACAAAATGGACGGGATCTCCCTGACCCTTATGTGTCGCTGTTGCTCCTGCCAGACAAGAACCGAGGTACCAAGAGGAAGACCTCACAGAAAAAGAGGACCCTCAGTCCTGAATTCAGTGAACGGTCAGTGAGTGGGCATTCAAGGTGGAGAGGTGGAAGGATTGTGAGGGACCCTGACCCTAAAATTCAGCCCCTCCCCAGGTTTGAGTGGGAACTGCCTCAGGATGAGGCCCTCAGGAGAAAGCTGGATATCTCTGTGAAGTCTAATTCTTCCTTCATGTCTAGAGAGCGTGAGCTTCTGGGGAAGGTAAGAGGGCAGGGCAGAGGTGAGAACTGCAGGCTGCAGTGTGTTGAGAAAGCATCGCAGGTGACACTGGGAGGCAACTTTACCACCTCTACAGTGGTGTCACATCAGAAATGGTGGTGACAGAACAGTCTTTGAAGTTATGAAAATAACATCTATCCTCCCATCCTCCAACACAGGTGCAGCTGGATCTAGCTGAAATAGATCTTTCCCAGGGTGCAGCCCAATGGTGAGTTCCTGGATGAGTAAGACCTGGGGTTGGATATTTAAGAAACATCCCCATCACAGAAAGGGGGGGGGGGGGAGAGAATGTACTCTGAGCTCAGAACTACTGAGTCTATGAAATATTGGAACACTCAGAATGTGTCTTATGGCAGGCACCAGTGGCTCACACCTGTAATCCTAGCTACTCAGGAGATTGAGATCTGAGGATCTTGGTTTGAAGCCAGCTGGGGCAGGAAGTATGAGACTCTTATCTCCAGTTAATTGCCAAAAAAAGCTGGAAGTGCAGCTGTGGCTCAAGTAGTAGAATGCTAGCCTTGAGCAAAAAAGCTTAGGAACAGTGCCTAGGCCCTGAGTTGAAGCCCCAGGATTAGTTGTTTTTTTTTTTTAGTATTAGTTAGAAGAGGACAAAGTACTGAGCACTAGTGGCTCAGTCTTATAAACAGCTACAGGAGGCTGAGATCTGAGGATTGTGGTTCAAGGCCGGCCAGGGCAGAAAAGTCCTTGTGAGACTCTTAACTACAATTAACTGCTCAAAACCCACAAGTGGGCCAGGCGCCAGTGGCTCACGCCTGTAATCCTAGCTACTCAGGAGGCTGAGATCTGAGGATCGCAGTTCAAAGCCAGCTTGGGCAGGAAAGTCTATGAGACTCTTATCTCCAATAAACCACCAGAAAACTGGAAGTGGCGCTGTGGCTCAAGTGGTAGGGTGTTAGCCTTCAGCTAAAGAGCTGAGGGACAGCGTCCAGGCCCAGAGTTTAAACCCCATGACCAAAAAAAACCAGAAGTGGCATTATGGCTCAAAGTGGTAGAGCACTAGCCTTAAGCAAAAGAGCTCAGGGATAGCACGTAGGCCCTGAGTTCAACAACAACAAAGAAGAGGACACACGTTTTTGTTCTTACTGAATCCTATTCTTGTTCCCCCAGGTATGACTTGATGGATGACAAAGACAAGGGCAGCTCATAGGAGCTGGTGGTGAGCAGCCACTCTGCTACTTTTTTGCCTTGCCTCTCACTGTATCACCTCGTCGATGTGATGAGCCTACAGCTAGGGCCCCAGAGCTGAGCCTGCGCCCTTCAGCTCTTTTCGCCTTTCAGGTCCATACTAGGGCCTTTGCCTGACCAAAGAGGACCACGTTACCCTTTACTGCATGGCCTTTATCCTCAGGCTCCTAGGGCAGGGATCTGAGCTGGCTAGTTCCTGCCCTGCCTACATTGTTCTCCCTTACTCCCAACTCCTCAGGGCCTTTTACACCTGTGCCTGGCCACTGGCAGCACTAGCAGTGACATTAGCTTATGCCAAATACAGCTTTTGGAAAGATCTTTTAACTGAATGGTCATCTTCCCTACCATGAGTGGTCAGGGAGGATGCACAGGTGGGTAGGCAAACCTCTCAAACTGTGACCTCTTGAACTTGCATGTAGCAAACGTATGGCAACCCAGACCCCAAGTCCATGTCTGTTCACACCTTTTTCAAGCTTGTCCTGAAAATACACTTGCTATGATGGCTAGGGCCAGTCTCCTGATTCACTGGGACTCAGGAATGCTGTGATTCTACCCAAACTTTTAAGTAGTGGGATCCTGTTCTTAAGAGCCCAAGCTGGTGATGTGCAGATGGCCATGAAGGATTCAGGACAAGAAGGCCAATTGTTTGTCCAAGTGCCTAGATTATACACTCACTGACAAGAATTGAATCTTTATGCTTTTAATTTTGCATCAATTCTGTCAATCCATTGTGTCTTATATTAAACATTACATTCAAACCAACTGTGCTCTTTTACTTACAAGTTAGGAATCCAACCTATCCAATATGTCTATCCAACTGTGAGAGACCTTCAAATCCTAAATAACTGGTTTAATAACTGGTTCAAAATTACCCAAATTAGGGGCTGGGAAGTTGGCTCAGTGGTAGGGCACTTGCCTTGCCTGCCTGAGGTCCTGGCTTCGATTCCTCAGCACCATATAAGAAAAAAGCCGGAAGTGGCGCTGTGGCTCAAATGGTAGAGCGCTAGCCTTGAGCTGAAGAGCTGAGGGACAGCGCCCAAGCCCAGAGTTCAGGCCCCATGACCGGACCCAAAAAAAAAAAAAAAATTACTCAAATTATCAATTACGTAGTCTAGCCAGGTGCTAATACTTCATGCCTATAATCCTAGCTACTCAGGAGCTGAGCACTGTAGTTTAAAACAGCCCAGGCAAAAAAGTTCACGGGACTCATTTCTAGTTGATCACCTAAAAGCTGCAAGTGGAGTTGTGGCTCCAGTAGTAGTAGAACACTAGCCGTGAGTGAAAAAGCTAAGAGAAAACACATCGGTCCTAAGTTTAAGGCCCAATACTAGCATGAAAATTAAAGAATATTGGGAGGCTGGGGAGAATGATAGAAGGGGTAACAATGACCAAGAAGCATTGTACTCATAATATGACTCATGGAATTATAAGCTCAAAGAGTATTGGTTCCATTGAGGATGTTGAAAGACCCAGTGGGAATTAGCTGTTGGTTTTCACATGAGACTTGTTTCTAGGCAGTGACAGTCTTATTCATCCAGCTTTTGTGTTCACCATCGTCATGGGCTTCCTGGGGAAAGAATTCCCTACACCTGGCAAACTTGGAAGTTCTGTACCACAGCCAGGTTTGTATTGGCAGTGCTATCAAGGCATGCTCAGCCACATCTAAAGGGCTTTAAGCACACCTGCTAATCAGCTGAGAATTCATGCCCATTTGGATCTGTTCAACTTGAATTCTGCTCCTTGGAGCTTTTCTGGAATGCAAACTGTAGGAGCTGTGCCAAGTGAAAAGAGAGTGAGATGAAGAATTAGGCTGGAAACAGGGCCGCTGAATAGAAATTTAGGGATTTCTTCCATCAGATTCATATGTCAGGAGCACCACAGTGTAGTCCACACTGGAAGATGGAAGACTCAGAAAGGACTACATTCAGTTATATAAGTTCTCCAAATTCTATTGTTAAAAACTGAATCTATGCTGTCCACTAACTCAGCTGCACTGTTCTCAGTGATCCCTCTGTACTCACCATTAGTTCCTTTGCAATCTTCTCTCAAACTTGAGGATCCGAAGCCTTTGCTATAAGCTCTTGGTTGCTGCTGCCTCCTTCCTGGCCAGCAACTCTGGAATCTTAGGAGGGAGAGGGGATTCCAAAGATGCACAAGAGGAACATATAAATTTAAAGCCTCTTGTATAATTATTAGATACCAGGCAGATGGCCCAAGGCCTGATGTTCTAGCTGGCTTTAGAAATGGAGATTTTGTTATGCGTGATTTTAAACACATGAGCTATTTCATCACTTTCAAGTAATTATATTTCCAGAAACTAGAAGACATGCTACAAATTCTCACTCTAGAAGGGTCTCTATTCTTTCCTAACCTATAATAAATCATGGGTAGTTCAACAAAGGAATGAAACTAATTTTTGTGTGTGTGTGTGTGTGTGGCGGCAAGGCTGAACTCTGGGCCTGGGCGCTGTCCCTCAGCTCTTCAGCTCAAGGCTAGTGCTCTACCACTTGAGCCACAGCGCCACTTCTGGCTTTTTTTTCTTTTTTGTCGGCCATGGGGCTTGAACTCTGGGCCTGGGCGCTGTCCCTCAGCTCTTCATCTCAAGGCGAGCACTCTACCACTTGAGCTACAGCGCCACTTCCGGTTTTCTGGTGGTTTATTGGAGATAGGAGTCTCACGGTCTCTCCTGCCCGGGCTGGCTTTGAACCACGATCCTCAGATCTCAGCCTCCTGAGTAGCTAGGATTACAGGCGTGAGCCACCAGCGCCCGGCTTGGCTTTTTTTTTCTTTTTGCTTATGTGGTGCTGAGGAATCGAACCCAGGGCCTCATGCATGCGAGGCAAGCGCTCTACCATTGAGCCACCTTCCCAGCCCTGAAACTGATATTTTGAAATCAACTTTTTTTTTTGATCACGGAGCTTGAACGCAGGTGCTGTCCCTGAGTGCTTTAGCACTCTACCACCAGCTCCAAAGGCAGCTTTTTCTTTTGACATACATGCTGCTACTTTCTTGGGGTGTGGCTTCCTGGGATTGTACTAAGCAATATTCTATAGTTAAATGGGTGTGGCAATCCAGCTGTCTGTCCAGCAGCCTTTCCCCTTTTCCTTACATACAGAACCACACAATGTTCCTGGTGGTAGTAGCCACCAGGTTCTCAACCCGGAACAACCAGAGCCTCATAAATTTTAGACAAGTCATCTACCACTGAACTACACTCATTCCTCTTTTCTAATTTTGGGCTGGAGTCCTATTAGTGTACTACTGGGAAAAAAAAAAAAAAAAAAGGTTGTCCCAAAGAGCCATAAACCAGGCTGGAGCATGGCTTAAGTGGGTAACACATATGTCTAGCACTCTTCTGTAAGCTTAGTTCTATGTAACACTTTCATCTCACTCCACTCCTCATGATTCCTTAACTGCATTTACATGAACTTATTCTGACTGGCATTCCCTGAAACCTGGCTCCTAAAAGACTTTATTCATCTGTAGCACTCTCTAGAGAGCTGCTCTTTATCCTGAATCCAGTACACTAAACCTGTCTTTTCTGTGGATTTACTATGCCCTGCTTTGATCTAGCACAGTCAAAAGTATTTTTTTAAAAGAAATTTCAGCTATCGCTGGTGGCTCATGCCTGCAATCCTAGCTATTCAGGAGGCTGAAATCTGAGGATCACAGTTCAAAACCAGACCAGGCAGGAAAGTCCCTGAGACTCTTATCCCAATTAACTACCATAAAAAGTGGCACTGTGGCTCAAGTGGTAGAGCACTAGCCTTGAGCTGAAGAGCTCAGGGACAATACCCAGACCCAGGGTTCAAGCCCCATGGCCAACCAAAAAAAGAATGAAATCTGAGAAACTTTAAAAATTCCCTTATATAGCCAGGTGCCGGTGGCTCAAGCCTGTAATCCTAGCTACTCACAGGGCTGAGATCTGAGGACTGTGGTTCAAAGCCAGCCCTGTCAGGAAACTCCGTGAGACTCTTATCTCCAATAAACCACTAGAAAACCGGGAGTGGCGCTGTGGCTCAAGCGGTAGAGTGCTCACCTTGAGCTGAAGAGCTGAGAGGTAGTGCCCAAGCCCAGAGTTCAAGCCCCACAACCGACAAAAAAATTTTTTAAAAATAAAAAATAATTCCCTTATATGCATTATGCAGCTCAGCTAACCCAGTGCTCTCAGTAAGTCTCATGTTGACAGTTGTGTTTAAATTGTGTGTGTAAATTGTGTGTGTAGTCCACTGTTTCCTCACCCTTAATCTTGTGAAAACATGCCTCCCCAAAAGCTATCCCCCATTGCTGGGAGTTGGAGAAATAGCCCATGTCTAAGCAATGAAGACATAGTCCCTCCCTTGTTCATGGTCAGCAGGCATCTTTCTAAGTTGGTCATAGGGGAGTCTAGGACTTGACTTCAATAGTCAAGACAAGTTTATTCTTTGGCTCTTAAGACAAAATAGAAGACACTGTCAAGAGGACTAGAGAGATATTACATGGTGAACTTCTATTTTCCATGGGAAGAATCCTAATGGATATTCTCCTCAAACCCAATAATCTTCAGATTACAACCTTTCAACCATCCACCCACCCATGGCCACTCATCTCAATACCTGGCTTTATCTATAGCCTCTAAAATTTAATCTCATGCTCTGTTTTCTCCAACTTACAACTCTAGACTATCAACCTAACATTTTACTTATTCCTTCTCTCTTTTACATAGAATCTCAATTCCCTTGATCACATGTTCACCCATTATTAATATTCCACAGTAAAGACCAGCTCATTACCTTTCCTGTTGTCTCCTTTCTCTTACTGTCCACATGGATAAGTACTTGTTGGAAAGAAGAAATTGTTACCTTGTAGATTAGCATGGAAATTCATGATCTCCAGTTGCAACCACTTTCCTTGCTGCTCAACAGGTTCATAGTCTGAGTAGAGAAGACAATCTATGTTTGTTAAATGAGTATATATGAATTGGTCTCCAGTAAGCCATATTCCTTCTTTCATAACACCTTGTCTAGTTCAAATCTTTACTCTTTTTCAAATAATCTCCTAATTCCTTTTCAAAAATGAAATAACCTTCAAATCATCTTTCTATTTCATGGTAAAAATTAAGAGTTCCACCCCTGGAAACTCTGGATCCCTTGAATATCCAACCTACTACCTCCCTATTGGCTAATATAAATATCCATTGACTTTTCCCACTTACCCAGGTAATCCACTCACTCACTCGAAAAATATTGCAAGGCCTCATACATACCAGGTACTTGTCTCTGCCTGGCCTTTGAATAGAAGAAGAGGAGAGGGAGATGGGGCATAAAGGACAAAGAAAAGCACCTGAGCAATGAGGACCTAGGACACCTTTGAACATCTGCAATCTAATAGGTATGGCTGGTATAGAAATGTGGCTGGAACAGAGACGGCAAGTTGTGTTTGGAAGTGTGCTAGATTTTCTGGGCCATCTTAAGAATTTAGGGGCTTATGGGGCTGGGAAGGGGTGGCTCAGTGGTAAAGTGCTTGCCTTGCATGAATAAGGCCCTGGGTTTGACTCCTCAGCACCACATAAACAGAAAAAGCTGGAAGTGGTGCTGTGGCTCAAGTGGTAGAGTGCTAGCCTTGAGCTCAAGAGCTGAGGGACAGTGCCAAGGCCCAGAGTTCAAGATCCACAACCCACCTCCTCCCCTCACCCCCCCCCCCAAAAAAAAAAAAGAATTTATTATCTTTCTGTGGTGCTAGAGTTGAACTCAGGGCCTCACTCATGCAATGCTGGGTAAGCCCATATCAGAAGTACATTTTTTTTGGAGGAGAGGGGTTGGTTGTGAGGCTTGAACTTAGGCCTGGATGCTGTCCCTGAGCTCTTTTGCTCAAGGCTAGTGCTCTACCACTTTGAGCCACAGTGCTACTTCCTGTTTTGGAGTGGTTAATTGCAGATAAGAGCCTCACTGGGACCTTTCTGCCCAGGCTGGCTTAGAACCACAATCCTCAGATCTCAGCCTCCTGAGTAGCTAGGATTCCAGGTGTGAGCCACTGGTGCCCAGCTCAGAAGTACATTTTGAAATGATTATTCCATTTTTTAAATTATTCCATTTACTAAAGCTAACATTACTTATATGTTTGGTAGTTTCTTCTCTGTGCATTCTAGCAGGCTGAAAATATTACAAAAAAAAAAAATCCCCAGGGCCTAACATAGACCTAGAAATCAGAATCTTTGAGGACAGTCTGAACAAAGCTTGTAAACAAAGCTCCCAAGAGATCCTAAAGAGCTTATTTTGTAGACTACTGTTTTAGAACATTACAGATAGGAAACTACCATTGCTTGCCATGAATTTTTACTATATATATATTTTTTTCCTTTGTGGTAAGAGGAATTGGACATAAGGCCTTCTATATGCTAAGTGTATATTTTACTGTATTAGCTGTACCCCTAAAAATGACCTGAAAAGGACTTTATATAAACCATCCTTGAGGGGCTGGGAAGGTGGCTCGGTGGTAGAGTGCTTGCCTTGCATGTATGAGGCCCTGGGTTCGATTCCTCAGCACCACATAAGCAAAAAGAAAAAAGCCAGAAGTGGTGCTTTGGCTCAAGTGGTAGAGCGCTAGCCTTGAGCAAAAAGAAGCAGTACTCAGGACCTAAGTTGAAGCCCAGGACTGACAAAAAAAAAAAAAAAATCCTCATTATCTTTCCTATTTTTATGTTGAGCTAATACTTTCTGGTCAAAATGCTTGCTGGGTGTTCAAAGCCAGCTCTGGCAGGAAAGCCTGTAAAACTCTTATCTTCAATTAACCATCAGAAAACCAGAAGTGGGGGGGCTGGGAAGGTAGCTCAGCGGTAGAGTACATGCCTTGCATGCGCATGAGGCCCTGGGTTCGATTCCTCAGCACCACATAAACAGAAAAAGCCGGAAGTAGCGCTGTGGCTCCAGTGGTAGAGCGCTAGCCTTGAGCTGAAGAGCTGAGGGACAGCGCCCAGGCCCAGAGTTCAGCCCCCATGACCGGCAAAAAAAAGAAAAGAAAAGAAAAAAGAAAACCAGAAGTGGAGCTGTGGCTCAAAATAATAGAGTGTTAGTCTTGAGCAAAAGAGCTCAGGGACAGTACCTAGGCCCTGAGTTCAAGCCCCATGACTACAAAAAAATAAAAAGAAAAAAGAAAAAAACTTGAGAACTAGCTGGGTGGCCCGTACTTATAATCCTAGCTACTCAAGGGGCTGAGATCCCAAGGATTGAGGTTCAAGGCCAGAAAAGACAGAAGAGTCCATAAAACTCCATCTCTAATATAATCACCAGGAAGCAGCGCTGTGGCTCAAGCGGTAGAGCACTCGCAATGAGCTGAAGAGCACAGGGACAGCACCCAGGCCCAGAGTTCAAGCTCCAGGATCGACAAAAGAAAAAAAAAAAAAAAAGAGCAAATAAGATAATCACCAACAAGGGCTGGGAACGTGGCTCAGTGGTAGAGTACTTGTCTTGCATGCCCTGGATTCGATTCCTCAGCACCACATAAGCAAAAAGAAAAAAGCCGCAAGTGGTGCTGTGGCTCAAGCGCTAGCCTTGAGCTGAAGAGCTGAGGGACAGCGCCCAGGACCAGAGTTCAGGCCCCACGACCAGTCCCCCACCCCCCCAAAAAAAGATAATCACCAACAAGAAGGGTAGGAGACATGGTTCAAGTGGTAGACTGCCATCCCTGTAAGCAAGCTGAGTCAGTAGGAAGTCCAGAGTTGAATGCCATAGCTGAGTCTCTCACACCTGAAATCTTAGCTACTCAAGAGGCTAGGTGCTGAAAGCCAGCCTGCAAAGTTCAAGAGACTCGATCTCCAATCAACCAGCAAAATCCTGGACTGGAGCACCTACTGTAAGTGGAAAAAGCCAAACAAAGCTATTTGGCCCTCAGTTTAAGCCCCAAATCAGTTCAAACAACACAATGCCACAAAAATAATACTTGAGAACTAAAAACATCTTTCCTAACAAATTATTTCCTGTGTACTTAGGAAATAATGTTCTCTTTTCCTAAGTTATTGTCCTTAACTTACTAACATTTAAACAGCTAGTTAAGTTGTAGAGTGGGCCTGCAATTACTGAAGTTCTGTGTAGTTTCAAAAATTTTTTCTTGTAGCACAAGATGCCCGAACTAACATCCTCCTGCCTTCCCCTCCCAAGCCCTGGGATTACTGGGTTGATATTTTGTTGTTGTTTTTTGGGGGGGTCCACTCGTGGTCCTGAACTCTGGGCCTGGGCGCTGTCCCTCAGCTCTTCACCTCAAGGCTAGCGCTCTACCACTTGAGCCACAGCGCCACTTCCGGCTTTTTTTTTCTGCATATGTGGTGCTGAGGAATCGAACCCAGTGCCTCATGCATGCAAGGCAAGCACTCCACTACTGAGCCACCTTCCCAGCCCGATATTTTGTTTTTCTGAGACAGTCTGCCTGTGTAGCCCAAAGTAGGCACCTCTCTAGGTTATTGCCTCTATTTCCTGAATGCTGGAATTCCAGGCACGTACCACTAGGCCCACTGTTGTACTTTTACTTTTTGTCAGTTGTGAGGCTTGAACTCAGAGCCTGAGTATTGTCCTGGAGTCTCTTCGTGCTAAAGGCTAGCACTCTACCACTTTGAGCCACAACACCACTTCATTTTGTGGTGGTTAATTGGAAATAGTCTCATAGCCTTTCCTGGCCATACTGGCTTTGAATCTCAGTCCTCAGATCTCAGCCTTCTGTGTCACTAGGATTACAGGAACGAGCCACTGGTGCCCAGCTAGCACTCTACCACTTGAGCCACAGCGCTACTTCTGGTTTTCTGGTGGTTAACTGGAGAGTCTCATGGATTTTTCTGCCCGGGCTGGCTTTGAACCGTGATCCTCAGATCTCAGCCTCCTGAGTAGCTAGGATTACAAGTGTTAACCACCAGCACCCAGCCTAATATATTTTTTTCTTTGTACCTTCCTAATTATGTTGAGACTAATATCTGAATAAATGTGCAATGTCTAAGAACATTCAGATTACATGGAAGGTGGGGAGACAAAATGTTTGCCATAAATCATATATATCTCTCTATCTTTTTGTATTTATTGAACCATCCAAGATGTAAAATAGGAAAAATGACCATCTGCTTCAGGTTGAAAAGATTTTTTTTTCCCCCTTCATGGCTGTAATTCTAGCTACTCAGGTGGCTGAAATCTGAGGACTGCAGTTTGAAGTCAGTCCCTGGGCAGAAAAATCTAAGATTTTTTTTTTTGGTACCAGTCATGGGGCTTGAACTCAGAACGTAGGCACTGTCCCTGAGCTTCTTTTGCTCAAGGTTAGCAATCTACCACTTGAGCCACAGTGCCATTTTGGCTTCTTCTGTTTATGTCGTACTGAGGAATCAAACCCAGGGCTTTATGCATGCTAGGCAAGCACTCTACCACTAAGCCACCGTCCCATCACCCCAAGAAATTATCTCCAATTAACCAGCTATTAGTTGGTGATACAGCACCACCAGCATTGCAGGGATAAAGCCAATGGAGAGATGGATGCCTTGCAGTCCCCGTAACAGTACTGTGTGTGGGTGCGGGTAAGGGCACCCCCACACATTTTTTTCCTTAAACATTTCTATTAGACCTACTCTGTACCAGGCTCATTCTATTTTACAAAGGTTAGCATGTATAATCCTCCCAAGAGTCCTATGAGATAGTGTCTATTACTTTTATTTTGCAGATGTATGAACTAAGGACTAAACAGATTTTTTTTTTGTTGGTTGTGTGTCTTGAACTCTGGGCCTGGGTGCTGTCCCTGAGCTCTTCAGCTCAAGGTGAGTGCCCTACCACTTAAGCCATAGTGCCACTTCTGGTTTTCTGGTGGTTAATTGGAGGTAAGTCTCATAGATGCTCCTGCCCAGGCTGGCTTTGAACTGTGATCCTCATATCTCAGCCTCCTGAGTAACTAAGATTACAGACGTGAGCCACCAGTGCCAGGCTTAACTTTTTGTTTTGTTCCAGTATTGAGGCTTGCACTAGGATCTTGATCCCCAGAATTCAGCCTCCTGGCAGCAAAGGTTACATACAGGAGCCACAAAAGCCTGGCCAGACTGACAACTTGCTAAAGCCAGAACTGGCAGGGCCAAGACTCAAATGCACACGGGCTGGTCTAAATGCAAACTCCGAGTCATTTATATCACCCACGGCCAAAATTATCAATAAAGGAAGCATACGTATCTTGTCCTGGATCACAGGATTTCGTGGCCCTTATACTTTCTGCACTCTTGGAAGAGTCCCAGATCTGTAGAGGCCTGCAGGATTGGTGAACTGTATCAACAAGTTATTTCTGTTGCACCGACCGTTTTAACTCTTCCAAGCAGCTTTTCCCAGCCAGCGAATGTCACTTAGGGCATATAAAATTGGCGGGTGCCTCACCTTCCCAACAGCGCGGGCTTTCTATTCTGAGCCTCTCCGCACCAGCCGCACCCCCCCCCCCCCCCCCCCCCCCCCGCCCCGGGACTTATGATCCAGAGAACAAAAGCTGGCTGCCCAGATGATTTTCCTCTGACACCTAGACTTTGACAAGCGCCTGGAGGAATGGGCCAACTCCAAGCTAAACAGAGATGTCTCAGGCCTCCATTCCTAGGAGACCTATGAATCCTCGGTGGGGGGGGGGGGGGGGGCGGGAGAGATGGCGCGTGAGCGGCCAAGCATCACCTCATTTCAAAAAATAAAGTAACCCGGGGGCCATAGGCTCAGGCCAGTAATCCTAGCTACTCCAGAAGGCTGAGATCTCAGGATCTCAGTCCCCAAGCAATCCTGGCAGGAAAAGTCCGTGAGACTCTTCAAGCATCCATCAAAAAGCCGGAACTGGAGCTGTAGGGCACGTGGTGGAGCGCCTAGGCCTGGAGTTCAAGCCCCAGTGCTGCGTGTGAGCTCACACACACGCAGAGATGGCCTGGAGGCATGGCTTGGGTGGTAGAGCACCCAAGTCCTAAAGCCAAACTCCAGTAATGCAAAATAAATAAATAACACTTAAAAGCTCTGGAAGTGACCGTGGCGAGTCACCAGGGAACTCCCTAGTCGCGGTTTCCCCCGGCAAAACTTCGAGAGGAAGCGAAAAGCCTCCCGGCCTGCCCCGGGGCGAAGGGCGCGCCCACCGACGGCTGGGCCTCCGGATCCCGGCCGCAGCTGCGGCCTGCATCACCCCGCCGCGCCAAGCTGGGGGCTCCTCAGGACTAGGTAAAGGGGACCTCTGTCCTGAGGGGCCCCGCAGGGCTTTAGGAGCCCCAAATATGTGTGTGCGCGCTCGCTGACTTTCAGTTCCGGTACAACACAAGCCCGCAGCAGACCCTGAGTCACTAACCGCCCCTGGAGACCGGAAGCCGACGCTCCCGCGTAAGTCTCGCACAGAGGAAGGCTTCCGGTGGACCACCAGGGACTACAATTCCCGGCGTGCTCCGCAACCGCTAGCGTTAACTCTTCAGTGCTGGGAGCTGCGCTGCATCCCGCCCCGCCCCCGCCCCACACTCGGACCCTGCAGGGTGAGTTTGGGGATTTTATTAGTTAGAGCTCTTTATTGTTCCTGATTAGGGGAAGGAGGGGGAGGTTGAGTACTAATAGATGACCTGTTCTAGATCTTGCATCCTTTTGAATTACGGAATCTAAGCTCTTTGTGTCCCAGAGCCTGTCTTTCCGCCCCCTCCCCCAGGTTCCACCAGGTGTTGGGGCGTGGGGAGGGGGGGACTCCTAGCAGGTTCTGCAGATACCTTCCGTATATCTAAATAGAATGGCCGTGTGCTTGTGGAAAAGATTCCTTCCTTGGAAGTGTGGGCGGTGGGTGTTAAACCTGATCACCCCTTAATCAGTACTGAATCCACAGGAGACAAAGGGGAGTACTCCCCTTTCTGTTACTGTGTACAGTTCCAGTTCTGGGCTGGCTGGGGACCCAAGAACTACAAATATCGGGCATCACACAGCTATGGGGGCCAGCTACCCCTATTCCTGAAGGGAATAAAGAGGCTTGGTTTGGTTTTCCCCCACCTCTTACTATTTCTAGCTCAAGCCTCCTGGATTCTTCTCCCATTCCTACCTCTGCCTGGGCTTTTTAGAATCTAAGCTATTGGGTCCCCTCTCTTTCACCTCACTACTATCTTAATGTTACAGGCAAGCATCCTGTCATAACCCTGGAGGTTAACTCCCCCATTCTTGGCAGTCTCTAGCTTCTTCCCTCTGTCCCTAAAAGGAACATTGTTCCTGGATAGCTTTCGGGGAGTAGATAGAGTTCAGAAAACCTTGGGTCAGAAGTCCTGAACCTTTGGAGGCAGGCAGACGGGCATCTCTCTCTGATATCTCACCCTTGCCAACTGGCGCCCTGCCCCTGCCCCCGCCCCTTGACATCCCAGACTCCCTGGCTATTTAAACAGAGATGGGTGCCCCCATCGGCGGCACACTGTCCTTTGGCCACCGAACATCATGCCTCCTAAGAAAGATGTTCCAGTGAAGAAACCAGCAGGGCCTTCCATCATCTCCAAGCCTGCTGCCAAGCCTGTAGCAGGAACCCCTCCAGCCAAGACCAAGGCTGAGCCTGCTGTCTCCCAGGCGCCAGTGAAAACTCAGGAGCCCCCTGTTGATCTCTCCAAAGTGGTGGTGAGTCCTGGGAAAGAGGAGAGAATTTGGAGAAGGGGATTAAGGAAGGAATATGTGAAATGGAGGGGATAAACAAGCTGGTTTCAGATTGGAGGTCTCTTGCAGTCTCACCACTAGGCAGCATCCTGGTTTCGGACTCTGCTATTGTCTTTTATTGCTATCTCCTTCCAATACAGGTGTGTACTACGTACACACCCACACTTGCTTACCCCCTGGCTAGAAGCAGGGATTGTGAGATGGGAAACACCTAGGTTCTGAGGTGGAGAGAAGTGCTGCCTGCCCCTAAGTGGCTGTTCTGCTCTAAAGACAGCAGCTCTGATCTCCAAGAGGAGAGGCTGAAGAGGACAGACTTGTTAGACAATCACAGCTGGGGACCAGGGGTAAATTTAGCCTTTGTTCAGCCCCCAGTTATGTGAGGGATGCAGGGCTCAGGGTAGTGGAGGGAGGGGAACAGGTGGCCTGGGATTAGCCCTGTTCCCAGGAAGCCCTCCCCCTTATAATTCCTCCTCTTGGGATTCTCCCAAGGTCCAGAGCTGGGAATGGGACTGAGGTGACTGGGCCCCTCCCCAGGAGCGGCTGCCAGTTGGTTGGGAGGAGGGTTTGGGAGGGATTGAACAAGCCCTGTCCTCACCTGCTTTTTTTCTTCCACAGATCGAGTTTAACAAGGACCAACTGGAGGGTGAGGAGAAGCTATTTTCCTAATCCCATTATCCAGGCCCAAGCTTCTGATCAGGGCCCCTTTCTACTCCCCTACCTCCAGTCCTGACCTTGAAACCTTCCACACTTGTCCGCTTTTCCTCCTTTGTTCTGTTCAGCTCTACCACAGAAATATTTGTGTTCGTGCATGTGTGCCAGTACTGGGACACTTGAATTCAAGGCCTTGTGCTCACTAGACTTTTTTTGTTCAAGGCTGACATGATCCCACTTGAGCCATACCTCCACTTCCAGCTTTTTGCTGGTGTACTGGAGATAATAGTCTCATGTACTTTTCTGCACAAGGTTGGCTTTGAACCCCAATCTTCAGACCTCAGCCTCCTGAGGTAGATAAGAATTACCGGCCAGCACTTTCTTAACCTCCTGTCTGAAGGTGGGAACCTCTGGTCAATACTGATCTCCCCTTAAATCTCCTCAGAGTTCAAGGAGGCCTTCGAACTGTTTGATCGAGTAGGTGATGGCAAGATCCTATATAGCCAATGTGGGGATGTGATGAGAGCCCTGGGCCAGAACCCCACCAACGCCGAGGTGCTCAAGGTCCTGGGGAACCCCAAGAGTGATGGTGAGAGGCGCCTTAGAACATGTGGGTTTTCAGTGATCATTTTCTTATTATTGGGGATCAAACCCAGGTACTTTGCACATGCAAGGTAAGCATTGCACCATTCGCCTTCATCTCCAGTCTTCGATTTTCAGTGGTAGAATATTGGTAAGGTGTCAAAGGATGCTGATCTTCAAAAACTGTGAAACACAGGGTAAATACAAGGTGTTCTGAATACTGAAGGGGATAGAAGTCTGTGGAAGGAATGGGAAATGGGTCTTCACTTTTGTGATACCTCAGTGACCTCTTCTCTCCATTCTCCAGAGCTGAAGTCTCGGCGTGTGGACTTCGAGACTTTCCTGCCTATGCTCCAGGCAGTAGCCAAAAACCGGGACCAAGGGACGTATGAAGACTACTTGGAGGGGCTTCGGGTGTTTGACAAGGAAGGGAATGGCAAAGTGATGGGTGCAGAGCTCAGACATGTCCTCACCACCCTGGGTGAGACAGCAACCAGAATTCCTGTGGGGTGAAGAGGAGGGGGTGGACCAGGAAGGTTGGCAAGTTAAGCAGAGTCTGGGAGGGGATTATTGTCCTGTAGGTCATGGGCAAAAACCTGAAGGTCAAAGCCATGGGGACAGATCTGAGGGCCTTGCTTCCTCAGTAGTTAAAGTGTCCACAATACGACAAAGGATATGGAATGCAGTAGGGGACCCATTACCACTTTGGAAGCCTTACTTGTAGAGTTTCTTTTTTCTTTTTTTTTGTGTGTGTGTGTGTAGAGTTTCTTTTTTCTTTTTAGGGTGGGTATGTGTGTGTGTGCGCGCGTTAATACTGGGGCTTCAACTCCACTGAGTACTGCCCCTGAGCTTTTGTGCTCAAGGTTAATGCTCTACCACATGAGCCACAGCTTCTTCACTTCTGGCCTTTTGGTGGTTAATTGAAGAGGCTCACATACTTCCCTGCCCAGGCTGGCTTTGAACAGTGATCCTCAGATCTCAGCCTCCTGACTAGCTAGGATTGCAGGCATGAACCTCCTGTGTTGAGCCCATAATTAGGTTAGCTTTTTTTTTTTTTAAACTTTAACGGTTGTGGGCTTGAACTCATTGGCCTGGATGCTGTCCTTCAGCTTTTTTGCTCAAAGCTAGTGCTCTATCACTTCAAGGCACAGTGCCATTTCCCGTTTTTGAGTGGTTAATTGGAGGTAAGAGTCTCACTGGGACTCTTCTGCCCAGGCTGGCTTTGAACCTTGATCCTCAGATCTCAGCCTCCTGAATAGCTAGGATTACAGGCGTGAGCCACCTGTGCCTGGCTGTTTATTGTTCTTGGTTTTGGGTTTTTTTTTTTTTTTTTTTTGGTCCCAATTTAAGTACTCAGATCTTAATCCTAAGGGCTGGAGTTTCCTTGTCAGTTAAAGGCTTTGAACAGTTCGAAGGTACTGTGAATGTGAATGCAAGTGATAAGAGAAGAGGCCGGGTAGGGTGGGACAGGTGAGGGAGGGAAGGGGGCTCACCAGTGCTGTTTGGGTTTCAGGGGAGAAGATGACTGAGGAGGAGGTGGAGACTGTTCTGGCTGGACATGAGGACAGCAACGGCTGCATCAACTATGAGGGTGATTTTCGGGCGCTACAAGGGGGAGGGGAGTGATGGTGCTGTGAGAATGGAAAGCACCCCTCTATTACCTAAAGTGAGGGTGGTGGTTACCCACGGGTCTGCTTCTTGAAGCCCTCTTGTCTCCTGTCTCTGCAGCCTTCCTGAAGCACATCCTAAGCGTCTGAACTCTCCGGGTAGGCCCTCCGGTACCCCTTGTCGCGCTGAGAGGCAAGTTTACCTGTCCACTTGCTGCGTAAGCGCCAGGGGTTTGGCAACTTTTGTTTTTTTTCCATACAGATCCAGTAGTGGGGGTACCCTCCCCCCGCGCCCCCCCACCTTTGCTCCACCTCTCCGGCCGGCGGAAGCACCTTCCAGTCACTAGGCGGCCACCTATTGTTTCCAAATAAAGATAACAGTTCCTGCCTCGGTCTCAGACTGTTTTCTTCGGGGAGGGGGAAGGAGGGAGGGGAGGGCCCTCTGTTTTCGCAAAGCCGGTATTACCTGCATTTTATGCTGTTTAGAGGAGCCGATTCTTGGCACCTCATTCCAGCCTCCGGAGGACGGACTTTCGGCGGCCTGGATAGGGCCGGGCGGGGCCGGGGCCGGGGCCGGGGCCGGGGCGTGGAGCACCACGGCGGGTCCCGCCCACCTCATTTTCATGTAGCGTGTGATCTGCATAAATCCAGGCCGGGGTTCCTATTGGCCGAATGTACAGAGAGTGACGTCATTCGGGCAAGCTGAGACTAGGGTTGGGCTGGGAGCCGGAGCCATTACTGCAGGAAAGGTCCCGGAGAGCCGAGCAGCCAAGATGGTGGGGCCCAGGATCCAGGAGATAAGCGGGGTTTGGGGCCAGGAGGGGACCCACGGGCAGGGAGGGCTAGAAGGCAAGCCAGGGTAGGGCGCAGAGGGAAGCTGAGAGTTTGGAAGGTTGGAGGGTGGGCCGGAAAGGCGAGGGCCTTGTCCTCCCCCACTGAAGCTGGAGTTTGGTTCAGTTGGAGGGACTGGGATAGAAGGTTGAGGGATTGGAGTTTAAGTGCTGACCACTCCTTCTTTTCTGAGCAGTGTGACTTCACCGAAGACCAGACCGCAGGTAGGCAGTCTGACCCCAACTGAGGTCACTCTTACCGAGAGGGACACCCCCCTCTAGCACCTACTCTGTAGCCCCAACTTGTCATTTGTTCAGCATCCCCAGGAGAGTCGCCCTTAGATTCCTTTCTCCCACTTTCTGGATCCTCCATTTTCTTCTCTCATGCGTTCTTCCTTCCCCTTCCACTCTAGATCTGAGCCCCAAGCACTGGGTGAGTTTTAGGTGGTGTGGGTATGTGGAACTACTTGGTCACCACCTAAATGCTTGCTGTGTGTGGGGTCTGGGGAGGGTGCATCTGTCTCTGTCTCCTTAACCAGCTTTTGCTTCTTCACTTCTCTTGAGATAACTTATCCCTTCTCCCAGCCTGGAACTGAGATTGTAAGGGCAGTGACCTGAAGTATTGGGAAGAAAGGATGATGGGGATAGGCGAGTTAGGTCTCTTCATTGGGGAAGAGTAGGAAGTAGTGTTGAGATGACCCTAGTCGAGCCTGAGGCACCCATTTCCTTATAAGGACTGGACCTAGACTGGGCGGTGGCAAATTCCTATCCTGAGTAGTTAATGTAGTGGGCCTGCTGCCGGCTCCTGTTGTGTGTGAATGGACTGTACTGTGCTGTCAGGCGGGGAGGAAGGCTGAATCTTGTATGTGGAACATTGCAGTTGAGAGAAAGAGAAACAGATGCCTTCTTAGCATTCTTAGGTGTATAGCAGCGTAGATATCTGGTTTCCATAGCATGGTCTAAGTTGACAGGGAGCAGCAGAGCACTGAGGGAGGGACTGAATTAACCCCCACATTCCCCTTACTGATGATCACCTGAATCCTCAGAATTCAAGGAGGCTTTCCAGCTGTTTGACCGAACAGGTGATGGCAAGATCCTATACAGCCAGTGTGGGGATGTGATGAGAGCCTTGGGCCAGAACCCCACCAACGCCGAGGTGCTCAAGGTCCTGGGGAACCCCAAGAGTGATGGTGAGCATCCTCAAAACAACCTAGTGTGGCAGTAAGTCCAAATCTCTTCAGCTAAGTTTATCTTATTCAGCTCCAAACTGGAACAATGTTACTCTTCGGTAGAAATCATCAGCTTGTGATCCTATGATCCCACCCTGGGAATTTGAGTTCTTTGGCCTAACACTCTCCCACTTTATGTATATATACTAGCACACTGGTACTTGGGCTTGAACTAAGGGCCTCATGTTTCCACTGGCTTTTTTGCTCGAGATTGGTGCTCTACCACTTGGACTTCCATCCTTTTAACCGGTTAATTAGAGATGAGTCTGGTGGAATTTTCTGCCCACGCCTACTTCGAACCTCAATCTTCAGATCTCAACCTCCTGAGTAGCTAGGATTACAGGTGTAGTCACCAACAATTGGCTTACTTTCCCTCTTGTTATGTGGCAGAGATGAATGTAAAGGTGCTGGACTTTGAACACTTCCTGCCCATGCTGCAGACTGTGGCCAAGAACAAGGACCAGGGAACCTATGAGGATTATGTAGAAGGCCTTCGGGTGTTTGACAAGGAGGGGAATGGTACTGTCATGGGTGCTGAAATCCGTCATGTACTTGTCACATTGGGTAAGACTCTATACCGTTGTCCCAGAGCTGAGGTGCTGCCTGGATACACCCCACCTGTTACCCAGTTCCAAAAATGATTTTTGGTTGTGAGGCTTGAACTCAAGGCCTTGGGTACTGTCCCTGACCTTTTTTGCTCAAGGCTAACACTCTACCACTTCAAGCCACAGCTTACTTCCAGTTTTCTGGTGGTTAGTTGGAGAGATGAGTCTCACAAGACTTTCCTGCTTGGGCTGGCTTTGAACCCATATCCTTAGATCTCAGGCTCCTGAGCCACTAGGATTACAGGCGTGATCCATTGGTACCCTCCTCTGCAGGTGAAAAGATGACTGAGGAAGAAGTGGAGATGCTGGTAGCAGGGCATGAGGACAGCAATGGCTGTATTAACTATGAAGGTGAGGGGCAAACTGGGATTCTTGCAGAGGAAATGGCTATATAGCAGGATTGTATCTGAGAGTTTGCTTATCCCTGGAGTTGGATCCAAAAGGAGGCAAGGGGCGGGCCCAGCCCAGGAGAGGGAGGTTGTGGGTTTGGGTATGTAGGGTGGGGAAGGAATGAGGAGTAAATGGGATGTCTGTTCCCCCACCACCTGAACCCTTCACCCCATGTCTGTGTCTTGTCTTCACCATTAATGTCTCTTCCTTCCTGCAGCGTTTGTGAGGCATATCCTGTCAGGGTGACGGCCCGTGGGGCGGGTACGGCTCCTCCCAGCCTCTCCTTCTCTAGTTGATCTCCCAGTGTTTCTTTTTCTTCCCAACCTGTGCTCTCTAGTCCCAGCCCTTACCCTACTACCATCTGACTTCTTCCTGGCATGTTTCTGCATGGGGCTGGCCAGGGAGGGGAGGGATTCCTTAAAGAGGAAGGCAGCTTGGGAGTGCAGTACCTCCTGACTTCTCTCCTTGAACCGACTCTTGAGATCTTGCTTATTGGGCCTTGAGTGCTGGTGTCTGGGAGCTCACCAGCTTACACCGCAGTCTTGCTTTAGGGGGATCCTTTGGCCCTGAAGCATGGAGAGTTGGCATAGAGAGGTGGGCTGCCTGCCCCATTCTGCTGCTATAGCTCAACAGTCCTTCCCACCTCCCTCTGCTGGGCAGCTTGGAGGTACTCTAACCCAAAACTGTCCTCTCCTCTTGCCAGTGGCTGACAGTAGCTGTAGGTGTAGTTGAGAACTTTTCTGCCTCTGTTCTACTCTTGCTGCTCAGGGTGGGCAGGGAGCTGAAAGCCGGTGGGAGGGGAGTCAGGCTGAGAAAACTGGTCAGACTCAAGGTGGCTTCTCTGCCAACCAACCCTTCGGTTGATTGTTGTGGGCATGTTCCCTCAAGCCACCTTTACAGTCTTGCAGTCAGTTTTTGGCCCCTGGCGTACCCCTCCTTTTCCCTTTCTCTCTGCCTTACTCCACTTTTCCTCTCTACAGAGCTTGTCCGGATGGTGCTGAATGGCTAAAAACCTTCCCAGTATCCCTGAGCCTGTGCCTTGCCCGGTGTGAGATTTTTGTGTGGCCCTAGAAGCTTCCTAGGCTCCCTTGTCACAGGATATTTTTCCCAACTTCTCTCTCGGATGATGTCTGCCATCAGCACTCACCAAATAAATTAGCTCTCTTTGCTCCATTATGGTTCTACTTTCCTTCCTGGGCAGTGGCAGGGCAGGGGAGGGGGGAGTGAGATGGGAGGTGATTTTTGCCCGTAGATACCATAGCCCCAGGTCAATGCCTCATTTAAGAAATGCTGGTCCCATTCATCCTTGCTACAAAGGCTACTTTGTGGGATCAGGAAAGCCATAAACCAAGGCTGGCCAGCATTCTTTTGTTCTAGTCTGTACAGTCCTCATTGCCTAGGCCTAGGGCTCCTTAGAACTCAGGATATGGCCCAGCACCTCCCTCCCCAAATATGGAAGGCCTTTTGTGGAGAGGCCTGAGTGTTTACTGGAGCTAAAGCCAGGCCAAATTAGCATTGCCAGTGCCCTGTCACAACTGTAGGACTGGGGGCCAATAAAAACAAGTAGGTGAAGACCTGCTGCTTCCCTTATTAGGGAAGGAATGAAGCTACTACTACTGAAAGGATAAAGACACAAAATCTCCACGGAAGATGTCTTTCCATCTCCTAAGCAGCTATTTTTAGGGTAGGTGAGAGCCCCTGCTCCAGCAGCAGTGCCTTTGGCCTTCTGTGGTATATATGAGTAAGGCCAGTGTCTGCAGCCCTATAGTCCCACTGAGTACCCCATGATATTCCAATAATGCAGCCCGATCCCCTGCCTGACAACCACAGGTAAGAACACAGAGGCATCCACAAGATGGAACTGAAAGCAAATTAATTTATAAAAAAAAAAAAAAAAAAGAAAGAAAGAAAGAAAAAAAAGGAAAAAAAAAAAGGAAGAAAAGAGAATTTACAGAAAACTTTTGAACAGAAGAAAGGTGCCAAGACTCAGAAAAAGAGAAACACACACAGGGGACATGAGGAACAAAGGGCCTGGTAGGAGGATCAAGAACTGGTGTAGAGCTAGTATGGCCTTTGCCTCCGTGTCAGGGTGAAGAGGGAAGAATTGGAAGGGGGAGGCACTAGAATCCAGGAGGCAGAGCCAAACTGTACTGCTCCCAAACCTGTGTCCTTGGTGGGGGAACTCCCAGCTCTCAGTGACATTCTGCCAGTCTTGGTGGGGGAGGGCAGAGGTTAGGGGAATGACCCACCAAGTCATTATGGAGGTGCTTAAGTGCTCTTTGATTTTTTTTTTTCAATTTTAAAACTTAACAGCTCCCTTTTCCATGCCTTTTAGGCATTCATGATAGAACCCAGGAAAAGGAGGAAGAATGGTCCCCTTGCCCTTTCTTCCTCTATTACCTACCACACGAATTCCCCCCAAATACATTTTCCCACCAAATACACATACGCTGACATCAACTAAGCAGGTGACTTTTAAAAACAAACACAAAACTGACATTCAGAGGGAAAGGGATCATTGGCTGAGCTGAGTGGCCTAAAACAGCAACACTGAGGAAGCAGCAGGAGAGATTAGTATGGATGAAGTGGTGGAGTGGGTAAAGGGGGTTGACTACTAAGGGGCTTGAGGAGATAGGCTTGATAGCCTATTTCATCCCCAGAGCACAACTCAGAACCTTAATTCCCTTTTCTTTAACTCATCCTCCTCAAAAAGAAAGGAAAAAAAAAAAACATTAAAAAAAGTTATTTTTTAGTGGACTGAAGGGATCTCCAATGTGGCTTTTTAAAATCTCTCTCTACTTCCTTTTAAAGGGCTTAATTTTCTTTTTATCCATAAAAAAAGTAGTAGTTTTAAAGAGGGTGCACCCTTAGAAGTGGTTAAGTAGAACTTTGTATAAACACCTTTTCCCCAGCCCTTCCTTTAAGGGCAGCATTCCTGTCCTATCCCTTGCTCCCAGACATTAGAAACATCTTTTAAACAGAAGTCCTTGAATCATCCAATATAAAAATGCATGCCTCTGCTGGGCATGGTGGGGGCTGTGGAGGGGCAGGAGGAGCTTTCCTTACGTAGTGATGAACTCTCCAGGCTGGGGGAGGGTTCCATTGGTGGGGGAGGACTGTTCCTGGAACTGTGATCTCCACAGGGAAGGTGAGGGGGACAGATGGCTGGCTGGTTCCTCACTGTGGAGGTGGCACTGGGGTGACTGTGCCTGGGCTCGGGGCTGTGGGGTCTGGAGGCAGAGGGGTGCCTGGGTCTGTGGAGAAAAGGAAGATAAATCAGCTGGGGCAAGGCAGAGGGAGAGATCCAGACCCAGGCTTCACATACGAACAGAACTGAGCATGGCATGCAGTGGGTAGGTAGATGAATGAGGTACCCACAATGGGCAACTTCCTTTTTCTAATACCCTCCTTTCACCTCTCAGTGTACCCCCAAATGGTTCTCCTGCCCCCAAGGGGACTCTAAGCGGGGCATTTGAATGTGATGGAAACAAGCAAAGGAATGCCAATCATGCAGACAGGTAGCTGTTTTTCAAGTTTACAACTGAGATGCTCTGTCACAGGATTCCTCCATGACCCACCAGTGAAAGGCCCCAACGTCATCCCAGAGGGGCCGCTGCCAGGTTGGGGAATGGAGGACAGCCAGAGGCCATTCCTCCTGTATTCTAATTTTACCAGAGTGTTCAAAAAGGCATATGGAGATTCTAGTACCTGACCCTCACCTGCCCTCCCTTCTTCCCTCCCTCCCTCCATGTGGATCCCGCCCTCTCCCTTCTCCCCTTCTGGCCCCTTCTCACCTGGCAGTGGGCTGGCACTGGGCAGGAGGTTGCCCTGAACAGCTGCCACAATGGCAGGGCTCTGGGCTGCGGCGGATCCGAGCCCCGGCCCAAGAGGCAAGGAAGATGGCATGGTGGTGGTCGCCGGCAGGTTAGGATGTAGAGGGTTCGCCATGGACACAGGCAGGTTAGGTGGGGGGAGAGTGCCCGGGGCAAACGGGAGATGGTGGTGATGCCCATGCAGGTTAGGAGGAGGGGGAAGGTTAATACTGATGGAGTCAGCTAGACTACCAAATGGGATGACGGATGGAGCAGGAGGAGGAGGAGGCGGCATGCCAAAAGGCAAACCCAAAGGAGCATTACCCGCCACGCCTGGGTGCCCGCTGCCTGGCACTGCCCCTGGCATCATTGAGGGAGGAGTTTGTTGGTTGGGGAACGGTGAGGGGCCTAGGAATGAAGAGAAGAAAGGTTAGCGGAAATATCCCTTTCACAGTAAGGATAATCCAGCCTCTCAGTACATCCCCTTTCCAATTCTAGAGCAAGTAGTAAATCCTAAGGTCTGGGTTTGGAGGGAAATCCTAACTAGTTTAGGGGCATACAGAAGTGGGTCCATCTGTAGAAATGGAAGAAAATCCTACTGAGGGCAATCCTTCTCTCCAGGCCCATCATGTATCCCCTTCTAGGGGAACTGAGACATTCACCATAATCCCTGTGGCCAACAAGAGTTCTAGAACCCACACTCACCATGGGGTACAGGGGGGGGTACCCCTGGTGGGACTGCCCCAGGCTGGGGGCCTCCAGCTGGTTGTGGCTGCTGTGGCCCTGTAGTTGACCCTGTCTGCCCCATCTGTTCAGAAGGGCCCAAGCTTCCAGGAGGGGCCCCACTGCCAGCAGGAGCAGGGGCTATAGAGGCTGGAGCCACAGCCAGGCCATGGACTGAGGGTGGCCCAGCAGCCCCTGTTGGGGGTATGGCCTGGGAGCCTGGGGGCAGGTTTGGTGGTGGCTGCTGCTGCTGCTGATGCATCTGTTGGAAGTGCTGCTGCCGGGCCCTCATCTCAGCATACTTCAGCTGCTCCATGTGAAAGGCTTGTCTGTCGGCCAGGAGCTGCTGCCTTTGATACTCGAGCTGCCAGTGCCAATGAAGTATGTTAGGGATTTTCAGAAGATCCCTAGACAAAGATTCCTAGCCTTGCTTTGGGCAATATTTCCTTTTGATCCCACCCGTCTTGGTTCCCCAAGCCTAAACCTGTGCTTCTTGTCCTCTTGATCCTCTCCTTGCATATTCTATGACCTTCATGTCTCCTGGTTGCCTGCATCACTTTTCACTGCAGTGGAGTTAAATGGGCCCTGGCTCTTTTCACCTCCAGAGCTTTGAATTTATGTTTACTTTCTTTCTTTTTTTTGGGGGGGTCCGGTTGTGGGGCCTGAACTCTGGGCCTTGGCACTGTCCCTCAGCTCTTCAGCTCAAGGCTAGCACTCTATCACTTGAGCTACAATGCCACTTCTGGCTTTTTTCTTTATGCTTATGTGGTGCTGAGGAATCGAACCCAGGGCCTCATGCATGCAAGGCAAGCGCTCTACCACTGAGCCACCTTCCCAGCCCTATGTTTACTTTCTTGATTTAGGAAATGCTTCTACTTCTTGTCACCTCAAATTCTTTTTTTAATCTTTAAAAATTCACTAGAAACTGTTCTTAGGAAGACAGCCCAGATCAATTAACTAAATCTCTGAGATATCTTGATTGTGTGATCTCTCTGCACTTATTATGAAACCTTTCAATTCAAATTTTCCAGGTATATTAAGCATTGTTAACTGGTTTTTTGGTTTGTTTTTTTTTGGTCCGTTGCGGGGCCTGAACTCTGGGCCTGGGCACTGTCCTTCTGCTCTTCAGCTCAAGGCTAGCGTTCTACCACTTGAGCCACAGCATCACTTCCATTTTTTTTTTCTGCTTATGTGGTGCTGAGGAATCGAACCAGGGGCCTCATGCATGTAAAGCAAGCACTCTACCACTGAGCCACCATCCCAGCCCCTGTTAACTGTTTTTGATGTCACCAAATTGTGTATGTGGTATCTCCAATTAATTTTTTTGGGGGAGTCAGTTGTGGGGTTTGAACTCTGGGCCTGGGTACTGTCCCTCAGCTCTTCAGCTCAAAGCAATCTGTCTACCACTTAAACCACAGTGCCACTTTCGGCTTTCTGGTTAACTGGAGATAAGACTTTTTTTTTTTTTTTTTTTTTTGTCAGTCATGGGCCTGAACTCTGGGCCTGGGCGCTGTCCCCAGCTCTTCAGCTCAAGGCTAGCTCTCTACCACTTGAGCCACAGTGCCACTTCTGGCTTTTTCTACTTATGTGGTGCTGAGGAATTGAACCCAGGGCCTCATGCAGGCAAGGCAAGCACTCTACCACTGAGCCACCTTCCCAGTCCCTGAGATAAGACTCTTAAGGACTTTCCTGCCTGGGGCTAGCTTTGAACTTCAATCCTCAGTTCTTAGCCTCCAGAGTAGCTAGGATTACAGGTGTGAGCCAATGGCACCTGGCTCCAAGTTCTTGCATGCAGGTTTCTTTCTTTTTCATGCTGTATTATGGCTTGAACTCAAGGCCTAGGTGCTGTCCCTGAGCTTTTTTTTCTCAAGGCTGGTGTTTTATACTTAAGCCACAGCTCTACTTTTTGGCTTTTTGCTGGTTAATTGAAGATAAAGAGTTTCATGGACTTTCCTGCCAGGATTGACTTCAAACTGCAATACTTAGATCTTAGCCTCCTGAGTAGCTAGGATTACAAGTATGAGTCACTGGTACCCAGCTTTTTATTTTTATTTTTTTTCCTCCTCCTCCTCCTCTTCCTTCTTCTTCAAGTTTGTCAATCTCTGGTTTTCTGTGCTGCTGCCCTTCTATCTTGCATACAACTCTCTCATCTTCATTCCCAGTCTCCAAGCAGAGTTCCAGGCTCCTTCTAACCCTTCAAGAGACTACTCACTGCTTCTCGCTCCCGGTCCATGATAGTTTCCAGCTCCTCAAAGTGTCGCAGTTTGATCTCCAACTTTTTCATCTGGGTCTCCACCAACAGGGCCACCAAAGATTTGATTTTCCTCTCCTCAACAGCAGCCAAGTGCTAGGAAAAGAGGGGAGGGACAACATATCAGTAGGAAGACCAAAGTGCTGACATTTCAGGGGAGACAAGATACGGTGGATGCTGGTGGCTTTAAGAACTAAGTTGCTGTGGTCACAAGTACAGGCTTGATTTAAAAAAACAAACATGGATATATAAAAATACAATGAAACGTATTAAAATTATTTTAGAAGGGGAGAAGGAAAGAGAGTGATGATAAAGGAAGAGTTGATCTCTATATATGGCATTCATATATTGAAATGTCACAATGAACTCTAGCCCCTGGTATGACTAATGTATGCTAATTTAAGAAAATCATAAAATAAATATCATGAAGAAAAAAGAGTAACAAGGGGAAAAAAACAAAGTCAATTAATTACAGGAAGCCAGGCTCATGCCTATAATCCTAGCTACTCAAGAGGCTGAGATTTAAGAATTATAGTTGGAAGCCAGGTAGAACAGGAAAAGTCTATGAGACTCATATTTCCTGTTAACCACCAAAAAGCTGAAATTGGAGCTCTTGCTCAAGTGGTAGCCTTGTGCGAAAAGCTAAGGGACAGCACCCAGGCCCTAGTTTCAAGCCTCAGTACTAGCAGGGGGAAAAAAAAAAAAGCTTAGGAAAAAGTAATTCTCTGGCTGAATAAGAGTCAAAATTTGGATGCCTGGGATGTAGCTTAGTGGTAGAGTACTTGCCTAGCATGCATGAAGCCCTGTGTTTGATTCCTCAGTACCACATAAACAGAAAAAGCCAAAAGTGTCACTGTGACTCAAGTGGTAAAGCACTAGCTTTGAACACAGAGGGGCTCAGAGACAGTGCTCAGGCCTTGAGTTCAAGCCCCAGGATAGATGGAAAAAAAAAAAAAAAAGGAAGCCTGGTGCTTTGTGACTTATGCCTATAATCCTAACTACTCAGGAAGCTGAGATTTCAGGATCTCAGCCTGGGGAAGAAAGTCCAGAGACACCAATATACTTCAAAACAAAAACAAAAACGGTAGTGGAGCTGTGGTCCAAGTGGTAGAGTAGTAACCTTGAGCAAAAAAGCTCAGGGATAGCACCTAGGCACTGTATTCAAGCCCCACTGGTAGCTGGTAATACTTCTCAGGAGGTTGAGATCCGATGATTGTGGGTTAAAGCCAGCCCCAGCAGGAAAGTCTGTGAGACCCTTATCTTCTAGAATCTAGGTTTGTGGTTTTTTTTGGTACGTCATAGGGCCTGAACTCGGGCTTTTTCTGCTTATGTGGTGCTGAGGAATCGAACCAAAGGCCTCATGAATGCAAGGCAAGCACTCTACCACTGAGCCACATTCCCAGCCTCCCCTTATCTTCAATAAACCACCAGAAAACCAAAGGTGGCACTGTAGCTCAAGTGGTAGAGAGCTCACCTTGAGCTGAAGAGCTGAGAGACAGCACCCAGGCCCACAGTTCAAGCCCCACAACCAACCAAAAAAAAAAAAAAAAAAGAAAACAAGAATGCCTTCACTATCTCTGTTGTAACATCTGAGGCATTACTTGTTTCAAAATCTTTCTAGCAAGAATGATGTGTACCACAGTTTCTAGAAGACTTCATTTTCTCATGAATAAAAGGAATACTTTGGAGTAAAAAAAAAAAAAAGAGAGAGAGAGAGAGACAAGCACTGATGGCTCATGTCCATAATCCTAGTTACTCCAGAGGAGATTTCAGGATAGCTTGAGCAGACAAACCTGTGAGATTATCTCCAAATAACCAGCAAAAGACTTAATCTGGAGGCTGGGGCTGAAATGGTAAAATATCAGCCATGAGAGAAAAAAAACAAGTGAGAGGGGCTGGGAAGGTGGCTCAGTGGTAGAGTGCTTGCCTTGCATGCATGAGGCCCTGGGTTCGATTCCTCAGCACCACATAAGCAGAAAAAGCTGCTGAAGAGCTGAGGGACAGTGCCCAGGCCCAGAGTTCAGGCACCATGACTGGCAAACAAAACAAAACAAAACAAGTGAGAGTGCAAGAGTGTGATTGATGCCTTCAGTTCTAATACTGGCTCAAAACTAAAACAGCTGGGGGGCTGGGATGTAGCTCAGTGGCAAAGCACTTGCCTAGCAAGTGCAACGTCCGGGGTTCGATCCCCAGTACCAAAAAAGAAAAGACAAAAAAAAATACAGTTAAAAAAAAACCCAAACAAAAAAAAAATAAAACAGCTGGGGGGTTTATGCTGGTAATCCTTGCTACTCAGGAGGCTGGGATCTGAGGATCAGGGTTAGAAGCCAGCCTGGGCACAAAGTCTGTGGGACTCTTATCTCCAATTAATCACAGAAAAAGCTGGAACTAGCACTATGGCTCAAGTGGTAGAGTACTAGCCTTGAGCAAAAGGAGCCCAAGGACAGAACGTAGGCTCAGAGTTCAAGCCCCAGGACCAGCAAAAAATAAGTAAATAAAAATCAGTTGGCACATGACAGAACAGACAAACATGCTTCTTACCACCTGCCTGCAGCCATCTGCCTGAACTAATAACTTTGTATAGTCTATAAATAATGTCTTTTTTGGGGGTCCGGTCATGGGGCCTGAACTCTGGGCCTGGGCGCTCTCCCTCAGCTCTTCAGTTCAAGGCTAGCGCTCTACCACTTGAGCCACAGCGCCACTTCCGGCTTTTTTCTTTTTGCTTATGTGGTGCTGAGGAATAGAACCCAGGGCCACAGACATGCAAGGCAAGCGCTCTACCACTGAGCCACCTTCCCAGCCCCTGTAAATAATGTTTAAATATATCACTGGTCCTTGGTAGAAAAAAAGATTCATCCATCTCTGCAAGTAAGATAAAAGAACTAGGCACCTCTTCCCTGGAGTCTGGGAACTGGCCTCACCTTCGCCTTAACTGCAGCAGCAGCTAGGGCAG
The DNA here is from genome assembly GCF_019054845.1 of Dipodomys spectabilis. Classification (NCBI taxonomy): domain Eukaryota; kingdom Metazoa; phylum Chordata; class Mammalia; order Rodentia; family Heteromyidae; genus Dipodomys; species Dipodomys spectabilis. The sequence continues at coordinate 17,833,161 of NW_024870911.1, read as the reverse complement.
CAGCAGCAGCAGTGGAGAGGTTGCCTTCACCAATGTCCCGCTCCACCTTCGTCTTCCTCTCTCCCTCTGACTCCACTTCCTTCAACACTTCCTCCTGCCCTTCCTTTGGCTCTTTCTCCTTTTCAGGGTCAACTGAGCCAAGACGAGAGTTGAGTTAGCTTGACATCTTCACATCTTTTTCCTTGTCCCTGCCACCACTCTGAGGAGCTCACCTATTGGTTCCCCATCACTCTTTTCTGACTCCTTCTCGCTGTCACCTTCTTTTCCTTTCTCTTCGTCTTTCTTGGGAGCTTCACTGGTTTTTTCCTTAGCTTCCTCTTCTACAGCCCCTCCTCCTTCTCGGGGTTCCTAAAGTCCCAGTGAAAGAAAAGGAAGACATTACAGGCAAGAGCCGTGACTAGGTCTCACACAAAAGGCCCAAATTGGGGCCTTTTATTTTTTCGCTCTTCCTCTTCAGAGTGATCAGGCTCTAGAAGACTGCCCCTGTCAGATTCCCCATCACCACCAAACCATGCCTGGCAGCCCCTCACATCCGCGGTTCATTGCTTCTATACCTTGGGCTCCTTCTTCTCATCTGCAGCCTGGTTCTCCACCCGTGCCTCATCAGTCCCACTTTCCTCTGGGCCATTGGAAAAGGAAAGGAAAGGAAAGATGTCTGATACAGAGTCTGTGCAACACTTTCCCACCAGCCCTTCTACCAGCAAAGTTCACTGAGAGGACCAATAGAAGACAAAGCCCTTAACGTAAAGTCCTGGGGAAAATAAAATCCTACCAGTTTTCTTACTTGTGATGTGCCCAATACCAATGAGGGACAGGAATGGCACAGGAAAGCCAGAGGGCTCCAGTTCTTAGTAAAAGGATAGAAAACTAGAAACTTGCCAGGCCTTACCAATGCGCTCAGGTTCATCAGATGTGGTTCCTGCAATGCCACTGCTTTCTAGACCAAAGGCTGGATCTGCCTTGCCCGTCACCTTGGCTGCTTCTTCTACTTTCCGAACATGGGCCTCCACTAAGGCTGTGGGGACTTCTTCTTTCATTTTTGAGAACTCCTCTGTAAGACCCAAAGGAGACCAAGGTAGGAAAGCACAGGTAGGCAGTTATGGCTATCCCTGGGGAAAGCTTCCTCATAGCCCATCTCCCATCTCTTCTCTAAGACCAGCATGGAGCCTTGAAAGGTACTTGAACCAAGGCTGCAACAGACAAGGCCAGAACGGCAGCAAGTCTTGAAAGGGTTTCACAGTCTGAGAATCCAGTCCTTCAAAAGGAAACTAAGAAGGCTAACCCCCACCCCCCTTCCCTCTTACCTAGGGCTGACTTCGCAGCAGCAGAGGCTACTCGGGGATCGACGACAGATGCCAGAAAGGCAACAGTGCTCATAACAGGATTGCCCGACTGGCTGAAGGGGATGGGCTGGTAGGCCAGGGGTCCCAGGGAGGCCTCTGAGTCCTCCAGATATGGGTCTTCAATAGGAAGCCGAAGAAAATGCAAGATGCATTCGTCCTGGGTGCGACTTCCCACATGCTCGGATACTTTGTTCCAGTCATCCTTGTACATTTCCAGGGCCTGGTAGTAGTGGTGGAGATAACTCCGCTTACTTAGCCACTTTTCTTGAAGGCCAACCTCCCCTCCCCCTAATATTCTACTAGGGGCAGCTGGCCTCAAAACTTTTTGTGTTCTATTATTTGTGTACTCTGTTGGGTCCAAAGGGAATCTTTAAGTAGCACTAAAGGATATAGAGTTAGTAAAATGGCCCAAATCCTGGGCCTGGAGTTGTTTCTGGGGCAGGTGTCACAGGCATCAGATAGGACAGAGATTGGGGCGAGATCATGCTCTGTTCATGCCAGGCTCCACAAGCTCTCCCTGCTTACAAACATGGCTAGTACCCTAGCCAATTCTGTATTCATAGCAGACCTTCTCTTGCCTTGTCCCAATTACCTCCAGGAGTAGCAGGGTCTCCTGTTCTGTCCATTCTCGAGTGGCACTAGCTGCAGCTTTGCTCTGTAGAGGAAACATGGGCAGGGGGAGGGTGTTAGGAGACAGAAGCCTACAGCCTGCAAGGAGCACAGGTTCTCTGCTCCAAACCCCCTGCTTGGAGCTGGGAAGTTGGCTCAGTGGTAGAGCGCTTGCCTTGCATGCATGAGGCCCTGGGTTCGAGTCCTCAGCACCACATAAGCAGAAAAAAGCCAGAAGTAGTGCTGTGGTTCAAGTGGTAGGGCACTAGCCTTGAGCTGAAGAGCTGAGGGACAGCGCCCAGGCCCAGAGTTCAGCCCCCACAGCTGGCAAAAAAACCCCAAAAAACAACAACAAACCCCCTGTCTTCATACCTTGGAGGGTACATTCTTCTTTGTGTACATGTCTGTTCGAAGCCCAAAGTTTTGCATGTCTGTTGGTTTCTCTTTGCCTTTGTCAGGAAAGTTGAGCATTTGCTGGGAAGCAGAGCTCTGCTATTTTTGGAGGAGAAAGAAAGAGGTGAGTACAAGTGACCAGAGGGAGACAGGAGCAGACAGAGAGAGAAAACAGACAGAAGGAGCCAGGGATGTTCCTGGGTGGGACTTCCTCCCTTACTGCTGCAGTTCCTCTGCTCTCATGTCTCTTCTTCCCGGGCAGGGGCCCCCCAATAAAGGGGCAAATAAGAAGCCCAGCGGGGTCTGGACCCCACCTACCAGCTCTGGCTTGCCCTTAGCCGTCTCTGGCACCAGGTCATCCAGCTCTTTGCCCTTCCGCCCAGCCTTGGTATCAGCATCAACCTGGCGGCCCTAGGGGACAGAGCTTGGCGTCATGGAGGCTGGGCAGGAAATGGTCAGGCCAAGGCCCTGGAGGCCTTAAGACCAAATGCTAGGCAGCCCACAAGCTCTGGGGGGAGGGTACTCATGCCACTGTTCCATGCGCCCTCCATGATTAATTCGACATGTACTTGGCATGATACCCATTTGTATTCATATATATCTTTATAGATTTTCCTAGGAGCTGGAAAATTAGGTTCTAATCCTAGATTAGGTACTCTGTGACCTTGGGCAAGCCACATAACCTTTCTCCTCTCATTCTTTATAATGTATGAAATGGAAATGGAAAAAAATGGAGGTGATAATAATTATGAGGCAAAAATGAAAAAAGTGTGGGAAACATAACAGAATTTTAAAAATTCATCCAAGTTAACTTTAAGCTATTTTTCTCTAACTGCTCCATTAACCTGTCTCTTCCCTAAGGACAACTTTTCTCCCTCAGCAATTTTTTGCAGCCTTAACTATTTAGTTTGAGAGGGAGAGTACTAAACAAACACATGGTACTGACTCCTGTGGCCTTTTGAATCCCATGGAAAAGGAAGAAACCTCAGAACACCTTTACCCTCAGAACATATGAACCTTTAAAAAACAGGAAAAGAAAAGTCCAAAGAAGCCCAGCCCTAACCACGCCCACCCTATCCCACAGCCCCTTACCCTACCTGTGGGGTCTTGGGCTGCAGAGGAACCAGCCCTGATGGTGTATCTGCCAAGACATGGAAGTGAGAGGTGGGAGGAGGCCCCATTGGGGTTGGTCGACTCTCAGCATCCACTTGGTAATTAATAAGACCCCACTGCTCCAGGAAGGCATGGACCCTGGAAGAAAGTCAGAATCAGGTCAATCAGAGCAGCCAAGAAGGAGGAGAGGGCCAGGAACATAAAGCTCCCTCTTCCCCTCACCATTGCTCTCCCATCATTCATGCACCCCCTAAACATCAGTCAACCCGAAGTACCCATTTTCAGTCTGGACATTTTGGGTTTTTTTTGGTCAATAGTGGGGTTTGTATTCAGTGCCCAGGCGCTATCCCTGAGCTCATTTTTTGCTCAAGGCTAGCACTCTACATGTTGGTTAATTAGGGATAAGAGTCTCAGACTTTCCTGCCTGGACTGGCTTTGAACTGTGATCCTCAGATCTCAGCCAGCTGAGTAGCTAGAATCAGAGGCATGAGCCACCAGCACTTCGTGTACCTCTTTTTTTGTCAGTTGTGGGGCTTGAACTCTGGGCTTGGGCACTGTCCCTGGGCTCTTCAGCTCAAGGCTAGAACTCTACCACTTGAGCCACAGCACCACTTCTGGTTTTTTAGTAGTTTATTGGAGATAAGAGTCTCACGGACTTTCCTGCCTGGCCTGGCTTTGAATTGTGACCCTCAGATCTCAGCTTCCTGAGTAGCTAGGATTACAAGCGTGAGCCACCAGTGCCCAGCTCGGTGGACCTCTCTCTATGGTCACTCATTAAACATCTCTTCCTGGATGGCTAGTAAAGCTTATCTTTAGCTATAGATATGCCTATTCTTTTATTCTATATTCTCAGTCCCACAAGTCAACTTATTCCCCTAACCTGTTTATTATATGGTCTTTCTTTTGCCCATTCCATTTTCCTTCATAGGTATCTCTAGTTCTGCCTAACAGTCAGGTATCTTCACATGGCTCACCTCATTATGGCACACACATCACCCGCCAGGTTCCGGCGGCAGGCAGTAGAGGTGAGATACTCCTGGGGGTTCAGTCGGTAAGTGTCGATCATAAAGTTTCGATAGGCCAGGTAGCTTAGAAGAGAGGTAAACAAGAGAAAAAATAAAAATTGTTGGCAGGAAAAGGACAGAAAAGCCGGGTGCCGGTTGCTCATGCCTGTAATCCTAGCTACTCAGGAGGCTGAGATCTGAGGATCGAGGTTCAAAGCCAGACTGGGCAAGAAAGACTGTGAGACTCCTATCTTCAACAAGCCACTAGAAAACCGGAAGTGGCGCTGTAGCTCAAGTGGTAGAGCGCTCACCTTGAGCTGAGGGACAGCGCCCAGGCCGAGTTCAAGTCCTACAACCGACCAAAAAAAAAAAGAGAAAAAAAAAAATCTAATGATATTTTTTGTATGAAAAAGATGAAAAGGAAGCCAGGCACTAATGGCTCACATCTGAAATCTTAGCTACTCAGCAGGCTGTAATCTGCCAACCTGGATAGGAAGGTCCATGAGTCTCTGTAAAGCCAGAAGTGGAGCCATGGCTCAAGTGATAGAGTGCTAACCTGGAGCAAAAAGCTCAGAGACAGTGCCCAGGCCCTGAGGTCGAGCCCCATGACCATGACCACCACCACCACCACCACCAACAACAACAAAAAAGATTTGATTCAATAACTATTTACTAGCTATATGACCTTATCCAGGTGACTTAGGGCAACTAAACCTTTGAGCTAGAGGCACAGATCTGTGGTAAAAAAGACTGCCTAAGAAGCATGAGGCTCTAAGTTCAAACCCAATACACATCACACACACACAAAATCTACACTTCAGTTTACTAACCTATAAACAGAGATTAATAAACATATGATAGTGTCTGGGAGACAGTAACCCATCAACAGATGTAGGCAAATATCATCATTTACTTCTGTGTGTGTGCTGATCCTAGCGCTTAAATCACGGTCTAGGTTCTGTTCTGCTTTTTTTTTTTTTTTGGGGGGGGGTCTGGTCTAGGGCCTGAACTCTGGGCCTGGGCGCTGTCCCTCAGCTCTTCAGCTCAAGGGTAGCACTCTACCACTTGAGCCACAGCGCCACTTCTGGCTTTTTTCTTTTTGCTTATGTGGTGCTAAGGAATTGAACCCAGGGCCTCATGCATGCAAGGCAAGTGCTCTACCACTGAGCCACCTTCCCAGCCCCTGTCCTGCTTGTTTGTGCCCAAGGATAGCACTCTACCATTTGAGCCATAGTTCCACATTCAGCTCTTTGGTAGTTAATTGGAAATAAGAGTGCCTGAGAGGGGCTGGGAAGGTGGCTCAGTGGTAGAGTGCTTGCCTTGCATGCATGAGGCCCTGGGTTCGATTCCTCAGCACCACATAAGCAAAAAGAAAAAAGCCAGAAGTGGCGCTGTGGCTCAAGTGGTAGAGCGCTAGCCTTGAGCTGAAGAGCTGAGGGACAGTGCCCAGGCCCAGAGTTCAGGCCCCACGACCGGACCAAAACAACAACAAAAAAAAGACTTCTAAGCCCTAAGCCTACACTTTATGTATTACTTCTCTTCCAGAGTATAGTCTTCAGCCTTAATTCACAGATTTGGTTATTCTTTCAGTTTTCTTATTTTTTTCTTTTTCTTTTTGTTGGTCATAGGGCTTGAACTTTGGACCTGGGCACTGTCCCTCAGCTCTTCAGCTCAAGGTGGGTGGTCTACCACTTTGAGCCAGAGCAACACTTCGTTTTTTGGTGGTTAATTGGAGGTAAGAGTCTCCTGGACTTTCCTGCTAGGACTGGCTTGAACCATGATCCTCAGTAGGATTACAGGCATGAACCACCGGCACCTGGCTAGTTTTCTTATTTTTCTATGAAAGCCTTCTCTCAGGGCAAGCCTAACAACAGTCAATTATTTTATTATGACTGGTTTAAGAATTCAGGAACTCAGGACCTAGAAGCTGGCCCTAACCTTTTTTTTTTTTTTTTTTTTTTTTTTGTCAGTTGTGGGGCTTGAATTCAGGGCCTGGGCACTGTCTCTGAGCCTCTTTATGCTCAAGGCTAGTGCTTTACCACTTGAGTCACAGGCCACTTCTGGTTTTTGAATGGTTTATTGGAGGTAAGAGTCTCATATGAGGGGGCTGGGAAGGTGGCTCAGTGGTAGAGCACTTGCCCTGCATGCCTGAGGCCCTGGGTTCAATTCCTCAGCACCACATAAGCAAAAAAAAAAAAAGCTGGAAGTGGTGCTCTGGCTCAAGTGGTAGAGCGCTAGCCTTGAGCTGAAGAGCTGAGGGACAGCGCCCAGGCCCAGAGTTCAGGCCCCACAACTGGACCCAAAAAAAAAAAGAGTCTCATATGGGGATGTTTCTGCCCAGGCTGGCTTGAAACTGTGAGCTACCTGGCACCAGCTATCCCTGAACTCCTTTTGCTCAAGGCTAATGTTCTACTTGAGCTATAGCTCCACTTCTGGCTTTCTGATAGTTTATTGGACATAAGGGTCTCATGAGACCCAAGTCTCACGGTGGCTCGTACCTGAAATCCTAGCTACTCGGGAGGCTGAGATCTGAGGATCGAGGTTCAAAGCCAGCCTGAGCAGGAAAGTCCACGAGACTCTTATCTCCAAATAAACCACCAGAGGCACAGTGGCTCAAGTGATAGAGCGGTAGCCTTGGGCTGAAGAGCTGTGGGACAGCACCTAGCCCAGAGTTTAAGCTCCACAACCGACAAAAAAAAAAAAAAAGAGTCTCATGGACTTTCCTGCCAGGGCTGGCTTTGAACTGTGATCCTCAGATCTCAGCCTCTTGAGTAGCTAAGATTATAGACATGGACTACGGGTACCTGGCATCATTTACATTTTAGTCAAAGCCACTGACTATGCTAGGGCTAGGTATATTTTAGATAACAGTCATGGGATCAAAGGCTTACTCTTAAGATAATTAAGGCTGTACTTTCTTTTTTTCTTCTAGGTCCCAAGACCAGGACCTGAATTTGCTACCTGCAGCTCCTTTTGCTCATTGGTTAGAGCTCTACCAACTGAGCAATGCCTCCAAACCCTAAAGCTGTACTCTTAAAATCATTTGAAGCCTTAGAGCAAATAATTGTGTTACACAGAAAAGCATGTTGTTTTGGTTTTTTTTTGTTTTTTTTTGTTGGTCCTGGGGTTTGAACTCTGGGCCTGGGCGCTGTCCCTCAGCTCTTAGCTCAAGGCTAGCACTCTATAACTTGAGCCACAGCGCCACTTCTGATTTTCTGGTGGTTTAAGATAAGAGTCTCATGGACTTTCTGCGCAGGCTGGCTTTGAACTTCAATCCTCAGATCTCATCCTCCTAAGTAGCTAGGATTACAGGGGTGAGCCACAAATGCCCAGCTAAGAACATGTTTAACATCATCTTTGGACAAACCTAAAGAACATGCATCTAAGTTCTGGGCTGAAGCTGCCTAAAGGTAGCTATTGTGGCACCCTCAGCTAAGTAACTGGATTAATGAAGCCAAAGATACATTTGCTAAACTTTGTTGCTAGATCAACAAAGGAAAATAGGAAAAGGAGGGAGGGAGAAAATCATGAGTAAAAATCTTACATCTCTGGAGTCTTGGACTTGTTCTTGCCATTAAAGAATTCAGGGAGAGCCCTCCGTTCAATGGCATGAACGCTGTAACAGAAACCAAAATGGGTTTAAGAGAAGGTGTTGGAAGAAAAGCTTAAAAGATGGGGTGGACAAACAGCTCAAACTGTAGGAAGGAATTGGAAACTTGTGGAAAACTTTCCATTAAGGCTGCAGGACTCAAAGAGACCAGGAGCTCTTCTAAAAAGGAAATGTGCTTTGGTCTATCTTGTTAAAGAAGAAATAACTTATTTGGAGGAGGCAGGAGAAACAACCCACTGACACCTACAAATGGTGAAGTAAGGGATTGAATGAAAAGTTGGAATAATACCTGTTGTAGTCAAACCAGGCAGCGTAGCTGGGAATGATGATGTGGTGGGTCTGCTCAGTCACATTGTCCTCATGCAAGTCTGGATTCTTGGTCTGTTCCCCCTTGTTCCCCGTACTGCTTTCATCCTCATCCTATGAGTATGGAGGCTGCTGGACACTCAGCATTCCCATTTCCCCTCTAGCAACCCCTTGCTTTTCCTATACCCCAGGAATGTGGACAATAATGATAGGTGATAGGGAAGAGCACTGTGGGCGTAGGATTCTGAAGGGATCAGAGTTTGGAGCAACAACTAGAATTAGTCTATGATAGGAAAGTCTGGGCAGAAGAAACTTTACAAATATAAATCAGAATCACAGAAAGAGATAGGGACTCTCTAAACTGGCTCCACCTTGCCCGTGGTCTCCATGCTTTCATCCTCCTGTTCATCTGAAAGATAAAGACAAGACATGATACTGGAGCCTCCTAGGACACAGAAGAGCCCTACTAGAAAGTGTCAGTCTAGGAGAAAATGCAAGCTGAGCCCTCCCAAAGCCTCTGGGGCTGCCTGCCTTGCCTGAGGCTCCCTGACTTACCCAGGTCAGTCATGGTGCCTCCTTTGACTGGAGCTGACTCTGAATCCTTCTTAGTGTTGACTGCCAGAATAAAAAGCCATTTTATCAGACATGTTCTGTCAACCGCATTCACCTTTCTGCTGTTAGCAGTTCTATAGATATCCTTTCTCTAAACAATTTTCTCTATCTGACCACAAAATATATTTAAATCCCACCAGACATAATCATTTTAGGGCTTGAACTTTACCTGCAACTTTACCTGCTTCCCAACAAAAGATTCACTTAACTTCTTTTTCTCTGTCTACTCATAAGTCATTGTCTTTGATAGATCTTTATCCCCATCTATGTGTCTACAAACTCCTAATGGACTGAGTATGAGTCTTAAACAACTTATTCTGTAGGAAGTAGTTAGACAAAAAAAAATTTATTTTACTTTTTTTCTTCAATGTCAGGGACTGAATGCAGGACCTTACACATGTGATGCAAGACTCTACCACTAAGCAACATCACAAACTACATCTTAAGCATTTTTGAAATCAGAAGACACTTTCTTCAACTGCATCATATACAAAAGCTCAGGTTAAAAATAACAAACAGATAAAGGAGGGACAACCCCTTGAACCTCATCCCTTAAACATTCCGGGAGTATTTGGCACAGATTGCCAACAGGTATAGTACAGCAACAGCCTCCAAACAGGGTTTTGTTGGTTTATTTATTTTGTCAGTTGTGGGGCTTGAAATCAGGGCCTGGGCACTGTCCCTGAACTCTTTTACTCAAGGCTACTGCTCTACTACTTTGAGCAACAGCCCTGTTTCTGTTTTTATTTTTTTTGGCGGATGTGGGGCCTGAACTCTGGGCCTGAGCGCTGTCCCTCAGCTCTTCAGCTCAACCCTAGCACTCTACCACTTGAGCCATAGCACCACTTCCGGTTTTTTCTGCTTTATGTGGTGCTGAGGAATCAAACCCAGGGCCTTATGCATGTAAGGCAAGCACTCTACCACTGAGCCACCTTCCCAGCCCTTGCTTCTGGTTTTTGAGTGAATTGGAGATAACAGTCTAAAGGACTTTCTTGCCCAGGCTGGCTTTGAACTTTGATCCTTAGATCTCAGCCTCCTTCGTAGCTAGGATTACAGCAGTGAGCCATCAGTGCCTGGCCAAATGGAAGACATAAAGATAAACTCACCTGGGTACCTGTGGCTCACACCTGTAATCCTAACTACTCAGAAGGCTGAGATCTGAGGATCACAGTTCAAAGCCAGCTGGGGCAGGAACGTCAGTGAGACTCTTATCTCCAATTAACCACCAGCAAACCAGAAGTGACACTGTGGCTCAAGAGGCAGAGTGCTAGCCTTGAGCTGAAGAGCTGAGGGACAATGCTCAGGCCCAGACTTCAAACCCCACAGCCAACCACACACACAAAAAGATAAACTCTTGGAATATAAGAAGAAACTATGAGAAGTTCTCTTCATATTATCCTTTATATTTACCAGTTTTTAGATCGTTTTCATATGCTTTATAATCATCCTAAAGTAGTGATTTAGTATAGTACATGTATACAAGTTGGGTTCTTTTTTTTTTTTCTTTGGCCAGTCCTGGGGCTTGAACTCAGGGCCTGGGCACTGTCCTTGGACTTCTTTTTTGCTCAAAGCTAGCACTCTAGCACTGGAGTCACAGCTCTACTTCCAGCTTCTTCTGTTTATGTGGTACTGAGGAATCAAACCCAGGGCTTCCATGAATGCCAGACAAGCATTCTACCACTTAATCCACATTCTCAGCCCTCAAATATATTTTATAGTCAAGAATATATAACCAAAGCCAGGAGATGGTGGCTCACGCCTGTAATCCTAGCTACTCAAGAGGCTGAGATCTAAGGATCGCAGTTCAAAGCCAGCCCGGGCAAGAAAGACTGTGAGACTCCTATTTCCAATAAACCACTAGAAAGCCGGAAGCAGTGCTGTGGCTCAAGTGGTAGAGTGCTAGCTAGCCTTGAGCTGAAGAGCGCAGGGACAGTGCCCAGGCCCAGAGTTCAAGCCCCACGACCAACCAAAAAAAAAAAAAAAAAATGCATAACCAAAAAGTGTTTAGAACTGGGCAGTGGTGGCTAATGCCTGTAATCCTAGTTACTCAGGAGCTAAGATCTGACAATAATGGTTTAAAATTAGCTCAGGCAATAAAGTCTGTGAGACTCTAATCTATAATTAACTACTCAAAAAGAAGAAAGTTCAAGACAGTGCCCAGGCACTGAGTTCAAGCCTCAAGATGGATGGATGGGGGGGGGGGGGGTAGGTGGAGAGGGGAATCACACACACACACACACACACACACACACACACACACACACACACACGTATTTTAGGGCGATGCCTGTGGCTCATGACTGTAGGCACTGAGTTCAAGCCTCAAGATGGATGGATGGGGGGGGGGGGTAGGTGGAGAGGGGAATCACACACACACACACACACACACACACACACACACACACACACACACACACGTATTTTAGGGCGATGCCTGTGGCTCATGACTGTAATTCTAGCTACTCAGGAAGCTGAGAGTTTAGGATTATAGTTCAAAACCAACCCAAACAGGAAAGTCCATGAGACTCTTATCTCCATAACCAGCAAAAAGATGGAAACGGCTCAAGTAGTAGAGTACCAGCTTTGAACAAAAAAGGTAAACAACAGTATAAGGTCCTTAGTTCAAGCCTAATTAGTGTTAGCACAGGCACAAAAAGTGAGGCCAGCTCCCTGGTAGAGAACATGCTTAGCATACATGAAGTTCTGGGTTAGCACCACATACACACACACAAAAGTTTGGAAACCACTACTATCAGGTGCAAAGCATAGTCTATAAACTCAGATATACATGTAGACAGGATTTTTTGCGATAATGATAACTTCACTATCATCTACATTTAAAGGAAGACTACTCTAGAACTGGAAAATAAGCCCACCCAGGAGTCTGGCATAATAAAGGTAGGAAATGAAATTTATGTGGATCCAGGGGCTCACCCTGTCCCATACCTGTCTTGGGTAGTGTCACCTCTTCTACATTGGGAACTGGAGAGGGCTCGTCCATGTCCTTTGTCAGGTCTTCTTGTTCCTCTTCTCTGTGGCCACGCTTTGACTTGGTATAAGGTGTTGAAGGACTGGTGAGAAAACAAAGTAAAAGAAAACCCTGTCAGAGCTGGCAAGGTGGCTCAGTGGTAGAGTGCTTGCCTTACATGCATGAGGCCCTGGGTTTGATTCCCCAGTACCACATAAGCAGAAAAAGCCGGAAGTAGTGCTATGTCTCAAGTGGTAAAGAGCTATCCTTGAGCTGAAGAGCTGAGGGACAGTGCCCAGGCCCAGAGTTCAGGCCCCTTGACTGGCAGGAAAAAAAAAAAATAACCCTGTCATCTTTGCACAGTTATCCTTGAGCCCTGGAAGTTAAGGTTCAAGGAAAGGGAAGTCAGAATCCCAAGTGTAGAACAAAGCGTACAAAGAAACTAGTAACTACACAGTAATGGGAGGCAGCAAAGGCTTTTCATTTAGTGATTAGACATTCTTTTAGTGGCTGGGACTAGAGCTAAAAATGAGGAAGTTCATTCTTCTCAGGACACCTGGCACACTGGGATCAGGGCCTGTTGCTTATGGAAAGATTATCTGTCCTTCTTTGGGGTTGGAAGCATGGTTCAGTTGGTAGAGTGCTAGCTAATGAGTGAAAGTTTCAGGTTCTGAGTTTGAGTCCCGGTCTGACCAAAAAAAAAAAAAAAGATTATCTGTCTTTCCATTGACATGAAGTGAAGAGAACAGTAAATATGGGGCAGGTTAGGGGTTTGCATACCCTTTCTTAGCATTCTTCTTCTTAGCTTCTGGGGTTGGGGAGGGAGAAGGGGAGCGCTTCCTCTTCTTATAATTCCCCCCCTTCTTGTCTCGTCGATCAGAATCTGGGCTGTTTACCTGTAAGATGAAGAATTGGGACAAATGTCAGCATATATGCTGCAGTGAAGACTTGTCCTGAGTCTTTTGCTAAGGACTCTAGAAAGAAAAAACAGGATTTTTTTACCTCATCTGTCAATGTCTTAGCTGAAATCTTCTTTCGGCGGGAGACAGGGTTTTTGTCATCATTTACTTCATAGTCTTCCTCATTCATCCATTCATTGAAGGTATCTGTGTCTAGAATCCATTTGGCATGAACCTAACGTACAAAAGCAGACCATAGTGGAGAGACTCTACAAGCTATGTCTTTTTGTTTTTGTTTTTTGCCAGTCCTGGGCCTTGAACTCAGGGCGTGGGCACTCTCCCTGCTTTTGCTCAAGGCTAGCTTTCTACCACTTGAGCCATAGTGCTACTTACCAGTTCTGTGTATGTGGTACTGAGGAATCGAATCCAGGGCTTCATGCATGCTAGGCATGCACTCTATCACTAAGCCACATCCCCAGCCTCTATGTCTTTTGTTTTGTTTTTTTGCCAGTCCTGGGGCTTGAACTCAGGACTTAGTCACTATCCCTGAGTTTTTTTGTTTTTTTTTTTCGGTGGTGGGGCCTGAAAGCTGGGCCTGGGCACTGTCCCTCAGCTCTTCAGCTCAAGGCTGGCACTCTACCACTTGAGCGTCAGCCCCACTTCTGGCTTTTTCTGCTTATGTGGTGCTGAGGAATCGAACCCAGGGCCTCATGCATGCAAGGCAAGCACTCCACCACTGAGTCACCTTCCCAGACCCCCTGAGTTTCTTTTTGCTCAAGGCTAGCACTCTACCACTTGAGCCACAGCACCATTTCTGGCTTTTTCTTTTTATGTGGTACTGAGGAATAGAACTCAGGGTTTCATGCATGCTAGGCAAGCGCTCTACCACTGAGCCACCTTCAGTCCTCTATGTCATTTTAACAAAAAAAGCACAAGGCACAGAGTCTTTGTATCACTTCCAGAGTACTTTGGTCCTGGCATTCTTCCTGGGGTAAGGAGTACAAGAAAATCTTACCTGGGCTGGGAAGATGGCTCAGTGATACAGTGCTTGCCTTGCATGCATGAGGCCCTGGGTTTGATTCCTCAATACCACATAAGCAAAAAACAAAAAAAGCTGGAAGTGGCGCTGTGGCTCAAGTGGTAGAATACTAGCCTTGAGCTGAAGAGCTGAGGGACAGTGCCCAGGCCCAGAGTTCAGGCCCATGACTGACAAAAAAAAAGAAAAAAGAAAAAAAGAAAATCTCACCTTCCTAGGCTTCTCAGGAGTAGGAGCATCTTCTACAGAAGCTTCAATTTCACTGGCAGGGATCCAAGTATCGTAACTGTCAGAAAAAAATGGGTACCCAATAGAATCAATGGGATGGAGTTAGGGAAATATAAAGTGAAGATCTTTCCATTATTTGTTTTAGATATTTTTGTATGTGTGTGCTGATCCTGGGGCCTGAACTTAGGGCCTAGGAGTTGTCCATGAGGTGTTTTGCTCAAGGCTAGTACTCTACCACTTGAACCACAGCTCCACTACCAGCTTTTAGACAGTTAATTGGAGATAAGAGTCTCATAGACTTTCCTGACCTGACTAGCTTCAAACAATGATACTCAGATCATAGCCACCTGAGTAGGTAGGATTACAGGCATGAGCCATTTGTGTCTGGCGCTCCCCATTCCCCCCTACTCTTTTGCCAGTCCTGGGACTTGAACTCAGGGCCTGGTCACTATCCTTGAGCTTCTTTTTTGCTCATGGCTAGCATTCTACCACTTAAGCCACAGCACCACTTCCAGCTTTTTCTGTTTATATGGTACTGAGAATTGAACCCAGGGTTTAATGCATGCTAGGTAAGCACTCAACCACTAAGCCACATTCTTTCCAGCCCCATGGCTCTTTCATTTATATTTTTTAGTAGTGCTGAGGATGAATCTAGAGCCTGTACATGTTAAGCACTCTACCAATGAATTATATCCAGTCCTACTTTTCCAATTCAGAAAAAGAATATGCTAATGGGCTCTTACGTTAAGATTATTTTAACTGTAAAACAATAAAACTTGCTGGGCGCCGGTGGCTCACATCTGTAATCCTACTCAGGAGGCTGAGATCTGAGGATCACGGTTCAAAGCCAGCCTGGGCAGGAAAGTCCATGAGACTCTTATTCCAATAAACCACTAGAAAACGAAGTGGCGCTGTGGCTCAAGCGATAGAGTGCTAGCCTTGAGCTGAAGAGCTGAGGGACGGCGCCCAGGCCCAGAGTTCAGGCCCGACTGGACCCAAGGGAAAAAAAAAAATTATGTGCATAATTTCCCTGGTAATTTTTTTGGCCAGTCTTGGGGCTTGAACTCTGGGCCTGGGCCCTGTCCCTGAGCTTCTTTTACTTAAGGCTATCATTCTACCACTTGAGCCACAGTGCCACTTCTGGCTTTTTCTGTATATGTAGTACTGAGGAATTGAATTCAGGGCTTCATGCATGCTAGGCAGACACTCTACCACTAAGCCACATTCCCAGCTCAAAAGAATTCTGATTTTGCTGGGCACCATGGCTCATGCCTATTATCTTAGCTGAGATCTGAGAATCACAGTTCAAAGCCAGCCTGGGCAGGAAAGGCCATGAAATTCTTATCTCCAATTTAATCACCAGAAAATAGGAAGTGGCTCAAGTGGTAGAGCACTTGCCTTGAGCTGAAGATCTGAGGGACAGTGCCCAGGCCCAGAGTTCAAGCTCCAGGAATGACCAAAAAAAAAATTCTGATATTTTTTTTTTGGGGGGGGTCAGTCCTGGAGCTTGAACTCAGGGCCTGGGTGTGGTCTCTGAGTGCTTTCACTCAAGGGTAGCACTCTACCACTTTGAGCCACAGCACCATTTGTGAGACTCTTATCTCCAATAAACTACTAAAGAAGCCCCAGAAATGGAGCTGTGGCTCAAGTGGTAGAATGCTAGCTTTGAACAAAAGAAACTCAGGGACGCACCCAAGACCATTCAAGTCCCAGGACTGGCACCCACAAAAAAAATTTTTTTAATACTATTTTAACATTTACTTATCCAGAAGTTATACCAGAGGTTGGGAACATTATCAAATTTGAAGACAGCTTGAACTACAGAGCAAGACCCTGTCTCAGAAAAAAACTAGGCAGGGCTGGGAAGGTCGCTCAGTGGTAGAGCACTTGCCTTGCATGCTCGAGGCCCTGGGTTCGATTCCTCAGCACCACATAAGAAAAAAGCCGGAAGTGGCGCTGTGGCTCAAGTGGTAGAGTGCTAGGGTTGAGCTGAAGAGCTGAGGGACAGCGCCTGGCCCAGAGTTCAGGCCCCACGACCGGACCACCCCCCCCCAAAAAAAAAAGAAAAAAAAAAGAAATAAACCCTGCACTAGTGGCTCATGCCTGTAATCCAAGCAACCTAGATAGGCAGAGACCTGAGGATCAAAATTTGAAGCCAGCCAGGACAGGAAAGTTCATGAGAATTATCTCCAATTAACTAGAAGTAGAGATGTAGTTCAAGTGGTAAAACACCAGCCTTGAGTGAAAAGCCAAAAAAGAGCACTGGCCCTGAGTTCAAGCCCCAATCCTGGCACTAAATAATAAAATATCTCTCTTGCACACACACTTACATATGCACGCACAACTGGGATGGCCATTTCACATTTAAAACCTCAATCCTTCAACCTAAACTTTGTCTAATAGAGTCTAAATCTCCAACAGGAGAGAGAATTCACGTAATAGGTGGAAGAACAAATTAAATGACCTAAAAGTAACTCCAACAGTGTCTTCTTGCTCTGCTAGATGTTTTAGAGCTTCTGACTGTAGCACTTGTATTTAAAACATGCCCTAGGAACCCAGCCTCACCTGTCAGGATAGTAGCCCCAGTGCAGAAGAACTTGTTTATCCCTCTTCATGACTGGTCGTACCCATTCTTCTGGGGATAGAGACAGAGAAGGAAGAGATAAGCTAAAGGGGAATAAAAATAAATAAATAACTCAACAAAAATCTTAACTAAGCACTCTCCCACTGCAGCAGGGGACTTGAGAATAGGAACTAAGATGGAAAGAGGATTCAGAGTTGAAAGGAGAAAGAAGCCCAGGCACAACATGGTGATTACTCTTCTGCCTCCTAGGCCAAGCCATTCACCGCAGTAGCAGGGAGATCCAGTTCTCACCTTCTTCTAGGTTCCCTGGGACAGGATGCACAACATGGGAGGCATTATTCTTATCCTCAGTGACTGTTCCCTGGATAGTGCAAGGAGAATCAGGTTAATATAATCCCCTTTGAATTACTCCTGGGGATAAACTTAAGTAAAATATAAACACAGGTCTACCTTTCTAACCACATTCTGCTAGAATGGTTGCATTTTCTCTCAGCACACACAGCTGAGATTGTGATAATAATGGAAATAAATCAAAGATTTAAACTTTCTGGGGTTGGAGACATGGCTCAGTTGCCATGGGCAAAAGTGTCAGGTACTGAGTTTGAGTCCCAGTCTCAGACCAAAAAAAAAAAAAAAAAGAATGGAGCATTCCTACAGATAATTCTCTGGATATGGTAAATTTAAAGCCAATTAAAAATATCTATGACATCTATTAGTTATTATAAAGTTTCAAACAGCAAAGAATTTATCTGAAATTAGCTATCTCTAGCTCAGTGGAAGTAGATGTTATTCCCCTACCACAAGCTGATGTAGCCTTTTCTTTTTTTCTTTTTGGTCCCAGACGGGGACTTGAACTCAGTACCTGCTGCTTTCGCTCATTGGCTAGCACTCTACCAAATGAGTCACATCTCCAACCCCACCGAGGTAGCCTTTAGTAACAGTGATCCAAATCTGCCAGAACTGGGAAATAGGAGAAGCAGAACAGAACAAGAGAGACTCAAGGTTTTAACTTTGCTAAATACAAAGAGCTACTCATACAGTAGAAAAATGTCATGCTTTAGAATTTCTTCTAGGTATTGAAAATCATGGAGTTTTGGAAACCTCTTCTGATCTACCTACTTACCTGGTGTCTCTTGATAATATCCTTTAATTTCCCTAGCAGTTTGGGCTCAATTTCTGGGCACAAAAAAATGTTAGGTCGAGACAGGCAATTATTCTGTGGGAAGAAACAGATGAGATACGGTCATGTGGATGGAGTGTTTTGACTCTCACTAAGGGAAGGAAGATAGACAGGTATTACCTGAACCAGTGACTTTTCAATGGTCATGAACATTTCCACATTGCGGTCCATGCGTGATGGGTTTTGGAAATCGTAACGTCTCCTTGTAAAGAAATAATAAATTTAATGAATAATCAGGAGGCAGTGACTTCTCTTTTTCTTGTTTGTTTGTCCTTTGAGAGAGGGTCTCACCAAGTATTCCAAGCTATTTTTTTTTCTTTTTGTTCAATATGGGGCTTGAGCTCTGGGCCTGGGCGTGGTCCCTGAGCTCTTTAGCTCAAGACAAGTGCTCTACCACTTGAGCCACACTGCCACTTCTGGTGTTCTGGTAGTTAATTAGAGATAAGAGTGTCACAAACTTTCCTGACTGGGCTGGCTTCAAACCATGGCTTGAGTGACCAGCGCCTGGCTTCCAGGCTAGTTTTTTTGTTTTTTTTTTTTTTGGGGGGGGGGGGGGTCATGGGGCATAAACTCTGGGCCTGGATGCTGTCCCTCAGCTCTTCAACTCTAGGCAATCTCTCTACCACTTGAGCCACACCACTACTTCCTGTTTTCTGGTGGTTAACTGGAGATAAGAGTCTCACGGACTTTCCTGCCTGGAATGGCTTTGAACCTTGATCTCAGCCTCCTGAATACTTAGGATTACAGGTGTGAGCCACCAATGCCCGGCTATTCCAAACTATTCTTAAACTCTTAATTCTTCTGCCTCAGCCTCCTGAGGACTGAGATTATAAGGCTATGATTTCTTTCTTTTTTCTTTTGGTCAGTCATGGTGCTTGAACTCTGGGCCTGGGTGCTATTATCCCTGAATTCTTTTGCTCAAGGCTAACACTCTACCACTCTGAGCCACAATGCCATGTCTGGTTTTCTAGTTGTTAACTAGAGATAAGACTCTTAGGGACACTCCTGCCCAGGCTGGCTTTGAACTACAATCCTCAGATCTCAGTCTTCTGAGTAGCTAGGATTATAGGTATGAGCCAGCAGCACCTGGCTTGGCTGTGATTTCTTCTTTTTTTCTTTTTTCTTTTGGCAGTCCTGGGGCTTGAACTCAGGACCTGGGCTTTCTAGCACTTGAGCCACAGCACCACCTCTGGCTTTTTCTGTTTATGTGGTACTGAGGATCAAACCTAAGGTTTCATGCATGCTAAGCAAACACTAGGCCACATTCCCAGCCTGGCTGTGATTTCTTAACATGAAAATCTTGCTAGGCACTGGTGGCTTATGCCTATAGTCCTAGCTGTCATGAAGCTGAGATCTGAAGATCAAGGTTCAAACCCAGCCAGGGCAGAAATGTCCCTAAGACTCTTATTTCTAATTAACTACCAAAAAAAAAAATTCTTCTAAATTATATACACTACTTTCATCTTTTTTCCTGCCCAGGATGGCTTCAAACCACAATCCTCAGATCTTAGTTTTCTAAGTAGGTGGGATAAGATGTGTGAGCCACTGGCACCAGTCAAATGAACAAAGATTTATTTTTCGTCAAGATTTTGTGTGTATGTGTCAGAAGGAGGCAGATATTTTTCTGATCTAGCAAAGTAAGATACACAGTTTTTTTTCTTTTCTTTTTTGTGTGTGTGTGCCAATACTAGGGCTTGAACTCAGGTCACAGGTGCTGTCCCTTAGCTTTTTCACTCAAGGCTGTGTCCCACCACTTGAGCCACACTGACAGCTCTTTGGTGATGAATATCTCACAGAGTTTTCTGCCCAGGCTGGCTTTGAACCACAATCCTCAGATCTCAGCCTGTTGGGTAGCTAGGACTAAAGATGTAAGGCCCAGCACCCAGCCAGAAGAATCTTTTTCTTTCTTTCCTTCCTTCCTTCCTTTCTTCCTTTCTTTTGGTCTGAGATCAGAAGCTGAACTTAGTTTCTGATGCTTTCACTCATATGCTAGTGCTCTACCAACTGAACCATACCTCTAACCCTAAAGGGTTGATTATTTCTTTTCTTTTTGCTTTCTTTTATTTTTATTTTTTTCATCAGATGGCATTAGAACTTAAACTCAGGGCTTGGGCACTGTCCTTTAGTTTGTTTTGCTCAAGGTTAACACTCTACCATTTGAACTACACCTCCATTTTCAGCTTTTTGCTTGTTAACTGAAGGTAAGAGCCTCATGGGCTTTCCTGCCCAAGCTGCTTCAAACTGTGATCCTTAGATCTCAGCCTCCTGAGTAGCTAGGATTATAGGCATAAGCCACCTGTTACTGGCTTAGAATTTCTACATATATTCTCCCACCCCAAAAAGATCCCAGAGACTCAGAATGGGAAATTCTCTCTAAACTAAATGTAAGAAGCAGAGAGAAAAGGCATCTCACCATCCCTGGTCACTCTTGAATTTGTAGGCAGCTGCAAGAATGTGGCACAGGGAGCCTCCTGCCTTGAAATCTAGGAAACATTTGATCTACAAAATGGAGATGGAAAATATGTGAGTTACATTAAAAATGATTTTATGAAATCCCATGATGAATCCCTCTCAAAGTGAGAAATCTTTTCTTTTTCTTTTTTCCAGTGCTGGGGACAGAACCTAGCACCTTGAACTTGATACATAAGTATTCTATCACTAAGCTATCCCTAGACCTGAGACATTTTACCATGTGGAAGAGGGGGAAAAAAGAAACCAATACTCATAAAGCATCACTTTTTACCAAGTACTTTGCTGGTTACTGTTGCAGAAATCAAGGTAGATCTAGTAATCTCATCTAAAGATCAAAGAACCAACACTCATAAATGCTGCCCAAGATTACTGAGCTAATAAAATGGCAGTGCCAAATTGTACATAAACTTACCCAAATCTAATCTCATATCAAGTATGTATGTATATATGTATGTGCGTATCATTTTTTTTCATGGTTCAGGGAATTAAATCCAAGCCCTTATACAAGCTAAGCAAGCACTTATTAGAGCAACACCCAAAGCTTTCTTTAAAAAAAAAAAATTGGGGGGGGTCTGGTTGTGGGGTCTGAACTCTGGGCCTGGGCACTGTCCCTCAGCTCCTCAGCTCAAGGCTAGTGCTCTACCACTTGAGCCACAGCGCCACTTCCGGCTTTTTTTTTTTTCTGTTATGTGGTGCTGAGGAATCGAACCCAGGGCCTCATGCATGCAAGGCAAGCACTCTACCTCTGAGTCACCTTCTCAGCCTCCTTTTTTTTTTTTTTGGTCAGTTGTGGAGCTTGAACTCTGGGCCTGGGCGCTGTCCCTCAGCTCTTCAGTTCAAGGCGAGTGCTCTACCACTTGGGCCACAGCACCACTTCTGGTCTTCTGATGGTTTATTGGAGAGATAAGAGTCTCACGGTCTCTCCTGCCTGGGCTGGCTTTGAACCGCGATCCTCAGATCTCAGCCTCCTGAGTAGCTAGGATTACAGGCGTGAGCTACCAGGTGGACTCCTATCTCCAATAAACCACCAGAAGACCTGAAGTGGCGCTGTAGCTCAAGTGGTAGAGCACTCGCCTTGAGCTGAAGAGCTGAGGGACAGCGCCCAGGCCCAGAGTTCAAGCCCCACGGCCGACCAAAAAAATAAAAAAAATTTTGAAACAGATTTTGCCAAGTTCCAAGTGGCCTCTAACTCCTCCTGACAATCCTTCTACCTAAGTCTCACAAGAACCTACGATTACAGATGTGTACCACCATGCATAGCCTCCAATTTCCTACCCTTTTAACCATACAATGAGAGACTGAAGGATTGGGCCTAGCCACTCTCAGATAACTTGTTGCACAAAATAATACAGTAAATGGCACCAAGACAAACCAAATATGGCAAATTGGGGACTTGGCCAAGCCAGTTTTGCCCTGACCAGGAATAAGGATGGTAGAAAATAACTCAAATCTCAAAAATAATGTAATAGATTTTTTTCCCCTCAAATACTGGGGATTGAACCCAAGGCCTCACACTTGCTAGACAAAATAAATAAATAAATAAAAATAATTAAAGAGGGAGAGAAAGAGATTGTCTTATCACATAGCTAGGCTGACCTTGAACTCATACTCCTTTGTCTCAGCTTCTCAAGTGCTAGGATTACAGGGTGTACAGATATTTTTAAAAAATGCAACTCCCTTTCCAGATCGAAGGACTCATTCTCTTGTTTTTGTACTCACAGGCAGTTTAGTGAGCGGTGCATTGCTGACATGTTTGCCAAAAACTTCTTCCTGAAATTGTAGCAATTGTACAACCAGGCTAGACAGAGACTTGTTGGTTGGTGGTTCAGCTTGTATATACTAGGGAAAAGAGGGAAAGGAAAGAAAAAACAGGCCCCAGGTAAATTTTCTTGTATCATCCCCCATATATCTTGCCCAGGGGCTTTGGAATCACCTGGGCAAAGAAACAGTATCTTCCTTCTCCCCTTGTCTCTATAAAGATGACAGAAGGGAGGCCCTGGAAATCCCCTTCCAGAAAGCTAAATTCTGCTGCCACCAGCCCAATTTGCCAGCTTTGGGTGCTGGCAGTAAGGGAAGCTTCCTATTCTTTCTCAGCTACACCCTCAAATTGCAGTTGTAGGACCCTATTATCTTGGTATCTGATCTCCAGCCAAAAGCACTGAGAGTTGTAAAATTCTGAAGGTTTATGGAGCTCAGGCCAGGGAAGCAACACACCTTCCATTGAGGCAGGTTTTTTTCTTGGAGTTACTTTGTGGAAGGCCATGATACCCACTATAATGATGCCTCCTTAAGAAAAGGGCAAGCAGACTCAGAAACTAAGCTTGTGCATTTTGCCTGTTAGAACTCAGCATAAATGCTTTTGTAGGGCTTTCTAGATGAGAAGGGCCATCTGCTAGGCAGCACGATGAAGAACAGCAAGGCAACATCTAGCTTTTCCCAGGAAAACTATATCTAAGACAGGCCTTCTTACATGTTTTCATACTATGACCTAGCATTCTAGCCTTCAGTTCCAATTTTTAAAAGTGAGCCAGGAGGCTAACTTTCTCTTTACCTTTTGACTCTTATTTCCACTATCCTAATCACAGAAAAAAGCCAGCACCTCTCAATGGGAGGTGTAAAAAGATCTGTGAAGAGAAAGGTGAATGACAAAAGAGAGCCAAAGCATGAAAGTGGAAGCAGGCCACAGGCTGCCAATACCCCCAGGGCCACAGACTAAGCCCCTAGATTGAACTCCCTTCAAAAGGTCAAAGGTAGAAAAGCCTGGGAAACAGCTTCATGCTGGGGTAATAGACAAGTCAGAGACCCAGCAGCTGTTTGTCAGAATTCTAACACCCAGAGAGACCCCAAGCAGTTGCCAGGGGAAGGCTCCAGACTAGGATCAGAGGGGAGTTCTCCTAAACACACTTTTGACAGGCTGCAAAGCTGGCCAAGAAAAATTGAGGAGAGATGGAAAGCTAGGAAAAAGAACCCCTAAAACAAGGACTAGTGAAAAGGTAGTGAGCAGACCAGTTCTAGCAATATTCCAGGCCTGGAAACAAAGAAGACACCAGGAGGAGGTTTTGTAGAAAAGACAGGTAAGGCTTCTTGAACCCTTTTGTTCACTACGTTATTATTTCCAGTTTAGGGGGGAGGGGACAGGAGGGTATGGTAGTAGAACTATGAAGCTCACCCTAGTCTTTTATGGACCCCCCAGATGCAAGGCAATGCAAGGCTAGGCTGCAGGGTGACTTTATTGTGGAGCTGAGGCACGGTTTGGAGGAAAAGGACTGTTGCCCAGGAACTCCTATACCCTGTTCCCCCAGAGAGGTTTGGCAGCCCTTTATATGGAGATGGAGAAATGGGTGCCCCACCCCACCCGGAGACAGGGATCTGGGGTCTGGGGTCGCCTCTGTCAGGCTGATGAGCAGCCCACGGCCTGTACCTTTTCCACGGCCGTTCACCCTCCTGCTCTCATCATCTTGTCTCTGAACGTATATACACAAAGCACCAGGGAGGCCTTTAGCCCGGCTGGTACCTGGTTCCGTGGGGGAAGCCTGGCGAGCACCGTGGCGGGCAATCAGGGAGGAAGGGGAGGCCGCCCGCGGGACCACGGCCCACCCCGGCCCGCCGTCCGCCTCTCCCGTAACAGCCAGGCTGTGCGGGAGGGTGGGCTGCGGGCACCGGGCGGGGAGTGGAGAAGGCAGGGGCAGAGGGCACGGCGCAGGCGGGGGCGGTGGGGGCGGGGGCGAGGCGCGGAGCCCGGGCCGCGGCGGGGCCGGGGGGGGGGGGGGGGGAGGCCGCGGGGAGGGGCCGGGGCGTCCGGCCGGGTGGGCCGAACCCCAGGGAGCCGCGGGCCGCGGGGCCCTTTGTCCCGCCCCCGGGGCCCCGCGCGGCGGGCGGCGGCGGCGGCGGCGGCGGCAGCGGCCCTACCCGCCGTACCTTCTTGTAGTTTTTACCCAGCCAGAGCCGCACGTTGTCGAACTGGGTCACGGTGTCCGCGGCCTCGTAGTACTTCACGTTGGGGCCGCCGTCCTTCTTCCGCACCGCCATCTTCTCGGGCTCGGGGCCCCGACGCCACCGCCACCGCCGCCCGCCCCGCTTAGCTCAGCTCCCGCCTCCTCGCCGCCTCCTCCTCCGCCCGCCTCCCGCCGCCTCCCGCCGCCGCCGCGGCCGCCGCCTCCCGCCGCCTCGGCCGGCCCCGGCCCCGCGCAGCGCCCCCTGCCGGCAGAGGCCGGCGCGGCGGCGGCGGAGGCCGCGGCTCCGGGCTCGGGGCGGGGACCCCGGCCGCCTCCCCGGCGGCGGCGGCCTGCCGTGAACGGGGGCCAGGGCGGGGGATAGGGAAGGGACGGGCGGGGGCGCCGTTCTTCTCGCCGCACTTCGCACCGACCTAGAAGCATTTTCCGTTCTTTTTTTTCCCTCCCCCTTGCCTCAACCAGGAGCGGGGGCTCCCGCTAGCCGATCGCCGGAAGAGCCCCGAGTGGCCTGCGCCTGGGCCACGTCCCTGACCCCGCGGAAGAGCTCCCCGGCCCCGGCGCCAGGCCGCGCCTCCCTCCCGTCCGTCCCCAGAGGCCCCTCTGGTCACCCCCGCCCCGGCGTCCCTCTTGGCTCCTCCACCCCCGAGCGACCAGCCTCGCTCCCCCGGCAGGCTTTGCCACCGCCTCTGCGTGGATGGGCGCTGCGGGAGACCCCGACCGACCCCAGGGCTGCCCAGTCACCCGACCCCCGGCTTTGAGTGAAGGGTGGGAGCCCCGCGGTGCGCGCCGGGCCCGGGGCCGCCTCCCGTCCCCGCGCGCCTGCCGCGGTCGCAGTGCCGACCCTTTCTGTAAGCGCGCGGCGGAACGTGGTTTTGGAAGTCACGGTGGCCGAGTGGTTAAGGCGTTGGACTCGAAATCCAATGGGGTTTCCCCGCACAGGTTCGAATCCTGTTCGTGACGACTACCCTTTCTTTTTATCAGTTTGTGGGTTTTTTGTTGTTGTTTTTTTTTTAACTTTTTCCCCCCCCCTCTCTTTCTCTCTCCACGTTGGAAGGGAACCTCCTCACATACATCTTTTCTGAAGCCACTTCCTGGAGGTAATCTCTAGAGGTGTGATGCATCCTCACTGTCTGGGCTGCTAGGGTGCAAGGCGCTCTCCACATTGTGTACAGTCAGCCTTGTTAGCAGAGCTCGCCGCACGTTTGCCTTTTGAGGTGTAAGAGAATTGGGGTGACTATTGGGAATTAATTGCTCCTTGAGCAATGTCAAACCTGGAGTTTGTAGAACGCTTCTGAATTTCCTGACAAGAAGTCACAACTTGTAAGTCTGATGACACTGAAGACAAAGGAGACAGGGCATTCTGCTAAACGAGTTCCCTAAATATCACAAAGCTATTTAAGCTTAACCACCACGCGCTAGCCAGAGCCAGGATGTGGGAAGATAGTGTGCTTGTGTGTGCGTGCGTGTGTGTGCTCTGGTCCTGGAGGTTGAACTCAGGGTCGGCACTATCCCAGTTTTGCTCAAGGCTGTCACTCTACCACTTGAACCACAGCTCCACTTCTGCTTTTGGGTGGTTAATTAGAGATAAGTCTAACAGACTTGTCTGCCTGGGTTGGCTCTGAACCATAAGCCCTCTGAATAGCTAGGATTATAGGCTTGAGCCACAGCACCTGGCTACCCTGGTTTTTTTTGTTTGTTTGTTTTATTTTTGTCCGCTGTGGGACTTGAACTTGGCCTGGGCACTGTCCCTCAGCTCTTCAGGTCAAGGCTAGTGCTCTACTACTTGAGCCACAGTGCCACTTCCAGTTTTCTAGTTAATTGGAGATGAGTGTCACTGACTTTCCTGCCTGGGCTGGCTTTGAACTGAGATCCTAAGATCTCAGCCTTCTGAATAGCTAGGATTACAGGCAGGATTTTTTTTTAATTTTTAATTAATATTTATTTATTTTGTCGGTCGTGGGGTCTGAACTCTGGGCCTGGGCACCATCCCTCAAGCTCTTCAGCTCAAGGCTAGCACTCTACCACTTGAGCCACAGCGCCACTTTCAGCTTTTTTCTTTCTTTTTTTTCTTTTTTTTTGCCAGTTGTGGGGCTGAACTCTGGGCCTGGGCACTGTCCCTCAGCTTTTCAGCTCAAGGCTAGCACTGTAACCCAGCTTTTTTCTTTTTGCTTATGTGGTGCTGAGGAATCAAACCCAGGGCCTCATGCATGCAAGGTAAGCACTCTACCACTGAGCCACCTTCCCACCCCAAAGGCAAGATATTTTTGTGTTTAATTTTTTCTTTTTCCTTTTTGTGCCAGCACTAGGATTTGAACTCAGGATAGGGCATTGACCCTTAGCTTTTTCTAGTCAAAGCTAGTACTCTACCACTTGAGCTACAGGTCTATTTCCAGCTTTGGGATGGTTAATGAGAGATAAGTGGCATTCTGGTTTTTCTTCCTAGGCTGACTTGGAACCTCTAGCCTCAGATCTTAGCCTCCTGAGTAACTAAGTAGCTTTTTCTAGTCAAGGCTAGTACACTTGAGCTACAGGTCTACTTCCAGCTTTTGGATGGTCAATGAGAGATAAGTGGCACTCTGGTTTTTCTTCCTAGGCTGGCTTGGAACCTCTAGCCTCAGATCTTAGCCTCCTGAGTAACTAATATTACAGGTGTGAACCACCAGTGCTTTGGCAGTATTTCATAGTTTTTAAATTTTGGTCTGAGACTGGGACTTGTACTTGGTACCTGATCCTTTATTTCATTGGCTGATGGCTCTATCACCTAAGCATGCCTCCAACCCTTCTTCTTTTTTATTTATTTTCTTTATCCTAGGGCTTGAATTCAAGGCCTGGGTGCTGTTCCTGAGCTATTTTGCTCAAGGCTAGCACTCTACCACTTGGAGTCATAGCTCTACTTGTGGCTTTTTGCTAGCTTCTAACTGCAATCCTCAGATCTTCAGGTCTCAGCCTCTTAAGTAGCTAGGATTAGAGGTGTGAGCCACAGACACTCAGCTGTTGTTTTTGTTTTCTGCCAGTCCCGGGACTTGAACTCAAGATCTGGACACTGTCCTGGGCTTCCTTTTGCTCAAGGCTAGCATCCTACCACTTGAGCCACAACACCACTACTGCCTTTTTCTGTTTATGTGGTACTGAGGAATCAAACTCAGGGCTTCATGGGTGCTACACAAGTAGTCTACCACTGAGCCACATTCCTAGCCCTTCAGCTGTTTTTGTTGTTGTTGTTGTTGTTGTTTTGGTCAGTCATGGGGCTTGAACTCTGGGCCTGGGCGCTGTCCCTCAGCTCTTTAGCTCAAGGCAAGCCTTCTACCACTTGAGCCACAGTGGCCCTGTTTATGTGGTGCTGAGGAATCAAACCTGGGGCCTCATACGTGCGAGGCAAGCGCTCTACCACAGAGCCAACTTCCCAGCCCCTTCAGCTGTTATTTTATGCTGTTATTTCTTGCAGAACTGCATCTTCTCCAAGTAGAATCCCTGAGAATAGGGGGAGGTCAAAGGCAATTCATAGAGCTTCCTATACATTTATACCTTGTCACTGCTTTGGTTGTGCTTTACAGCATCATTCTCATATCCTCTTGTGAGGACTTTCCTGAGGCTGATCTTCCCCTGATGGTCTCGTCACTCTTCTCAAACTGGGTCATGGTATTCATGGCCTCATAGTATCTCATATTGTGGCTATGGTCCTATACCACCATATAAATTCCAGCTGGAACCTATCAGTCTACCACTACCATTCACTGAATTTCACACATAGAATCCCTTAGAATCCCACAAAAAGAAAAATTCAGCCAGGTGCTGGTGGCTCACACTTGAAATCCTAGCTACTCAGGAGGCTGAGATCAGAGGAACACAGTTTGAAGCCAGCCAGGGCAGGAAGTCCATGAAACTCTTACCTCCAATTAACCACAAAAAGCCAGAAGTGGAGCTATGGCTCAAGTGGTTGAACACCAATCTTGAGCCAAAAAGCTCAGGGACAGCACCTAGGCTCTGAGTTCAAGCCCCAATACCAGCATAATGGAAAAAAAAAAAAAAAAAAAGGCCAGGCACCAGTGGTAGCTCATGCCTGTAATCCTAGCTATTCGGGAGGCTGAGATCTGAGGATCTCAGTTTAAAGCCAGCCCTCACATGAAAGTCCATGAGACTCATCTCTAATTAACCACCAGAAAACCGGAAGTGGCACTGTGGCTCAAGCGGTAGAACATTAGCCTCAAGCTGAAGAGCCCAGGGTCAGCACCCAGGCCCACAGTTCAAGCCCCAGGGCCAGAAAAATAATAAAATAAAAAAGCTGAATAGGCCGGGCGCTGGTGGCTCACGCCTGTAATCCTAGCTACTCAGGAGGCTGAGATCTGAGGATCACGGTTCAAAGCCAGCCCGGGCAGGAGAGACCGTAAGACTCCTATCTCCAATAAACCACCAGAAAACCGGAAGTGGCGCTGTAGCTCAAGTGGTAGAGCGCTCGCCTTGAGCTGAAGAGCTGAGGGACAGCGCCCAGGCCCAGAGTTCAAGCCCCACGACCGACAAAAAAAAAAAAAAAAAAGCTGAATAAAGAGTCCCTAAGAGCCTGAGTTCAAGCCCTGATAGTGGCACAAAACAGAACAACAAAACAATGTTTTCCAATAACCTCCCCTTTCTCAAGGATTAGGGCAAGTTTTTGATCCGGAAGTAACATCCTTGTGATGACTACATGAGTTAGCACGTTGCCTTGCATTAGGCATCCACACTGTTGCTGACCTGAAACCACCCTTCCATGTCTGGGATGCATGAGCTGACCCCTCTCATCATTCTATTTTTATCTATTTCTATCTACTGACATTCTTCTTTTAGTTATTTTTTTTTGGTCCAGTCGAGGGGCCTGAACTCAGCCTGGGTGCTGTCCCTTAGCTCTTCAGCTCAAGGCTAGCGCTCTACCACTTGAGCCACAGCACCACTTCCAGCTTTTTTCTTTTTGCTTATGTGGTGCTAAGGAATTGAACCCAGGGCCTCATGCGTGCAAGGCAAGCGCTCTACCACTGAGCCACCTTCCCAGCCCATCTTTTAATTTTTTTTTTTGGTTGATCATGGGGCTTAAACTCTGGCCTGAGTTCTTCAGCTCAAGGCAAGTGCTCTACCTCTTTGAGCCACAGCATCACTTCCGGTTTTCTGGTGGTTAATTGGAGATAAGTGTCTTTCCTGCCTGGGCTGGCTTTGAACCATGATTCTCAGATCTCAGCCTCCTGAGTACTAGAATTACAGGCATGAGCCAGTGGTGCCAGGCTTCTACTGGCATTCTTTTGGTTTCCTAGTGTGCTATTTGGCCTTGTTCCTACTGTTCTCTAAGTCTTCATTCTTACTTCCTCAGTCCCCACCTAAATGTTGGTTCTAGGGATGTTCTGCATTCAATCCTCAGTACCACAAATAAAATAAGGGGAAAAGGGAAGGAGAGGAGGAAAATAAAATGGAAAATAGGGAGGTAGGGAGGGAAAGAAGAGGAAAGGAAGAAGCCTAGGCATTGTCTGATTGTTTGTTTTTTTTTGCGGGTCATGGGGCCTGAACTCTGGGTCTGGGCGCTGTCCCTCAGCTCTTCAGCTCAAGGCTAGTGCTCTACCACTGGAGCCACAGCGCCACTTCCGGCTTTTTCTGTTTATGTGGTGCTGAGGAATCGAACCCAGGGCCTCATGCTTGCAAGGCATGCACTCTACTGCTGAGCTACCTTCCCAGCCCCTAGGCATTGTCTTTTAACATTTTCCACTTCAGGCTGGGGCTCTAATGTTTGAGACTTGGTTCTACTCTGGCTCTCTGGTGGTTAACTAGGATGAGTCTTGGATTTTCTTCCCTGCTGGCTTTGAACTACAATCCTTGGATCTCAGCCTCCTTAGAGCTAGGATTACAGCTATCAGTACATGCATGGCACACCTAAGTGTTTTAATGTTTATAAATGGGTGTGTGGCTTTGTTTCTGTCTGTCTGTCTGTTTCTGTCTGTCTCTCTCTGCCAGTCCTGGGGCTTGAACTCAGGGCCTGGCATTGTCCCTGAACTTCTTTGTGCTCAAGACTAACACTCTACCACTTTAAGCCACAGCACTACTTCTGGCTTTTTCTGTTTATGTGGTACTGAGGAATTAAACCCAGGGCTTTATGCATGGCATGCAAGTACTCTACCACTAAGCCACATTCCCAGCCCATCTTTCCTGTCCTCCTTCCTTCCTTCCTGTTTTTTTTTTTTTTTTTCAGTCATGGGGCTTGAACTCTGGCCTGGGCATGGTCCCTGTGCTCTTCAGCTCAAGGCTAGTGCTCTACCACTTGAGCCACAGCACCACTTCCGGTTTTCTGGTGGTTAATTGGAGATAAGAGTCTCATGGATGGTCCTGCTCAGGCTGGCTTTGAACTGTGATCCCTCAGATCTCAGCCTCCTGAGTAGCTAGGATTACAGACATGAGTCACCAGCACCTGGCTCTTTCTGTTTACAGTAATATTTTAATTCTTCATTCTAAAAATGACAGTGTATTGTTCCTTTGCATCTCCTTTACAAGGCAGTATACACAAATATGAAATATACTGAGATAGTTAATAGGATCTAATATGCTCAGTATTCTTCCTGCCAAATCCCATTTTTTGCATGCCTTGGATTTAATATCTGGAATGCTGAGAGCAGAAGTGACCAGCAGAGGGCAACTAACAACCATGTTGTAAACAAAAAAAGGACTCCGTGGTTTACAAAATGGAAGAACTATTGAGAGAAGGGAAAGGAGGCAGGCAAGCTCCTTTGGTATTTGATCATCCTTTCCACTCTAAAATGCTTCCCTCATAATCTTGGGAGGCAAAAATTTCCAGCCTTTGTGTACCACGGATGATTTCATATTTTTAGATAAACACAGTGGCAAATCTCAGAAGGCTGAAGCAGGAATATAGTCAATTCAGGGACAACCTGGGTTACATAAGATGACCATCCTTAAACTGGGTGCCAATGGTGCTATTTCTTTTTAATCTTTAATTCTTCCCGGTCATCTCCCTTTGAGAGCCAATGCCTGCTTTCTTTCACAGTTCCTTCTGTTTAATTTTTAATTATTTTTTGGTCTTGAACTCAAGGGCCTGAGCTCTTTTTGCTCAAAGTTAGCACTCTTCCTTTTTTTTTTTTTTTTTGGTTACTTGTGGGGCCTGAACTCTGGGCCTGGGCGCTGTCCCTCAGCTCTTCAGCTCAAGGCTGAATCCACAGTGCTACTTCTGGCTTTTTCTGCTTATGTGGTGCTGAGGAATTGCACCCAAGGCCACATGCATGCAAGGCAAGCACTTTACCACAGAGCAACCTTCCCAGCCCAAGCACTCTACCACTTTGACCCAAAGCACCACTTCAAGTTTTCTGGTGGCTAATTGGAAATAAGAGTCTCATGTACTTTCCTTACTGGGCTGGCTTTGAACCAGGATCTTCAGATCTCAACCTCCTGAGTAGCTAGGATTATAGGCTTGAGCTACCAGTGCAAGGCTTGTCTCTTCACTTTATAATCAACAAGGAGCTAAAGCCACTATATAGTGATCTTCTCTGCTGCAATCAATTCGTTTTTTTTTTTTTGTCGGTTGTGGGACTTGAAAACTTGAACTCTGGGCCTGGGCACTGTCCCTCAGCTCTTCAGCTCAAGGCTAGTGCTTTACCACTTGAGCTAGACCACCACTTCCAGTTTTCTGGTGATTTATTGGAGATTAGTGTCTCACGGACTTTCTTTCCTGGGCTGGCTTTGAACCTCAAACTTCAGCTCTCAGCCTCCTGAGTAGCTAGGATTACAGGCGTGAGCCACTGGCATCTGACTAATTTCTCAGATCTTAAGTGTTTGAGTCACATCTTTCAGTACATTTTGCTTTAGTTTTTTCACACAGGGCTCACTTTGCCAAGGATTGGCCTAAGGCCTCCATCCTCTTACATCTGCTTTCTGTAGAGAGCTGGAATTACATGAATGTAATTACATGAAAGTATGAACCACACCTAGTTTGTTTCTTGAGATAAGAAATAGGATCTAGGGTAATTTTGTCTGGGCTAGCCTCAAGCTGCCACACTGCTAACTCCACCTCCCTAGTAGCTGAGGTTGTATATGAACCGACTGGGCCCAGCTTTTTTTTTTTTCCCATAGGGGTTGAACTCAGGCCTGGGAGCTGTCCCTGAATATTTATGCCCAAAGACAGTGTTCCACCACTTGAGCCACAGTTTCACTTCTGGCATTTGCTAGGATTGCAGGCATGAGCCATTGATGCCTGACTCTAAAATTGCTTTTATGTCACTATTTTGTTTATATTTTGTGCTGGTCTGGGGCTTGAACTCAGGGCCTGACCACTGTCCCTGAGATTCTTTTTGCTCTCTTTACCACTTGAACCACAGTTCCACTTCCTGCTTTTTTGGGTAGTTTACTGGAGGTCAGAGTCTCAGACTTTCCTGCCCAGGCTTCCTTTGAACTTCGGATCCTCCTGAGTAGCTAGAATTACAGGCCTATTTTTTTGTTTGTTCTTAAATATGTTAGCTGGGACTAACATTATAATCCTAGTTACTCAGGCAGGTAAGATCTGGGTTTGAGACTCTCTTACCTCCAATTAAGCAGCAAAGGACCAGAAGAGATGTGGCTTTTCCCAATTCTAAGCCTCAAAAGCTGGTTGGAAGAATATGGGAGTTCTTATCCTCTTCCAAGTTAATGAGTTGTTCGATATTATAAGGGGCAAAGCAAATCATTAGAGGACTTGGGTTTCAGTGATCTTTACCTACAACTGTAAGGATGTTGTCACATTTCTGAATTCCTTCACTGCTAATTTGAGCTACGCTTAAATAATCCCTTACTTCAAAACCTTATGTCTTTTTATTTTGTTCTAAATTACTTGTTAGTTCTAAAGTACTATTTGCTGCCTTCTTTCTCTTCTCTACTATCTGGTATTTGTCCCAAGAATTTTTTCTTTTTCTTTTTTGGTCAGTCATGGGGCTTGAACTCTGGGCTTGGGCGCTGTCCCTGAGCTCTTCAGCTCAACACTAATGCTCTGCCACTTGAGCCACAGCACCACTTCCAGCTTTTCTGGTGGTTAATTGGAGATGAGTCTCATAGACTTTCCTGCCCAGGCTGGCTTAGCACCTTGATCCTCTAATCTCAGCCTCCTGAGTAGCCCATGAATTTCTTGATTAACTCAGGGCAGATACTTTGAGACAATGACTCATTCTGGGAGATTGAATCCATCTGGTGTTTTTTTTTCTTTTCTTTTTTTGCTTAAACATATCTTCCAACCAATATTATCCAATTGAAGTTATTACTTTACCCACCCCTCCCCCAAACCTGCTCATTCTATTTAGACAATTCCTGTGTTGTCATCTACATATGCTGGAAAATTCAGTCTTTGGCTCATTTTTTGGCTCCCTTCTCATTGCTTATGTGCAGTGTTTAGGAGCTCTGGAATGACTTTCTGGGTCTAAGTACCAATTCTAATTGTCAACTGTGTGAATTCTGTCTTCTGCATTAGTTTTTTCAGAGAAAAATTGAGCTGAAATAATTCCTTTGGTGGTGTGACCCAGGATGGTCTCAAACTTATGTCTCTTCTGCTTCAGCCTATAGTAGGCATGGTAGGCATACAGCAATAATGCCTCTTTATAAAGGTTGTTGAGATGGTTAATGTTGTTTACTGCCTGACATGTAGTAAATGCTCAATCTGACCATTACCACTGTTCCCACTGACAGTATCTTAACAGAACTTGGCTCTAATGATTCCTGAGCAGCCTTTCTTCCCATATCACACAAAGTAGGTGATTTGACCTTTTTCTTGCTTTTTTTTTTTTTGTGGTCTTGGGGCTGAACTCTGGGCCTGGGTGCTGTCCCTTAGTTCTTCAGCTCAAGGCTAACACTCTACCACTTGAGCCACAGAGCCACTCTGGCTTTTTCTGCTTATGTGGTGCTGAGGAATCAAACCCAGAGCCTCATGCATTTAAGGCAAGCACTCTACCACTGAGCCACCTTCCCTGCCCCCTTTCTTGCTTGTTGTCCCATTGTACTTAGTTTTTAATTACCAACAACATACTGTTCTGTTCGAGTATGTCACCTTACTAAGCTGCAAATTCCCTTCGTCTTATTGATAAATTACACATCTGAAATGCTTGACACCATACTTAGCACATGGAAGATTATTAGTGTTGGTTGAACAAACTTCATCAGTTTAGATTTATCAACTTTTCTTCCCAAATGTCTCTTGTCCTTTTTCTTTTTTGCTGGTCCTGGGCCTTGAATTCTGGGCCTGGGGTTTAGCTCAAAACAAGCTCTCTACCACTTGAGCCACAGCACCACTTCTGGTATTCTGGTGGTTAACTGAAGATAAGAGTCTCACAGACTTTCCTGCCTGGGATGGCTCTGAACAGAGATCCTTAGATCTCAGCCTCCTGAGTAGCTAAGATTACAGGCATGAGCCACTGGTGCCAGCTTCTTGCTTTTGTTACTAGTATGAGTTGTAAGTCATTAAAAAACTTGCCTCCAGCTGGACTCTGGTGGCTCACTCCTATAATCCAAGCTACTCAGGAGGTTGAGATATGAGAGGCATGGTTCAAAGCCAGCCCAGGCAGGAAAGGCCCATGACTTTTTTTTCCAGTTGGTTGTGTGACTTGAATTCAGGGCTGAGGCACTGTCCCTGAGCTCTTTTGCTCAAGGCTAATACTCTTCCACTTTGAGCCACAGTGTCACTTCCAGTTTTCTAGCTAATTGGGAGATAAGAGTCCTATGGACTTTCCTGAGTATGCTGGCTTTGAACCGCAATCCTTAGATCTCAGCCTCCTGAGTAGCTAGGATTCCAGGCATAAGCTACCAGTACCTGGCTACCAGAACACTCACCTCAAAAAAACAAGTGGAATTGTGATTCAAAGTGGCAGAGTACTATCCTTGAGCAAAAAAGATCAGGGACAACACCTGAGCCCTAAGTTCAAGCCCGATGATCAACAAAAACTATTAGAAAAATTACATATAAAAAAAAGGTTAAAAAGGGCTGGGAAGATGGCTCAGTGGTAGAGCGCTTGCCTTGCATGCCTGAGGCCCTGGGCTCGATTCCTCAGCACCACATAAGAAAAAGAAAAAAGCTGAAAGTGGTGCTGTGGCTCAAGTGGTAGAGTGCTAGCCTTGAGCTGAAGAGCTGAGGGACAGCGTCCAGGCCCACAGTTCAGGCCCCACAACCGGACCCCCCCCCCAAAAAAAAAGGTTAAAAACTGGTGGATCTGAATACTTTGGCCTCAAATCATTTTTTAAAAATGTGGTCTAGGGGCTGGGAAGGTGGCTCAGTGGTAGAGCACTGGCCTTGCATGCCTGAGGCCCTGGGTTCGATTCCTCAGCACCACATAAGCAGAAAAAAAAAGCCGGAAGTGGTGCTATGGCTCCAGTGGTAGAGCGCTAGCCTTGAGCTGAAGAGCTGAGGGACAGCGCCCAGGCCCAGAGTTCAGGCCCCACGACCAGACCCCCCCCCCCAAAAAAAAAAGAATGTGGTCTAAGGGAGCTGGGAAGGTAGAGCGCTTGCCTTGCAATGCCTGAGGCCCTGGGTTCGATTCCTCAGCACCACATAAGCAAAAAGAAAAAAGCTGGAAATGGCGCTGTGGCTCAAGTGGTAGAGTGCTAGCCTTGAGCTGAAGAGCTGAGGGATAGCGCCCAGGCCCAGAGTTCAGGCCCCACAACTGGATGCCCCCCCCCAAAAAAAAATGTGGTCTAGGGGCTGGGAAGGTGGTTCAGTGGCAGAGTGCTTACCTTACATGCATGAGGCCCTGAGTTCGATTCCTCAGGACCACATAAGCAGAAAAAGCCAGAAGTGGTGCTGTGGCTCAAGTGGTAGAGCACTAGCCTTGAGCTGAAGAGCTGAAGGACAGCATCCAGGCCCAGAGTTCAGGCCCTACGTCCAACAAAAAAACAAAAAGCAAAAAAACGTGGTGTAACATCTAGAAGTTACAAGATCTTAGCATAAATATTAGGTTATCCAGTTTCTTGAAAAAAAAAAAATATATATACTGATATTGGTTCCTGTATCTGTGTGTGTGTGTGTGTGCTCGTGCGTGGATGTCCTGTGGCTTGAATTCAGGATCTGAGTGCTGTCCCTGAAGTGGGTTTTTTTTTTTTGTCATGGGGCTTGAACTCAGGACTTAGGCACTGTCCTTGAGCTCTTTTGCTCAAGGCTAGTGCTCTATTATTTTGAGCCACAGCGCCATTTCCATTTTTCTGGTAGTTAATTGGAGGTAAGTCTTATGGATTTTCCTGGCTGGCTTTGGAGTTGGATCCTCAGATCTCAGCCTCTGGAGTTGATGGAATTGCCTCTGGTACCTAGCTGAAGGTTCCTGGTTCTTTTATATGGCAGAACTGCACTACCAGCTACCCGCGTCTCTCAAGGAATGTACTTTCCCTGGACAACTGACCCACTCTCTCCAACAAAATAGTACTACATACAAAAAGCTGTTCTAGGAATTCAGAGAAAGGGAGAGTTGAACAGTAATCCCATATAATGAATGGTCCTGATTGGATCTAGTCTTAGAAAAAATTAGCTTTAGGGTTTTTTCTTTTGAGAACTGGGGAAAATGTCAATTAGATATAGATTTGTTGGTTATTTTGATAATGTACAAAAGTATTCTTTTGATTTTTCAAATGTCTACATACTGAAGTAAATAAAACCACTAATCTTATTCCTGCTAACTTTAGTTCTCTTAACTTTAAGTTTTGATTTTGCTGCTGTTGTTGGTCGTGGGCTTGAACTCTGGGCCTGGGTGCTATCCCTGAGCTCTTTGGCTCAAGGCTAGTGCCCTTCTTCTTCTTCTTCTTCTTCTTCTTTTTGAGCACTCTACCACTAGAGCCACAGCACCACTTCTGGTTTCTAGTGGTCCATTGGAGATAAGAGTCTCATGGACTTTCCTGCCCGGGCTGGCTTTGAACTCTGATCCTCAGATCTCAGCCTCCTGAGTAGCTAGGATTATAGGCATGAGCCACTGGTGCCCGGCTGCCCTACTTCTTTGAGCCATAGTACCACTTCCAGTTTTCTGGTGATTAACTGGATACAAGAGTCTCACGGACTTTCCTGCCTGGTCTGGCTTTGAGCCACGAGCCTCAGATCTAAGCTTCCTGAGTAGTGAGGATTACAGGTGTGAGCCAATGGTGCCCAGCAAGTTTTGAATATTTTGACAAACCTTTTCTGTAAAGGACTGAATATTTACAGTATATGGCAACTACTCTGAAGCTGTAACATAAAAGCAGCCAGAGATCCTTGGTACTAGTACTTGTCTGATATGTACAAGACTTTGGCTTCTCTCCCCAGTATGAAAGGATTCTTTTTTTTTTTTTTTGTCAGTCATGAGACTTGACCTCTAGGCTTGAGTGCTGTCCTTGTGCTCTTCAGCTCAAGGTGAGTGCTCAACCACTTGAGCCACAGTGCCACTTCTGGTTTTCTAGTGGTTTATTGGAGATAAGAGACTTTCCTGCCAGGGCTGGCTTTGAACCTTGATCTTCAGATCTCAGCCTCCTGAGTAGCTAAGATTATAGGCATGAGCCACTGGCACCTGATGGGTGGTTCACACTTGTAACCCTAGCTACTCAGGAGATCTGAGGATTTCAGTTCTAAGCCAACCCGGGCAAAAAAGTCGATGAGACTCTTATCTCCAAGTAACTACCAGAAAACTGGAAATGGCACTGTGGCTCAAGTAGTAGAGAACTAGCCTTGAGTGGAAAAGCTTAGAGACAGCACTTAAGACCTTGAGTTCAAGCCCCCATGAATGACCAAACAAAAAATGCCGTCATGACTGGGAATGTGGCCTAGTGGTAGGGTGCTTGCTTAGCATGAATGAAACCCTGGGTTCGACTCCTCAGTACCACATAAACAGCTGTGGTGCTGTGGCTCAAGTGGTAGAGTGCTAGTCTTGAGCACAAAGTTCAGGAACAGTGCCTAGACCCTGAGTTTAAGCCCCAGAACTGGCAAAAAAAAAAAAAAAAAAGGCAGCCAGACACAATGTAGACAAAAGGACATGGCTATGTTTCAACAATTTTTTAAAGCAAAAGCTGATTTGTAGACTTCTCTAGAAATAACACTTCTGAACAACTTCCTGATTCTCATCAGAATCAATGCTATCTTCCTCCATCTTCTATTGCTAGTAAATCTTATCACATTTATTATGCCTTTTAATTATGTACTCATTGATGCTGAGAAATAAGTTCTCTGCCAAAGTAGATGCCATTTGGCCACCTGACTCCTCATTCTAGTAAGTATATTGTAGGAAGACATTCTATGATTATGCTCCAAAACATCAAAACTACCCTAAAAAGATATGGCATGCTGGGCACCAGTGGCTCCAGCCTGTAATCCTAGCTACTCAGGAGGGTGAGATGTGAGGGTCGAGGTTCAAAGCCAGCTTGGGCAAGAAAGTCCATGAGACTCTTATCTCCAATTAACAATCAAAAAACCAGAAGTGGCGCTGTGGCTCAAGTGGTAGAGCCCTCTCTTTGAGCTGAAGAGCTCAGGGACAGTGCCCAGACCCAGAATTCAAGACCCATGACCAGCAACAACAACAACAACAACAACAAAGATATGGCACCATTCAAGACATTTAAGAATGAGCTGCAAGTTCAGTTCTCAAAATAATTTTTTTGATAGTACTGGAGTTCAAATTCAGGCCCCAAATTTACTATACTGGTACTCTACCACTGCCTCCAGTTAGTGTCAGTACTGGGGCAAATTCAGAGCCTAGGTGCTATCCCTTAGTGGGGTTTGTTGTTTTTTTTCTGCATAAAGCTGGTACTCTATAACTTGAGCCATAGCTGCACTTCTGGCTCCGCTGGTTAATTACAGATGAGAACCTTGTGTACATTCTTTGCCCAGGCTGGCTTTAAACTTCAATCCTCAGATCTCAGTCTCCTGCTAGGATTACAAGCATGAACTAGTGATTGGCACAAAATACTTTTTAAGGAGTGTCAGGAAAAAAAAGAAATGAGGAATATGAGTTTTTCCTCTGATAAATGTATTGCCTCCTATGATCTACATTGTGACATGTTTATTATCATTTTCTAATCAAATTTTGTGTGTATGAAAGTGTAGACTCAGAGCATGCAGGAACGCCTCCTTTAAAGCTCATTATAGAGTACTGTTAGATTTACATTAAGCCCATGATAAAAGCTTAACAAGGGCTGGGATATAGCTCAGTGGCAAAGTGCTTGCCTAGTAAGTGCAACGTCCTGTGCTCAGTCCCCAGCAGAAAAACCAAACAAACAAAAACAGTTAAAAACCCAACAAAACCCAAGTGCTGGGAATGTGGCTCAGTGGTAGAGTGCTTGCCTAGCATGCATGACGCCCTGAGTTCGATTTGTCAGTATCACATAAACAGAAAAAAAGCCAGAAGTGGCGCTGTGGTTCAAGTGGTAGAGTGCTAGCCTTGAGCACAGAGGATCAGGGACAGTGCCCAGGCCCTAAGTTCAAGGCCCAGCATTGGGAAAAAACAAAAACAAAAAAAAGAAAGTTCAATAAATTTAAATATATGTATTTTGGGGGCAGCAATTCCTTCTTATCATAGGGAGAAGGTGGTGACAGTAAATGTTTAATAAGCTTTATCAGCTAGTGCTAGTGGCTCACGGCTGTAATCCTAGCTACTCAGAAGACTAAGATCTGAGGATGGAGGCTCCAGCCCAGCCCAGGCAGACACTTAGGGTGAATTGGAGACTCTTTATCTCCAATTCACCACCAAAACCAGAAGTAGAACTGTGGCTCAAGTGGTAGGGTACTAGCTTTGAGCAAAAAGGCTCAGGGATGAGATCAAACCCTAGCACTGGCACCAGAAAAAAAAAAAAAAAATCAAGGTTTGCTGAAAGCAGGTACGGTTGTTTGAGGTTCCCTTCCTCACAATGACTTTTTTGGTTAGGAGCCTGTGAGAGATGGAGGCTTCCCAGCCTGCAACGGAATTCCAGAGCAAAGAGTGTTTACATGTCTTTTGAAGAAACTTTTCCCCAAGCCCAGGAGCACTTAGGAAAGACATGGAATTTTAGGGTAAAGGCACAGCCTGGAAAGAATATTCAGGAGAGCAAAGAGAGCTTTGGCGGCTGTGGGAGCAGGAGGGCATACAAGGCAAAGCACATGGGAGGTACACATGACTCCCAAGCATACATCCTCATAGAGCAGAGGTCAGTTCCAGACCAAGGAAGCAGAGGAAGAAAGGCCTAAGCACAGAAGTTCTTACAAGGGGAGGGAGTGATGGTGAATTAAGAATTTAGAGTTGAGTGAAAGGTTTATTATTAGTGCAGTCAACACCACAGAACAGCACACACAACACAACCAGCAACCTGCAGACACTAGTGCAAAGGGTTGGGAAGCCTGAACTGAGCTTCCTGGCTCTGTCCATGGGTGGGAACAGGAGTGCCAGCCTTGGCAAGGCAGGCAGGGACAGGGGAGTAGGAGAAATGTAGTAACCACACTAAGTATAGCAGCGTTTTCTAATTCCTGAGCACCGTGTCCTAGAGCTGGAACACATGACTGCTCCCCACTCCCCTCTGCCCCAACCCCGTCAGAGCCATGACCCCCCCCCCACCACCGAGACTAATAGCAAGCTGGCCTGCAACAGCAAGCTGGCCTGCAAATAAAAGTCCAGAGAGAAGCAGCTGTTAACTGGTGAGAGGAGCCCTTCCCTCTCTCTCCAACCCTACCCCCGACCTGCACACTTCAAGAATCACATCCACTATCCTTCCCTCCCATCGCTCTGCCAGTTGCCACAGCGAGTGAGGGATGCCTCAGGCAGCCTAAAATGGAACTGAAGTCCTTCAGTGCACATGGGTGACCCAGAGCACAGCCTGTCTTTTTAAAGACACATGGAATTTCTATCCATTTGTCTACTGAAGCTTAGAACCCAGCTATATAGTTCCAGGGGAAGCTGGGAGAGAGTTGCCTTCAAAATGAATACTCTAAACCCAGGGTTTTACAATGAGACCTTAATAGAGCCAGGAGCGAATGTCTTCAAGGGGCCACAGCATTGCTGCTAGACTGTCACATCCAACACAGGAGCAGAAGAAGCACCTCATCTCAGATGGGGTGACAAGAGTGTTACAGTAGATGCCATTAAGTTCAGCCAAGGACTCCCTTGGCTCTTCCTATATTAAAGCCAAAGGTTGTGCTGAAAAGAAAAATCTAACACAGATACCACCCTGTCCCACCCTATCCAGAATCCCCACAATAGGAACAGCAAAAGAAAAGTTTCATTTTTTTTTCTTTTTTCCTTTCTTTAAAAAAAAAAAAAGTAAATAAATTAAATTGCCAACAATGTGGCTGGGCTAGAGAGTAAGGTAGCCATAACCAGGCCATTCTTAAAAAAAAAAAAAAAAAAAAAAGTGGGAAACAGATGGGATTTGTGGAGTATAAACAAACAGCCAAAGGAAATTATCAAAATAACTCACTATAATCACAGAGAGGAGTGTATGAACTATTATGGACATGCCACAAAAGGCAATGCCTATCCTACTCCAGCAAAAGCCAGAGAGCAGCCACTTCGCTGAGCATATGAACCCCAATAGTCTAGCCCCTACTCCCAATGCTGTCATTCCCTAATTATGAAAACATGTAGGAAAAAAAAAGAGCTCATCTGGAAATTTTCAGCAATCCAACCTGTATACCTGCAGACCCAGCAGGAGCCTGCACCTTTAAGGTGGGCCGTACAGGGATGTGCTTGGCACACAGGTCCAATGGTCCCCTAAGGGTTACCAGTGATGGCCAACTCCTGGCCTCACTACTGACTTCTAGGGTCTTGGTTCCACCCTTACAATTTCTTCAGGAAGTCTGCTCCTCAGAGCTGCCCTCTAAATGCTGCTTAGAGCCAATAGGTCTGCCTGTTCTGATTCCCTGGTTTTGGAGGAGAGGGACAATTATTAAGACTCCTCACTCCACCTTGATCCTCTAGGGAAACCAAATCTCTTGTGCTTTCTGAAAATATCTAGAACCAGGGACCTTTGGCAGGACTCTCCCACCCCAACTGCACACTGACAGACATTTTAGGGGAAGAAATATGGCAAAAGGCAGGAATCTGAGTTTCCCTCCCAAAAGGCTGATCTAAGTGTCCCAGGGCCCTTCTGTATCAGAAGGGCAGGGGAATGTGTGGCTCCAGTGCCGGTCATGGCATTAAGGATAGTGGGAAGGATTCAGGGCCCAGTTGCTGGAGTGATGAGAGTTTTTCTGACTTCCATCTCTTCCTGACAGCTGATCGAGTCTCCTATATCTCCTCCACACCATGCGCAAATATCATGACAAGCCCCGGCTCCTGCACCATGTCATCACCCATATGCTGGTTCTCGCAGGCCATTACGACAACGGCCTGCTTGCCAGGAATGCGCTTGGCCACGTAGTTCTCGTAGTAGCGCCGGTTCATCTGTCTTGTCTCTAGTGTGGCCAGGCCCTGGGGCCAACTACGTTCGTGGGCATTTTCAATCAGCTCGTTGACAATAGAGGCGGGGCAGCCACTCTCCACCAGGGAGCGCTTGATGACGGCCTGGAGGACAGCATCCGGTGTGGAGATCATCCCTCCCCACCGCGTCACTCTTGCTGGCTGCAGGGAGTTCACCCACCTGTGTGGAGGGTTGGGCATGGTCATTCCAGCTCATCCTCTCGTTCTGTTTTGGCTTTTCCTAAGAGGAATGACCACCCACTCTGCAGTCAGCTTGTCTCTATTATCCCATCTTTCCTTCCAGCATCAGCTCACTCAGAACCCCCAACTCTTTCCCAGTTGGTCCCATCCAAATCACCACACTATGCACCAGATTAAACTTCAAGCTCCTACATTCTGTCCCTGCTATTTTTCTTTGAAATCCCAGTGCTTAGCACATCTAGTGCTTGGCATGTAAGAAGTGCTCACAGATGTCTACTGAAATCAAGCAACGATTCTTCTATACTGTATCCCACTTAGCACTATTTGTCCTGTATATATCATTTCACACTTACAGTTTAGTCTTTGAACTGAATAGGACTCCAGAACTGAATGGAATCTTAAGACTTTGCTTGTTTACTTTGTATTTGCTGCATTTTAGATCACTTTCCTGGATATGCACTCTGCCTCCTCTTCTCTGGGCTGTAAGCTACCTGAAGATGATATATCAGGGATGATATCTTCTATTTCTTTTTGTCTCTCCTCACACTCCTTTAATACAGGACTTTGTACTTGGTTGTACTCACCTAATTCTGGACAGACTGGATCGCTGGGCAGGCTTCCTCTTTTACCACCCAAATACACAAGATATCCTGTACTGGAGCTGAGGGTTATTGTCTTCTCTGTTCCTGCATTTTACCTCCCAACATCTAAGAAACAGTGGGCTCGGCCTAGCTATCTTACTGCCAACTCTTAGTCTAGCCCTCTTCTGCCACTCCCTGCTCTTCCTCTTTTAGGCTTTGGTGGCAGGATATGGACACTCACTCAAGGATCTCGTTGTATTCAATTGTCTCCTCCAGGTTCTGAAGGTTGGGGTTAACACTGCGGATTGCACGCATGTATGCCTTTAGTAGCTGGATATCTCGCTTCTGTTGGAGGAAAAGAGAACCAGTGGTGATGGTTAAGGTAAACAGCAGATAAAAGCCAAGAGTGGGGCTGGGAAGGTGGCTCAGTGGTAGAGAGCTTGCCTTGTATGCATAAGGCCCTGGGTTTGATTCCTCAGCACAACATAAGCAGAAAAAGCCAGAAGTGGCGCTGTGGCTAGAGCGCTAGCTTGAATTGAAGAGCTGAAGGACAGCGCCCAGGCTCAGAGTTCAGGCCC
This sequence comes from Dipodomys spectabilis, assembly GCF_019054845.1. Taxonomy (NCBI): domain Eukaryota; kingdom Metazoa; phylum Chordata; class Mammalia; order Rodentia; family Heteromyidae; genus Dipodomys; species Dipodomys spectabilis. The sequence goes on along the minus strand of NW_024870911.1, from coordinate 17,789,147 downwards.
ATGGCCGACAAAAAAAAAAAAAAAAGCCAAGAAAATGAGGGCAGCTGCACCAGTGGCCCAGGCCTGTAATCCTAGCTACTTAGGAAGCTAAGATCTGAGGATTGCAGTTTGAAGCCAGTCCAGGCAGTAAAGTCTGAGACTCTTTATTATTAATTAAGAGGGCCTGGACACTGTCCCTGAGCTCCTTTTGCTCAAGACTAACACTCTACCACTTGAGCTACAGTGCTAACGTCTGGCTTTTTCTGTGATTTAATAGGAGAGAAGAGTCTCACAGACTTTCCTGCTCTGGCTGTCTTTGAACCACAAATCTCAGATCTCAGCCTCCTGGGAGGCTCAGCTAACACTTGAGAATTACAGGTGTTAAGTCACCACACAGGCTATGTGAGACTCTAATTCCCTATAAACAACCAAAAAGCCAGAAGTTGTTTAACTGGTTGAGTGTTAGCCTTGAGCAAAAGCTCAGGGGTAGTGCCCAGGTCCGACTTTAAGTCTCAGCACTGGCACAAAAATAAAGAGATAGTATGTCTCATTTCTAGCTATTTTGTCTTCTCTATGCAAAGGGCTTTCACAGAGAAGGCATTTGATAAATTTTAGATAAATGACATGAATGAGATGGAGTGAAGTAAGAAAACTCTAATCTGATTCTCTACTAAGCCATAGTCAGAACAATCTGCTCATCTAGTCTCATAAACACAACACAGGTGTATGTGTTCACAGCAGTATTTGCCAGCTATTTGCATATGATAGACATACTTTCCCCATGTTCTCTGGGGCTTACCTGCTCTGCCAGCTGGTGTTTGTGTTCAGCTGACGTTTTCTCCAGCTCTGCAATACGTGTCTGCTGTTGCTGTACCACGGAGCGCAGGTGCTTAATACAATTGTGGTTTGGCAGCTCATCTTTGGGCATCTCCAGGCTGCAGTCCAGGGTGGGGATAGAGGAGAATAGGCTCATTCAATGGGACACGTGAGCTAAGAGCTCATTCTGTGGCAGAAAACTGCCAAGTGGGCTTTTCTCCAACTCTAAATTTCTAGCACTCATTTCAGGTCTATTATTTATTCCTTTTATTCTCTTCTCCCAAGCATGCTCCTTGCCCCTTTGCTGACAACTTTCTCTGCACTTTCATCCTTCAAAACTCAGTGTTAAGGGCTGGGGAGGTGGCTCAGTGGTAGAACGCTTGCCTTGCATGCATGAGGCCCTGGGTTCGATTCCCCAGCACCACATAAGCAGAAAAGAAAAAAGCCGGAAGTGGCACTATGGCAAGTGATAGAGCGCTAGCCTTGAGCTGAAGAACTGAGGGACAGCGCCCAGGCCCAGAGTTCAGGCCCCACGACCAGACCCAAAAACAAAAAAAAAACAAACAACTCAGTGTTAGGAAGTAGCACTGTGGCTCAAGTAGTAGAGCACTAGCCTTGGGATCAGGCCCAGAGTTCAAGCCCCACAACTGACAAAAAACAAACAAACAAACAAAAAAGAAAAAAAACAAAAAATCCACTCAGTATTAGCCAGGTAGAGGTGGCTCATGCCTATAATCCTAGCTACTACTCAGGAGGTTGAGATCTGAGGATTGCAGTTTGAAGCCAGCCTAGGCAGGAAAGTACACAAGACCCTTATCTCCAATAAACTCAGAAAAAAATTGGAAGTGGCACTGGGCTCAGGTGATAGAGTGCTAGCCTTGAGTGAAAGAAGCTCAGAGTTAGAGCCCAGGCCCTGAGGTTCAAGCCCCAGGACTGGCAAAAAAAAATAGTGATGACTCATACCTATAATCCTAGCTACTTAGGAGGCTGAGATCTGAGAATCCTGGTCCAAAGCCTGCCTAGGCAAGGAAGTCTATGAGACTCTTATCTCCAATTCACTATCAAAGAAGTAGAGCTGTGGCTCAACTGGTAGAATGAGAGCCTTGAGCACAAAAGTGCAAGTGCGTGGGTCCTAAGTTCAAACCTTAGCACTAGTACCAAAACAACCACAAAAAGCAAAAAACCTTCAGTGTTGCAGGATTTTTTCTTATGTCTGTTTTGTCTCTCTCAGATTGACTTTCATGCCTATTAAGAGTCAGCCCTACTCTTAGGATGGCCCTCCTAAACTGAAGATTGCTGTGTGTCCTGTCTTGTTAGAACTGCACACAAGAAGCAGGGAAAGCATAAACCAGGACAAGGAAAGACAGTGCTTTATTGCCCATTGGCCACATTACTCTCTTTTCCTTGTACAGATTTGGCCAGTGCACTTACTCTGAGAAGTCCTAGTTTCACTGTTCCAGCTATCAGCATTTAATCAACTACTTCGTATCTCCCAGAAAGGAAAAAATAGGACAAGAAGAAACATGAGAAGGTTGGAAAATAGAGCAGTAAGCCTAACAAAGAGAAAGTAGTACTGGATTGAAAGGAAAGAATAAAGTAAATCCGATTGCTGAATTGTTGTCCTCTTTCTTTTATTAGAGCGAGAGTAAAAAGATCATGGTTGAAAAAAAGCAAGAGAGTGAGATCCTCTCAGTTTGAGGCCAGCCCAGCAAAGTCTGAAAAAGAATCCATCTCCAATTAACCAGCAGTATGCTGGACAGAAGGCATGGCTCAAGTGATAGCATACCAGCCATGAATAAAAAAGCTATATCAGAGTGCGAGGTCCTGCATTCTAGCCACAGTACCAGCACCTAAATATATACATACATAAACGATTCAGCTGGGTGCTTACAGTGTAGTCTTACCTACTTAGGAGACTGATCACAGTTCAAAGCAAAGGCAGAAAAGTCTGTGAGATTCTGTCTCCAAAGTAACCAACAAAAAGCAGGGAGATATGACTCAAATGGTAGATTACCAATCAAGCAAGTATAAGGCCCTGAGTTCAAACCCCAGTACCATTAAAAAAAAAAAAAATAGGAACTTGGGGAGGGAGCTAAGAAGGTGAGGAATGCTCCTTGCTTACATGCACAGGAGACCGCCTCAGCTTGTGAGCAGTGTATCCAGAGGCAGGAGTATAAATGGAAAAGCCCTTATCCATGTGGGACCGAAGGGAAGGAATCTCACCCACAGCCCTGTTCACAGGTCACAGGCCGCTTCGGGTTGTGCTCACAGTCGCTGAGGTGAGACATGAGGTTGTCGAGCCGGACAATGGCACTGCAGCCAAACACAGCGTTGTCACAGGCAATCTGCAACTTTGATAGCATGTTCCGCATGATCCGAGGTACTGGGCGCAAGTGGGCGACTGTCACAACACTACGGTCTACCGGACACGTCTGCTGCTGAGAGAACCACTGGGTGATGCAGGCATTGCAGAAAGCATGTTCACAGTGAGGCGCCTAGTGGGGAGAGCAGGGTGAAGGAGACACAAGAGTATTAGTAGGAGTTACCCACCTGGATTTGACAATGACAAAGCCAGCTTGTAGGACCAGAGGTCCCTGTGGTCAAGTTTAAGATATGTTTCCTTTGTAAGACAAGACAAGCAGGTAAAAAGTTATATAATAATAAGAGGTATAAATAACATTCCAGAACAATAGGAAAGATGATGTAAGGCAGCCAATTATTATTAATTGTCAATTGGATTGTACAAGAACTGCTGAAAAAAAAAAAGTACATCTTTCCAGGCTAGGTCACCACAGAAGATGTTCATGAAGAAGCCAAATTTGATATGAATTTTAAAGAATGACTAAGATTCAGATGTAGAGAGGAGAGGGGCAGAGATTTACTGACATAAGTTGAAACAAGCAAACAAAACAGGGGCTGGGAAGGTGGCTCCGTAGTAGAGTGCTTGCCTTGCATGCACGAGACCCTGGGTTCAATTCCTTAGCACCACATAAGCAGAAAAAGGCAGAAGTGGCACCATGGCTCAAGTGGTAGAGTGCTAGCCTTGAGCTGAAGAGCTGAGGGGCAGAGCCCAGGCCCAGAGTTCAGGCCCCATGACCGACAAAGAAAAAAGAGAGAAAGAAAAAAGAAAACAAAATAGCTGGGTATGGTGGTGCATGGCTATAATTAAAGCACTTGGGAGGTTGAAGCAAAAAAGACTAGCATGTTCAAGGCCAGACTTCATGTTCTAGGCTACATTGTGAGGTCTAGGTCACCCTGCCCTATACAGTAAGACCCTATCTCAGAAAACATAACAAGAACAAAGAAAATAAAATTGGAAAAGCCTGTGACCCTCCCCCCCCAGGTGTTAAGAGATCTCTCTATGTAAACTCAAGGTATTGAATCAAGGTTGACCAAAAATTCTGGCTGATCTGAGGTGTTGCCCTGAGTCCCATCTGCAACATCTATGCTCCTAAATAGCCTTTTTTTTTTTTGAATAACGTTCTTTTTAGTTTTGTCAAGTATAGTTCAGCCTACTTCCTGTCCGATGATTTCCTGACCCCTTTATAGACACCATCAGAGATGTAGCAGTGCAGATATAGAAGGTGCTTAGTAGATGGTGATGAGTGAATGGCCGGAGTGTTTACTATGTCCTCAGCACTTCCTAGGTGCCTAAGATCTGCCTGTGAGGCACAAAAACTTAAACAGGTTTCATAAGGAAAGAAGTCATTATCAGTATCATTAATCCAACCATTCATAAGTTCTAACCCTTATACTCAAACATACTTCATTCTTCTCAAAGTCTTAGATGGTACCTCATCATTCTGCCACTAATTCGCTTCAAAAGCTGCCATCATACTAATTTTATTATTTTGTTGGTTGTGGGTCTTGAACTTTGGGCCTGGGAGTTGTCTCTCAGCTCTTCAGCTTAAGGCTAGCACTCCAACACTTGAGCCACAGCACCACTTCAGGTTTTCTAGTGGTCTATTGGAGATAAGAGTCTCACAGACTTTTTTGCCTGGGCTGGTTTTGAACCATGATCATCAGATCTCAGCCTCCTCAGTAACTAGGATTACAGGCTTGAGCCACCAGCGACAGCTGATCATAATATTTTTTATCTGAATTATTTTTGTTTGTTTGTTTGTTTTTTTGGTCCGGTCGTGGGGCCTGAACTCTGGGCCTGGGCGCTGTCCCTCAGCTCTTCAGCTCGAGGCTAGCACTCTACCACTTGAGCCACAGCGCCACTTCCGTTTTTTTTTTCTTTTTTGCTTATGTGGTGCTGAGGAATCGAACCCACGGCTTCATGCATGCAAGGCAAGCACTCTGCCACTGAGCCACCTTCCCAGCCCTTTATCTGAATTATTATGTATGTGTTTCACTGGTTTCCCTTGTCCTTTTTATTTTTTATTTATTATTTATTTATTTTTTGCCAGTCATGGGGCCTGAACTCAGGGCATGGATGCTGTCCCTCAGCTCTTTAGCTCAAGGCTAGCGCTCTAGCCACAGCGCCACTTCCGGCTTTTTCTGCTTATGTGATGTTGAGGATGGACTCCAGGGCCTCATGCATGCAAGGCAAACGCTCTACCACTGAGCCACCTTCCCAGCCCGTCCTTTTTAATTTAATCTATATTTAGCAGTCAGAATGATTGACATTTTAAAATGCAAATAAAGTCAGGAGCTGGTGGTTCCCACCTAGCTGAGTAGCTAGGTAATCCTAGCTACTGTGGAGGCTGAGATCTGAGGATTGTGGTTCAAAGCCAACCCATGCAGAAACATCTCTGTGAGACTTTTTTTTTTTGGTCAGTCATGGGGCTTGAACTCTGGGCTTGGGCGCTGTCCCTGTCCTCTTCAGCTCAAGGCGATCGCTCTACCGCTTGAGCCACAGTGCCACTTCCGGTTTTCTAGTGGTTTATTGAAGAGTCTCACGGACTTTTCTGCCAGGGCTAGCTTTGAACCGAGATCCTCAGATCTCAGTCTCCTCAGTAGCTAGGATTACAGACGTGAGCCACCATGGTCTGGCTCTGTGAGACTCTTATCTCAATTAACCACTCAAAAATTGGAAGCATGATGGCTGAAAAGGTGCCTGGCTCAGTGGTAGATTGCTTGCCTTACATGCATGAGGCCCTGGTTCGATTCCTCAGCACCATATACACAGAAAAAGCTGGAAGTGGGCGCTGTGGCTCAAGTGGTAGAGCGCTAGCCTTGAGCTGAAGAGCTGAGGGACAGTGCCCAGGCTGAGTTCAAGCTCCATGACCAACAAAAAAAAAAAGGAAGCAGAGCTGTGGTCTAAAATGGCTGGATACTAGCCTTGAGTGAGAAAGCTTGAGGAGAGTGCCCAGGTCCTGAGTTCAAGCCCCACAACCGAAAAATAAACAAAATAAAATGCAAACCAGACCACATTATGCTCTTGCTTAAAAAATTACAAAGAAGGGCTGGGAAGGTGGCTCAGTGCATGCCCAAGGCCCTGAGTTCGATTCCTCAGCACCACATAAGCAAAAAGAAAAAAGCCAGAAGTGGCATTGTGGCTCAAATGGTAGAGCACTAGCCTTGAGCTGAAGAGCTGAGGGACAGTGCCCAGACCCAGAGTTTAGGCCCCACAACCGGACCCAAAAAAAAAAAAGTTACAAAGAAGTCTGATGCTGGTGGCTCACACAGGTAATCCTAACTATTAAGGAAGCTGAGATCTGAGGATCAAAGTTCAAAGCCAGCCCAGGCAGAAAAGTCTACAAGATTCTTATCTCCAATTAAGCATCAAAAAAAAACTGGGAGTGGAGCTGTGGCTCAAAGTGACAGAGCACTAGTCTTGTGTTTGCTAAGCACTCTATTACTTGAATCATACCCCCCACCTTCTTCCCCTAGATTTTTACATGAAAGCACCTTAAAGATATCTTATTCAGATCATGGCACAATTATCACCTCTTTTCTGTATGGGCATGTATATTCTACAACTGGGGCTTGAACTCAGAGCCTCAAGCTCTTGTTAGCTTTCTTGCTCAAAGCTGGTGCTCTACCACTTAAGCTATACATCTACCTCTAGGTTTTTGTTGATTAATGGGATAAAGAGTATTGTTGGCTTTAAAACTTAATCCTCAAATCTCAGCCACCTGAGTATATTTGTCACCTCTTAAATAACTTCCCTATCTAAGGAGTACTTCAGAAAAACATAGGAGTTGTTATCTTTTGTGTATAAGAAAAGTATCAGAGCTGGGCACCAGTGGCTCATACCTATAATCTTAGCTAGTCAGGAGGCTGAGATCTGAAGATCATGGTTCAAAGCCAACCCAGGCAGGAATATGCATAAAATTCTTATCTTTAATAAATTACCAAAAAGCCAGAAGTACAGCTATGGCTCAAGTGGTAGAGTGCTAGCCTTGAGCAAAAGAAGCTCAGGGACAGGGTTCTTAGTTTAAGCCCCAAAACTGACACCAAAAAACAAAACAAAAAAAAAAAAAAAGAAAGAAAAAGTCTACACCTCCATCCACTTCCCCTAATACTTGCTTTCAGCTAGAAATTGTGGCAGGGATACCAGATAAACTAATAAATAGCTATCTATGGGGGAACCAAGTAGACAAGGGCAAGGATGGAAATGAGAGTTCTCATAGTCACTTAGAATACCTGCTTAAGAACCTAGGTTCATTGTAAACAAACAAACAGGGGCTGGGAAAGTGGCTCAGTGGTAGAGTGCTTGCCTTGCATGCATGAGGCCCTGGGTTCGATTCCTCCACACCATATAAGCAGAAAGCCAGAAGTGGCACTGTGGCTCAAGTGGTAGAGCACTAGCCTTGAGCAAAAGGAGCTCAGGGACAAAGCCCAGGCCCAGAGTTTAAGCCCTAGGACAAGAAAGGAACAAAGGAAGAGAAAGAAAGAAAGGAAGGAAGGAAGGAAGGAAGGAAGGAAGGAAGGAAGGGAGAAAAAGAAAGAGAGAAAGAAAGACAGACGGTAGATTATCCTACTATGCTCTTCAGAAGGTAACTTCAGAGAACTTTGGAAGTGGATAAGTGGCTTCCAACTATGACTGATTGCTATTCACCTTTCAAGTGCTTTGCCTCAAATGATAGATCCAGAAAACAAACAAGGTCCTGCCAGGATGAGTAGGAAACCTGACACACCCCTTGACCTCTTGAAAAAACCAGGATAACTTGCTCCACACCCATCTAATATGCCTTTAATGGTAGCCTGCAAAGGCCTAAAAAAGGGTTCAGGGCCAGCTTCCACTGTTATTTAGTTAAGCCTTTGTGCTCCTTTGGCTGGTTAGGAACTAGAAAGAATAAACTTAAAGATTCAAGATCTGAGGCTCATGGTTCAAAGACAGCCCAGGTAGGAAAATCTGTAAGACTCTCACCTCTAATTAACCACTAGAACACTGGAAGTGGCACTGTAGCTCAAGTGGTAGAGTGTTAGCCTTGAGCAAAAGAGCTCAGGGACAGTGCCTAGGTCCCAAGTCCAAGCCCCAGTCCGACAAGGGAAAAAAAAAAAAAGATTCAAGAGGAGCCCTGGGAGTAACGGAAGCATGGAATGTGACCACCTTGACTATTCTCCTGGTTTGGAAATGAGATTATGTCCAGTTGACTACAAGTGCCAGAAATGAATCGGTATTTACAGAATAAGGATGAAGGCCCATGAATGTAACTGCACTTTAGCTGAGAGCTCGTGGTTCATATTTGTAATCCTAGCTACTCAGGAGGCTGAGATCTGAGGACTGCAGCTCAAAGCCAGCCTGGACAGGGAAATCTACAATGAGACTCTCATGTCTAATTAACCACCAAAAAGCCAGAAGTAAAGTGATAGTTCATATGGTAGAGCACCACCCTTAAGGGATGGTGCCTAGGCCCCAAGGCCTAGGACTGCTTAAGGAAAAAAGAAAAAAAAAAAAAAAAAGATATTTTATTCACTACTTGCCTGATAATCCTGAGCTTCTCCTCAAACGTGCCCCAGGAAGACACAGCTGACTTTGGGATGGCAAGGCCTGCAGAGAAATGACCTAGTGACTGGGATGGGGGCACAGTTTAAGTAACAGAGCACTTGCCTAGAAATGATCTATTGACACTGGCAGCTTTCATATCAAAATGAAGAAAGGGTTTGCTGCATCTAAAGTTGGGTCTTTCTAAGAAGAGAATGGATCAGTAAATACAGTTCTTCACTTAATATGTGTTAGACAGACTGTAGTCAGGTAAGAGGCTTTCAAGGAGATTTCTGGATACCTGATCCACTCACTACATCAATTAAAATGCACAAAGAATTTATCAGGAAAGTCCAGAAGGATAAGACAGACCTTAGTCAGAGTTCATGTAAGAGAAAGGTGGCTACCAACCTACTGCCAGCAGAAATAAGCAATTGACCATTTTATAGCAGAAAATCTCAGAAATGACCTCACAACAAAATCTAAACCAGAGAATCTGAGATATCTTGATATCTTCTTTCTAGATGGATGCTTTTTTTTTTTTTTTTTTTTGCCAGTCCTGGGGCTTGAACTCAGGGCCTGGGCATTGTCCCTGAGCTTCTTTTGTTCAAGGCTAGCACTTTACCAATTGGGCCACAGTGTCACTTCCATTTTTTTTTTCTGTTTATGTGGTACTGAGGAACCAAACCCAAGGCTTCATGCATGCTAGGCACTCTGCCACTAAGCCACATTCCCAGCCCTCTAGATGGAGTCTAAAGGCTCATTTCCCCATGTAGCCACTGCTGCTCCCCTTTCCTAAAGCCTTCTTCAGGGAAGAATGGAGAAGCAGAACACAGTAACTTCCCCCCTGCATTCCATTCCTTGTGAATATTCTCTTTAGTTTATTTTTATTCATTTTTGCCAGTACTGGGACTTGAACTCAGGGCTTATCCCTCTGCTCAAGATTCTTGGTCACAGATGGTATTCCAACATGTGAACCACACCTCTAACCCAGCTTTTCATTGATTAAATGGAGATGGAATCTATGAGTTTTCTGCCCAGGCAGGCTGATTTTAAACTGTGATCTTCTAGGTCTCAGCTAGGATTACACATGTGAGCCACTGGCACTTTGGCTGTATCCCTCATAAATATTTTCTATTAATTCTACAGCCATCTGTTGTCCCACCCAAATCTGCCATCAGACCAACTCACCTGGACTGGCTCCTCCAAGACTCCACTGCAAATAGGGCAGATAAGGTCTTCATCAACATCCCCCTGGAAACGTGTTACATCATACCCCATGTCTCATCACTGAAACCCAGGTCCTAGAAGCAACGAACAGAGAAAAAGAGGTCTGTTCAAGAAAAGCCTATTGATAATATAGTAACAAGAACTCATCGCCAAGACCCATTTATTTACCCAACAAATAATTATTAAGAAGGTACAATGTAGTTGTGTGCCAATGTCTCACTCCTGTAATCCTATCTACTTAGGAAGCTGAGCTCTGAGGATAGCAGTTAGAAGATAGCCCAGGCAGAGGAGTCCAGGAGACTCTTTATCTCCAATAAACTACTCAGAAAAAGCAGGAAATGGCACTATGATTCAAGTGGTAGAACGCTAGCCTTGAGCAAAAGAAACTCAGGGACAGTGCCCTTGACCGGAGTTCAAGCCCTAGGACTGGCAAAAAAGAAAAAAAAAAAGATAGTATGTGATAGTCATTTTAGGGAAAAAATTAAGCTGACTCTAGAAACTTAATTCCAGGACTGGGAATTGTAGAAGATGGTTTAAGGTCACAGCCAGAGGGTTATGGGCATGACTCAAGCTGCAAAGCTAGGAAAGGAGGGCAGTTTTGAGAAGTTTTCTAGGATTAAGCATCCTCAGAAATTAGTCCTATAAGACAGAAAGAAGAGATAACTAGACTGAGGTATTAGGCCACAATGGGTTTGGGGAACAGTAGGTAAGGATAATTAAGGTTGAAAGGAGGATTTAGTAGGGAAGGAGTATCAAGACAGACAACAAAGCTGGAGGCAAGCAAGGAGCAGGTCATGAAAAGAGGTCTGTAAGGAATTTGGACTTTGTCCAGAAGGATATAAGAAATCACTGAAAGACTTAGGAATGATGTGGTAGCTAGAATCATCGTGTAAACTTGGAGGAGACTGGAGACAGGAAGAACTTCTAGGCAGGGCAGGAGAGACTTGATAAGAGTCTCAATTTATGTGGTGGTAATGTAGATAGAGGAGAGAATGAGAGCAAGAATCCAAAGGGTAGCAATTATGCCATGCCCCTTCTCTGGGCTCCTAAAGGTGAGATCTGAACAAATGAGTCCACAGTGTCTCAAACCACTCCTGTGTGCATCAACTCAGAGGCTCATCGGACCAAGGATGAGCACCTGCTGTAAGAGCAAGCAAACCACAGATTAACCATCACCTTGTGGTAACCTAGAAAAGGTCAGCTAGGGGCTGGGAAGGTGGCTTAGTGGTAGAATGCTTGTCTTGCATGCATAAAGCCCTGGGTTCGATTCTTCAGCACCACATAAGCAGAAAAAGCCAGAAGTGGTGCTGTGGCTCAAGTGGTAGAGTGCTAGCCTTGAGCTCAAGAGCTGAGGGACAGCGCCCAGACCCAGAGTTCAGGCCCCATGACTGACCAAAAAAAAAAAAAAAGAAAAGGTCAGCTAAACCAGATTAACTGAGAGCTCCCAAGAGAATACAAATCAGATTGGGGTTGGGAAGGTGGCTCAGTGGTAGAGCGTTTGCCTTGCATGCAGAAGGCCCTGGGTTTGATTCCTCAGCACCACATAAGCAGAAAGAGCCGGAAGTGGCCCAAGTGGTAGAGCACTAGCCTTGCTTGAGCTGAAGAGCTGAGGGACAGCGCCCAGCCCCAGAGTTCAGGCTCCACTACCGACCAAAAAAAAAAAAAATTGAAAGAGTTCCTCCCAATGGAAGAAGCTGAGCATGGTGGCCCACACCTGTTAACCCAGCTATAGAAATAAGCATAAAATAGAAGAGTCTGGGCATGGGCCCAAGCAAAAAGCAAGACCCAATATCTCAAAAATAACTAGTATAGCCAGGTGCTGGTGGATTATACCTGTAATCCTAGATACTCAGGAGGCTGAGATCTGAGGTTTGTAGTTCACAGCCAGCCAGGCAGGCTGTGAGACTTTTTTATTTACTTTTTTTGTCGGTCGTGGGGCCTGAACTCTGGGCCTGGGTGCTGACCCTCAGCTCTTCAGCTCAAGCCTAGCATTCTACCACACCAGCCACAACACCACTTCCAGCTTTTTCCGCTTATGTGGTACTAAGCAATCGAACTCAGGGCCTCATGCATGCAAGGTAAGTATTCTACCATTGAGCCACCTTCCCAGCCCTCTGTGAGACTCTTATCTCCAATAAACCACCAGAAAACTAGAAGTGGCATTGTGGCCTAGGAAGACACTAGCCTTGAGCTAAAGAGCTGAGGGATAGGGCCCAGGCCCAGAGTTCAAATCCCATGACCAACAACAAAAATAAAATAACTAGTGTGAGAAAGGGATGGAAGCATGATTCAACAATAGAGTACCTGCCTAACAAGCTCAAAGCCCTGAGTTCAATACTCATTACCAGGGGCTGGGAAGATGGCTCAGTGGTAGAGCGCTTGCCTTGCATGCCTGAGGCCCTGGGTTCAATTCCTCAGCACCATATAAGCAAAAAGAAAAAAGCCGGAAGTGGCACTGTGGCTCAAGTGGTAGAGTGCTAGCCTTGAGCTGAAGAGCTGAGGGACAGCGCCCAGGCCCAGAGTTCAGGCCCCACGACCGGACCAAAAAAAAAAAAAACCAAACAAAAAAAAAAACTCACTACCACCAAACAAACAACAATCTCTTCTGCTTAGTCCATTGGAACACTAACTCTATGTTTTTCTGGGTTTTTTTGTCTTTTTTTTTTTTTGTCGGTCGTGGGGCTTGAACTCTGGGCTTGGGTACTCGGTCCCTGTGCTCTTCAGCTCAAGACGAGTATTCTACCACTTGAGCCACAGCGCCACTTCCAGTTTACTAGTGGTTTATTGGAGATGAGAGTCTCACAAACTTTCCTGCCCGGACTGGCTTTGAACTGTGATCCTCAGATCTCAGCCTCCTGTATAGTTAGGATTACAGGTGTGAGCCACTGGCGCCCAGTTCTAACTCTATTTTATGGAATGAAATGTAGCCTGGTTCTAGAATAGAAAATAAAGCCATTTGGGGCTGTAGCTCTGTGGCAGAATGCTTCCTTAGCATGATCCAGGCCCTGAGTTCTAGCCCCAAGAAAACAGAGAATAGAAAATAAAGCCAATTGAGATTCTTTTTTTTGGGTAAGTTTTGGGACTTGAACTCAGGGCCTGGGCACTGTCATTCAGCCTCTTTGTGCTCAAGGCTAGCATTCTACCACTTGAGCCACAGCACTATTTTTGTTGTTAATTGGAGATAAGAATCTCACAGGGGGGCTAGGAATGTGGCTTAGTGGTAGAGTGTTTGCCTAGCATGCATGAAGCCCTAGGTTCCATTCCTCAGTACCACATAAACAGAAAAAGTCAGCAGTGGCTCCATGGCTCAAGTATTAGAGTGCTAGCCTTGAGCAAAAGAAGCTCAGGACAGTGCACAGGCCATGAGTTCAAGCCCCAGGACTGGCAAAAAAAAAAAAAAAATCACAGGGACTTTTCTGTCCGGGCTGGCTTTGAACTTCAATCCTCAGATCTCAGCCTTCTCAGTAACTAAGATTACAGGCATGAGCCACTGGCACCCAGAAGGCTTGCGATTCTTATGCTTGGTTATGTGCAATTCTAGCACTTTGGAGGCTGAGGCAGGAAAACTGCCTTAGTCAAGGAGTTATAGCCTAGACTTGGCAACATAGAGATAATACTGTCTCTAAACAAAAAGGAAGAGAAGGAGGAAAGGTAGAAAAAAGGGAGGGAATAGAGAGAGAGGAGAGATGGAACTGGGGGCATCAGGCCAAGGAAAGAAAGGAGGGGCTGGGTGCTGGTTGCCCACCCCTGTAATCTTAGCTACTCAGGAGGTTGAGATCTGAGGATCACAGGAGCCTGGCAGGTAAGCTGGTGAGACTCTTATCTCTAATTAAGCACCCAAAAAAAGACAGAAGTAGAGATGTGATTCAAGTGGTAGAGCATAGCCTTGAGCAAAAGATAGTGGCCAGACCCCGAATTCAAGCTTCAGGACCCTCGCAGACATACACGACAGGAAAAGAACAAAGAAAAGGAAAAAGAAAAAAAAATTAATAACATGAATTTGAGCCACAGTTCTAGCTACACCATGACCAAATGCCATGTCCTCAGGCAAGTTACTTAACCTTTCCAGACCTGTTTCCTTACTCTGTGTGATGTGAAACATCCTAGATTACATAAGATCTAAAGTGCTCTGCAAGTTCTATGATTCCATGACTAGGAATGTAAAACAAATAGGTAAATTAGGTGGCAACTATTATAAAAGGTGCCCTGACTTCACCTTGAGTAGCAAGGATTATAGGCATGAGGCAATAGCACCACAACTTCGTCTTGCTGCCTTTTAGGTCACTCTTTTGACTAATTAGGTAAAAGGAAGTGACTGTTTTTATTTAAGCAATAGAATCCTTAGACTGAAATTACCTTACTCCTTCTCTTAAGAGCTCAAAATTCCAACTGGGCACCAGTGACTCACGCCTGTAATCCTAGCTACTCAGGAGGCTGAGATCTGAGGATCAAGGATCTAAGCCAGCCCGGGCAGGAAAGTCCGTGAGATTCTTATCACCAATAAACTACTAAGAAAAAGCTGGATGAGGCTCTGTGGCTCCAGTGGTAGAGCACTAGCCTTAACTAAAAGAACTCAGGGGCAGGTACTGAGTTCAAGCCTCAGGACCAGAAAAAAAAAACTCAAAAAACAAAAACTCAAGTTTTCTCACTTGTGAGATGAAAGGGTAAGTTACATTGTCTCTATGGTCTTTCTTAGTTCTAGAATGCAATGATAGATAATGAATTTACCACAGGGGATTCTCCCCTTTTCCCAGTATTGGGGCTTGGACTCAGGGCCTTGTCCTTGCTCTGGTTATTTTTTGGAGAGAAGGGGCAGTCCTGGGGCTTGAACTTGGGGACTGGGCACTGTCCCTGAGCTTTTGCGCTAAAGGCTAGCATTCTACCACTCGACTCACGATCCACTTCTGGCTTTTTGTAGTTAAATGGAGATAAGAGTCTCATGGACTTTCTTCCCAGAGCTAGTTTCAAACCACAGACCTCAGATCTCAGCTTCCTGAGTAGCTGGGATTACAGGAGCAAGCCACTGGTGCTTGGCTATTCTGGTTATTTTTGTGATAGTGTTACTATTTACAAGAGCCTACTTGAATTGTGATCTTATTTATACTTCCTTCTATAACTGGAATGATAAACACATACTATAATATCCAGATGTTTCCTGTTGAGATGGGAGTCTCGAAAACTGTTTGGCCCAGACTGGCCTGGAACAGGGATTCTCTGATTATAGGTATGGCAATTCAGTTTACTTAGTTGAATTTACAAAAGAATTCAGAAGGCTTATAGTTCTTTTTTTCTTTTTCTTTTTGTCAGTCATAGGGCTTGAACTCTGGGCCTGGGTGCTGTCCCTGAGCTCTTCAGTTCAAGGCAAGAGCTCTACTACTTGAGCCACAGCGCCACTCCCGGTTTTTTGGTGTTAATTGGGGATAAGAGTCTCACAGACTTTCCTGCCTGGGCTGGCTAGGCTTATAGTTCTTTTAACAACTCATCCATTGCCTATGCTGGGGTGGGGAATCTTTTTTTCTCTGCTAGGGGCCATTTGGGTATTTATAACATCATTCACAGGCCATATAAAATGATCAATTCAAGAAGATGGCTACAGGAAACCAATGCAAAGCATGTGTCTGTACTGTCATTACCAAATAATTTTACAGGTCTATATAGCCTTTGGGCCAGATGTTCCCCACCATTAGGAAAGTAAGGCCTGCCAGGTTTCAAAGGTTAGTAGACTTCCCACTTTTCCACCAACACTCAACATTATTTCTGTGGTTACTCCAAGTGTCATCTTCATCTTTTTTTTTTTGGTCCAGTTGTGGGGCCTGAACTCTGGGCCTGGGCGCTGTCCCTCAGCTCTTCAGCTCAAGGCTAGCACACTACCACTTGAGCCACAGCACCACTTCCGGCTTTTTTCTTTTTCTTATGTGGTGCTGAGGAATTGAACCCAGGGCCTCAGGCATGCAAGGCAAGCGCTCTACCACTGAGCCACCTTCCCAGCCCATCTTCATCTTAAATATAGAACACTGCACTGCCAACAAAGAAATGCAGAGGAGGGCTGGGAATATGGCTCAGTGGTAGAGTGCTCGCCTAGCATGCATGAAGCCCTGGGTTCCATTCCTCAGTACCACATAAACAGAAAAAGCTGGAAGTAATGCCATGGATCAAGTGATAGAATACTAGCCTTGAGCAAAAGAAGTGCAGGGACAGTGGAAGCCCCAGGACTGGGGAAAGAAAGAAAGAAAGAAAGAAAGAAAGAAAGAAAGAAAGAAAGAAAGAAAGAAAGAAAGAAAGAAAGAAAGAAAGAAAGAAAGAAAGAAAGAAAGAAAGAGAAAGAAAGAAAGAAAGAAAGAAGGAAAGAGAGAAAGAAAGAAAGAAGAAAGAAGGGAACAAGGAAGGAAAGAAGGAAGGAAAGAAAGAAGGGAAGAATGAAGGGAAGAAAGAAAGAAGGAAAGAAAGAAAGAAATGCAGGGGAAAGAGCAAACACAATTCTTATCCTCAAATTAAGGTGCATAAGCCTAGTAAAATACACAGGATATAAGCCAGGCACCAGTGGCTCATGCCTGTAATCCCAGCTACTCAGGAGGCTGAGTTCTGAGGATCGTGAGTTTTAAAGCCAGCCCCCATGAGACTCTAATCTCCAATTAACCACCAGAAAACTGAAAGTGGCGCTGTGGTTCAAGTGGTAGAGTGCTCACCTTGAGCTGAAGAACTCAGGGAAAACACTCAGGCCCAGAGTTCAAACCCCATGACTAGAAAAATTTAAAAAAAAAACAAAACATGAAACTTATTAAGCAATTATCAGTAAGATTATTATTGTGAGTAGTAGGGGGCATGGCTTAAGTGGCACAGCACTTGCTTAGCAATTGCCAGAACCTGATTTTAAATGCCAGTACCACCAAAAAATAAGATAATTAGTGGGAGACATAAATACTCAATAAACAGGGTAGTATAGGTTAATATCAGAAAGCTTTCTGCATCATTTGAACCAATCACAGGTCTTCTGTTTTCAGTTGTGGCACTTGGGTCTTCGAGTAAGCCATTGCACATTTCAAAAGGGTGCTTTACTATAACAGAACTTTATATTTAACAACAATAAAACCCCTCCAAAGGTGTTTTAGAAATCAGGTTTTCTAGGACAGAAGGCCTGGCAGAAAAAAAGAGGTGAAGCATGGAATGGGGTTCCAAACCAAAGCTCTTTACCTTCCAAATGGTGGGGGGTAGGTTCCCTGTTTACAAGGTTCCAACCCCCTGATGCCTCCACTCAGTGCCACTCAGGAGATACTCCAAGAAACCCATCTTGTTGGCTAATCACCGACTGAATCTTCCTTCCTAGGGACAAGTTCCATCGCCAAGGGATGGATGTGATGTCACAATCGGGAGCACTCTATAAATAGGAAGAAGGAAGAGAAAGGTGAGTCAGGGAACTCCTCTCTACTTGGTGGTGAGACTGGACAGACTTGGATCTGGTGAGTGGGTGACAGTTGAGGAGAATGTGCTATCTCCTTTAAGGACTGAAGGTTCCTGTGTGAAGCATATGGGACTACCCTGGAAAGGGACAGAACTGACTAAAGAATCTAGTGGAAGTATATGGCCCAGTAGATTCAAATATATCTGAGAAGAGGGAAGAAAAGGACACAAAGACAGAGGAGAGCTGTTCAAAGATAAAATTTTAAATTAGGGGCTGGGAAGGTGGCTCAGTGGTAGAGCGCTTGCCTTGCATGTACGAGGCCCTGGGTTCAATTCCCCAGAACCACATTAAGCAAAAAGAAAAAAAGCCAGAAGTGGCATTGTGGCTCAAGTGTTAGAGAGCTAGCCATGAGCTGAAGAGCTGAGGGACAGCACCCAGGCCCAGAGTTCAGGCCCCATGACCGAACCCCCCCCCAAAAATAAATAAATAAATAATAAATTAAATTTTTTTAAAAAAGAAAAAAGCCAGAGGTAGAACTGTGGCTCAGTGGTAGCATACTAGCTTTGAGCAAAAAAAGCTCAGGGACAGTGCCCAGGCCCTGAGTTCGAGCCCCAGGAGCAGCACCAAAAAAACAAAAACAAAAAAAGATTGTATTAGGCACATGTAATAACTAATATTAATGGTTCCAAGTTGGTGGCTAGATAAACCCATAACTTACTTGTATACTATGATGCTTTAATGGTTCGAAAGTGCTTTCACATAAATTATTTACTTTTTTTTCTTTCCCCCTGCTGGTAAGAGTTGAACTCAGGGCCTCAGTCTCTCACTTGACATTTTCCAATCAGGCTGGCACAATACTTCAGCATTTATTTCATTTAAATTGAATTCTGGAGTCAGGAGTGGTTCATGTCTACAATCTCACCCAAGAAGCTGAGGCAGTAAAATCAAGAGATCCAGGCCAGCACAGGCTACAAAGATATACCTCTATCTTGCAAAAAGAACTCTGATCCTACCCTCTAACTAGAAAATATTATTTGGAGATAGTAAAGAACTTGGTATAGGTACAATTCTCTTTCTTTTTTTCTTTTTTCTTTTTTTTTTTGTTGGTCATGGGGCTTGAACTCTGATCCTGGATGCTGTCCCTTAGCAATTCAGCTCAAGGTGAGAGCTCTACTATGTGAGCCACAGTGCCATTTCCAGTTTTCTGGTGGTTAATTGGAAATAAGAGCCTCACATACTTTCCTGCTGGGGCTTAGCTTTGAACCATGATCCTTAGATCTCAGACTCTTGAGTAGGTAAGATTACAGGCGTGAGCCACCAGCACCCACCCAATTCTCTCTCTCTCTCTCTCTTTTTTGTTGGTTGTGGGGCTTGAACTCTGGGCTTGGGAGCAGTCCCTGCGCTCTTCAGCACAAGGTGAGCGCTCTACTGCTTGAGCCACAGCAGCACTTCTGGTTTTCTAGTTGTTTATTGAACATAAAAGTCTCACAGACTTTCCTGCTCGGACTGGCTTTGAACGATGGCCTGCAGATCTCAGCCTCCTGTGTAGCTAGGATTACAGGCATGAGCTACTGGCGCCTGGCAATTCTTTCTTAAAGCAAGAAATACTTCTGAGATGAGGTTGAGAAAAAAAAAAAAAAAGAAAAAAAAGAAATTGTTTTTAAGTATGCAACTGAAAAGCAGTAAGACTAAGCTGATGAGACTCATTCCTCCAAGAGGAAGACAAGACTTTGGATAGAATGTGCTAAGAGATCTATTCAACCACATATCAGAAAACTTTAGTCTTTTCCTCACCAGTATGTGTCTATTGACAGTTTAAAGAATAGGATAGTAATGATTTTTATACATAATTACAAAGACATTAAAAAAAAAAACTAGGCTAGGAATGTGGCTTAGTGGTGGAGTACTTGCCTAGCATGCATGAAGCCCTGGGTTCTATTCCTCAGTACCACATAAACAGAAGAAGTTGGAAGTGGCACTGTAGCTCAAGTGGTAGCATGTTAGCCTTGAGCAAAAGAAGCTCAGGGATCGTGTCCAGGGCCTGAGTTCAAGCCCCAGGACTGAAAGGAAAAAAAAAAAAAAACCACAAAGTCCATTTTTCTTCTCAGTCTGGTCCATGCTCATTAACCACAATATGCTCAGCATTTCTGGGCTTCAACTCAAGACCTAGGTATTATTCTTCAGCTCTCTTACTCAAGGCTAGTGTTCTATCATTTGAAATTAAGTTCCACTTCCAGATTTTTTTTTTTTTTTTGCCAGTCATGTGGCCTGAACCCTGGGCCTGGGCGCTGTCCCTCAGCACTTCAGCTCAAGGCTAGTGCTCTACCACTTGAGCCAAAGCATCACTTCCGGCTTTTTCTGCTTATATATGCCTCATGCATGCAAGACAAGCACTCTATCACTGAGCCCTTCCCAGCCCATACTCACAGATTTTTGCTGGTTAATTAGAGATAAAAGTCTTACAAACTTTGCAGCCTGGGCTGGCTTCAAGCTATGAGCCTCAAATCTCAGTCTCCTGAGTATCTAGGATTACAGATGTGAGCCACTGTTGTCCAGCCATTCAGCATATATTTTAAGCCACTTAGTGCGATACAGGCACAAAGCCAGTAGTAATACTTTCTCTTCCACGTGGTCCAGTGGTAGGCAGGAGACTATGTTTCTTGCCACTATTTCTTCCTTTTCCACTCATAATAGAGACATATAATGCTTCCATCATTTGGACAACACCCTATTGCCCAACACTCTGGCACGTGCACCTGCACCTCAAGAAATGCTTCCAGGAACCAGTGCTGTTGGCTATGCTCAATGTCCTAGTGATAAATTCCATACTCAGCAAATAGCTGCCCACACTGAGAAAACCAATCCTACTTCAGGGTTCTTCCAATTGAATGAAGAGTCCAGAGTGAGAAGACTTTGGATTCTAGTCCTAGCTCTAAGCCACACTGACCCACAGCGCCACTTCCAGCTTTTTCTGTTTTTGTGGTTCTGAGGAATGGAACCCAGGGCTTCATTCATGCTGGGAAAACACTGTACCACTCAGCCACATTCCTAGCCTAGTTTTTTAAAAATGTCTTTGTAATTATGTGTAAAAATAAGCAGTATCCTATTTTATTCTAACAAAGCCTTTAAACTACCAATAGACATATACTGGTGAGGAAAAGACTAAAGTTTTTCTGATATGTAATTGAATAGCACATTCTATCCAATTAGACAACTTTAGACAATCCATGGAACCTTTCTGTGGTTTTCATTTTCTCCAACTGTCAAACAGAAATTGATACTAGCCTGTATCTACTTTATATATTGTCCTGCAAATCAAATGAGATAATAAATGTGAAACTGTACTTAACAGGGCTAATCTCAGTTAAGGTATTTGTAACAAAATGGCAAAATAAATTCATAATGAGGGCCAGAGGAAATGTTGCTTCTTCTTTTCAATTACCAGGAACTTGTACTGTTCTGGTGGTTCATTCCTATAATCCTAGCTACTCAGGAGGTTAAGATCTCAGGATGGTGCATGGTTCAAACAAAAGAGTCCATGAGACTATTTTTTTTTTTTTTTTGCCAGTCCTGGAGTTTAAACTCAGGACCTGGGCATTGTCCCTGAGCTTCTTTAACTTAAGGCTAGAGTTCTACCACTTGAGCCACAGTGCCACTTCCAGCTTTCTCTGCTTGTGTGGTGCTGAAGAATCGAACTCAGGGCCTCATGCTGTGCAAGGCAAGCACTCTACCACTGAGCCACCTTCCCAGCCCTTCCAATTAACCATAAAAAAGCCAGAAATGATAGCTTATGTGAGGTAGATAGCTCAAGTGATAATAATACCAGTCTTGAATGAAAGAGCTAATGAACAGTGTTCAGGCCCTGAGTTCAAGTCCCAGTATGTGTGTGCACATGTGTGTATACATACTCACATACTCTCCTGGAAGCCAAGCCTAGCCACAAGGTTGATGGGGGCACATAGGGTAATTACACTTGCACTCCCAACATTCCCTACCACTAGTCCACCCCACTCTTTCCTAGGGAAAGACTAACAGCCATAAGCACCATCTGTCAGACTCTAAAACCACCCTACAAGAGATGAGACTGTCACAGAGATGTCTCCAAAAACAGCGGCCTCTCTAACAGCTGCATTTGCTAATAGGGGAAACAAAGTCCATTTCTTAAAGAGGAAGATGTCTTAAAGGGGTTTCTCACCCTTTTTTCTGCTCCCCTTCTCCACACTCCCCAATCTCTCTGCATCTGATGGGGCAGGCTTTTGGGATGTGTGAAGCTGCGAACCAAGGCCAAGGATGTGAGGAATGTGAGATTCCTTCACGGGGGTGGGGGTGGGAGGGGAAAAAAAAAGAGCGAGGAAGGAATGAAAGAGGAAGACAAGGCTGCCAAAAGACAAGGCATGGGAGAGGAGCCAAGCTCTGGCTCTTTTGAAGGCGGAGGTTTAGGTTCCGCCGTGCTTGCAGAGGTGGGCCCCCCCCGGAACGTTCCTCTGGTCGTCCCCAAGCCCGTCAATCATTGCCAGGTTAAACACCACCACGTTGTTCCCCCCGGGGTGTGCTCCTCGGGATCGGGTGACCAGCCCAAGGCCCCTCCCGCCCGTCATCTCCTACTCCAGTGGACCTTTCTCAACAACCCAGCCCCCAGAGCCCCCTTCTCACCTCCCAACTCCTCCCCAGCACCGCCTCCCCCCATTCCATGCCCCCCTCCCCGTGGGACCTCGCTCCCTCCTCTCCCACACCCTCTTTTTAAGTAGAAGCTCGCGCCGACGCAGTACGCGCCGCCCAGGGCCCGGCCTGGACTCTACGTACCCAGGCCTGGCTGGAGCTGAGGCAGCGGCGGCCACCGGATGGCCCCGGTACCGGGTCTCAGCCTTTCCTGTGAGAGGAAAGGGAAAGGGAAGGACGGGGGAAGAAGGTTCGGACCACTCGTCGCTGTCCTGACGGATCCTTCTCCCCGCCCACTGCTGCTACGCAACCCGGCGGAAATTCGTCACTAGGCCCCGCCTCTTTGTTTAACCTGGACAGGACTGGGAAGCAACGAACAGCCAATGAGGAAGCTCAGAGGCTAGCCAGGCCTCTCCCTTTAGACCGGAAGTTCTTATGGTCCCATCCAGCACTTTATAGCCATTGGATGGGATGTCTCTATGTTCTTTCCCAGCGTGAAAGGCCCGGGCCAACCTGGGTTTGAATAGCTTGGCACAGCGACACTTGGTTTGGAAGGGCCGCGCAGGTCTTGTGTCCTTGAGGAGCGGGTCGAGATCGCTGGGCAGTTGGCCTGTAATGTGACTCGCCGTCTTCCCGGCCTCTCCAGAGCCGTGGTCAGCATCTCGGGGCCTCCCAACCCTGTGACTCACAGTCATGGGAATGGATACTGCCAGTTAACTAGGCGGCCGTGGGGCGGGGAGTGGAGGAGTGTCTCACCGCAGAGCTTTCATCTAGGGTGTCGAACGGGTTATCCGCCTCTGCCCAGCCACTCTCCTGCCTTATCCACGTGGGCTCTCTAAACACTCATAGAGTGCCCTGAAACCACTAAGGAAAGAGAAGAAACATCTTTCCTCCTAGGTTTTGAGTTGTTTTCCTTAGGTTACAGCACCGTGGTTGGGCGGGAGAGCACCAGGGTTCCGAGGAAAGTCATGGTGGAGCCTAAAGAGCTCTATAATAAGGTAAGGGATTAATTAAACAAGCTAAGACATTACAATTACAAAACTTCTTAAGATTAATCTGGTATTAAGTAGTGTTCATTTTGGATATTCGCTAAGCAAATGATAATCTACATTAGTGTGTCTTCACTTAATTGGTTTATACACAATTGTGTGTGGCACTGGGGTTTGAACTCAGGACCCTTGCTAACCAAGCACTCTACCACTTGAACTATACCTCCAACCACACTACCTTTTGTTAATCTGACAGGTCCCAAAGAGAACTGAAGATCAGGCTCGGAACTCAGATCTAATGAGATAAAAAGCAGTAGGAACAAGTGGCTTGCGAATTAATGAGACACTTTTTTTTTTTCGGTTGTGGCTCTTGAACTCTGGGCCTGGGCGCTGTCCCTCAGCTCTTCAGCTCAAGGCTAGCGCTCTACCACTTGAGCTACAGCGCCACTTCCAGCTTTTTCTGTTTATGTGGTACTGAAGAATCAAACCCAGGGCCTCATGTATGCGAGGCAAGCACTCTACAATTGAGCCACCTTCCCAGCCCCGACGCTTGTTCTTTATGTCTTGGTTTCCATTTCTTTCAAAAGGGAGGTGAGTCTGCCCTACTGTCTGACTCTGGTGTGAATGCCACTTGTCCCAAAAAGCCTCCCTGACTGGTTAGTGAATTAGTGATGAAGACCTCAAATCAGAAATAGAGGTGAGGATTGGAGCAGTAGGCTACTTATTAGTAGCCACTAATAAGTGGCTATCATATCCTAGGCACTGCTTTTTACATGACTTCCCTTTCCCCCTCCCCCCCCATCTGTAAGGTAGATTTACACAGTTAAGATTTGTCGAATGAAGTGAGGCTCTGGCTGGGATTCAAACTTTATTTCCGCTGAATTCCCAAGCCTTTAGTCTCTTCCCCCCATTGTGTCACTACTAGTTAAGAAAAAAGAAAGTAGGGCCCACATATATATTCAAGCCAAATAAAGGGAAAATGTCCCTTTAGGCGCCCCCTGGTGGTTCATCCTCCTATGGAGCTAAGCATCTCCCAGGTTCCTTTAATACCTGAAATCCGCCCCCGTCGCAGCGCGTGAATCGCCGAACCCGGATTGGCTGGGCGGGTGCAGGCGGTGGGGCACAGGGCAGTGCTGATTGGACAGTGGGGCTCAGTCCGAGAAAAACTTCCGGAAATGTCCGTACTCCCGCGCTCCAGCGGGCAGCATCCGGTGGCAGCAGGACCTGTGGCTCCCCCTGCGGGCGGCTCGGCGGCGTGCAGAGTCCGACCTGCTGGCTGGGTGGGTGGTGGTCGCTGAATGGGGGAAGGGGATGTACCGAGTCCCGAGTTGTCCGGATGAGGGTTGGGGAAGGTTTGGCGAGTAAAATTGCATGCCGTGGCTCTGCACCAGTTTTCCTACGCTCATCTCTGTCGCCTACCCCGGTGCAGGAGACTGAAAGCATCCCGGTAGAGGGCCTCCGAATCCCCAAACATCTTATCCAGAAGCCCCCAAGTTCGGATCTAAAAATTCGAGGCCCCCAGAGAAGTTCGCTTCTAACCTTCTAGAAGGGTTCCAGGGTTGGAGACGACCTGATCCCAACCCAGGTATAGTGAATAGGCAGGCCTTGGGAAATGGAGCATGGGCGGGCAAAGGCTCCAAGCCTTAAGTCTTCCTTCTCCTATTCCCCTTTCCAGAAGGGAGCCAAGTCTTGGGCAGCATGACGACGGAGACCTTCGTGAAGGATATCAAGCCCGGGCTCAAGAATCTGAACCTTATCTTCATTGTGCTGGAGACAGGTGGCTATGCTGGTGCAGCGGGTGCGGGCGGTGGGATGCAGGGAAGGGTGAGGGCTGAAGGTGGCAGGGGAGAATATCTGCTTTCTTGTTCCAAGGATGGCAGGGTGCGCCCAAAGACACAGTTCACTCCTCCTCTCTCTTAGACTACGACAGAGAGAATTGCAGTGGGGAAAATAGATAGCACTCTGGCCACACTCAGTCTTCTAGGGCCCACGTGGGCCTTTTTCCACTCAGGGACCTCTCCATGGTGCTGGCCCTCCACTGTTGACCCTCCCCCCTCTCTCGCCCCCCCCCCCCACACTTCGGGCTCCCCATCCCCACACTCACACACACACACACACACTGGAATTTGGGCTTTGCTCTCTTGTACATGGACTACCTCAGTCAAATCTAGATCTCATCCCTATAGCCATCATCACCCTATTCCCATGACCATCTTCTCCCATTTCTCTCTTCTCTTCAGGTCGAGTGACTAAGACAAAGGACGGGCACGAAGTTCGAACTTGCAAAGTAGCAGACAAAACAGGCAGCATCAATATCTCTGTCTGGGATGATGTGGGCAATCTGATCCAACCTGGGGACATTATCCGGCTCACCAAAGGGTAAGGCACCTATAGATTCCTGGGTAACCAAGCAACAAAGAAAGATGGGGTTAAAAGTCCTTAAAAATCTTCTGAAGAGGAAGTGGCGCTGTAGCTCAAGTGGTAGAGCGCTCACCTTGAGTTGAAGAGCTGAGGGACAACGCCCAGACCCAGAGTTCAAGCCCCACGACCGACAAAAAAAAAAAAAAAAAAAAAAAATCTTCTGAAGACTCAATCTTGCCTTTTTTTTTTTTTAACCTCACAGGTACGCATCAGTGTTCAAAGGTTGCCTCACATTGTACACTGGCCGTGGGGGTGATCTGCAGAAGATTGGAGAGTAAGTGCTCTTAGGAATGGAGATCAATCAGTGGTAACCCAAATGGGGGATGGGGGGGTTAGATTTGCTTGGGGGCAACATAAGGGTGTGTAGATAATGCCCTGTGTCTAGATTTTTCTGAGGCCTCCAGCAATGGTCCAGAGTATAAGTCCAAGACTTTGGTTTTCTCCCTTTGCAGATTCTGTATGGTTTATTCTGAAGTTCCTAACTTCAGTGAGCCCAACCCAGAGTATAGCAACCAGCAGGCACCCAACAAAGTGGTGAGTCTCCTAGCCTGAAGGTAGAGAAAGTGGTCGGGACAGGTGTCGTGGGGAACAGGATCTCAGTGTGTAATCTGTGCCTTCAGGTGCAGAATGACAGCAGCCCTACGGTCCCCCAGGCTACCACCGGAGCCCCTGTCACCTCTCCAGGTACATTTCCTTCCATCCATGACACCTCCTGTTCCCTTGCTCACCTCATCCTGGAAAGATTCATTTCCCTCATGATATTCCTCTCCACCTAATTCTTCTCACTGGACTCTCACTTTTGATGCCTTTTGCATTCTCAACTCTGACTTCCCCACACATGGCAGTGACTATTGAGAGCAAGAAAGCTTACATGAAGCCGGGCGCTGGTGGCTCACACCTGTAATCCTAGCTACTCAGGAGGCTGAGATCTGAGGATCGCGGTTCAAAGCCAGCCCGGGCAGGAGAGACCGTGAGACTCCTATCTCCAATAAACCACCAGAAAACTGGAAGTGGCGCTGTAGCTCAAGTGGTAGAGCGCTCGCCTTGAGCTGAAGAGCTGAGGGACAGCGCCCAGGCCCAGAGTTCAAGCCCCATGGCCGACAAAAAAAAAAAAAAAAAATATATATATATATATATATATATATATATATATATATATATATTTGTCAATTCCTTGTAACAAACTCCATTTACATAAATAACATTTTTGAAAGTATAAATATAGCTAGTCAGGGCTGGGAAGGTGGCTCAGTGGAAGAGGTGCTTGCCTCACAGGCATGGAACCCCAAGTTCGATTCCTCAGTACCACATAAACAGAAAAAGCTGGAAGTGGCACTGTGGCTCAAGTGGTAGAGTGCTAGTCTTGAACAAAAGAAATTCAGGGACAGTGCCCTGACCTTGAATTCAAGCCTCAGGATTGGCAAAAAAACAATTTTACTTTTTTAAATTTTTTTTGGTTGTGGGGCTTGAACTCTGGGCCTAGGTGCTGTCCCTCAGCTCTTCAGCTCAAGGCTAGCATTCTATCACTTGAGCCACAGTGCCACTTCTGGTTTTCTGATGGTTAATTAGAGGTAAGAGTCTCATGGACTTTCCTGCCCTGATTGGCTTTGAACCTCCATCCTCAGTTCTCAGCCTCCTGAGTAGCTAGGATTACAGGTGTGAGCCACCAGCACCTGGCAAAAAAATTACATATATATATATGTATTTATATATATATACATATATATAATTTATATTAAAAAATATATACCTAGTCATGCATCTTTTTTTTTTTTTGGTCTGCTGTGGGGCTTGAACTCTGGTCCTGGGCACAGTCCCTCAGCTCTTCGGCTCAAGGCTAACGCTCTACCACTTGAGCCATAGTATGACTTCCATTTTTCTGGTTGTTAATTCAGGATAAGGGTCCCACGAAGGGCTGGGAAGGTGGCTCAGTGGTAGAATGCTTACCTTGCATAAGTGAGGCTCTGGGTTCGATTCCCCAGCACCACATAAAACAGAAAAAGCCAGAAGTGGTGCTGTGGCTCAAAGTAGTAGACCACTAACCTTGAGCTGAAGAGCTAAGGGATAGCGCCCAGGCCAGAGTTTAGGCCCCACAAATCACACACACACACACACACACAGTCTGCCTAGGCTGGCTTTGAACCATGATCCTCAGATCTCAGACTCCTGAGTAGCTAGGATTATAGGCGTGAGTCACTAGCATCCACCTTCATGCATCTTTTAGTGATAAATGTGTTCCCATTTCTTAGGATGTATGATCAGAGTACATGGACACAAACTTGGTGGCATCACCTACAGTACACCTAAGCTATATGGTATAACCTTTTTCTTTTTCTTTTTTTTTTATTTTTCATTACTTTTTTTTATTGTTGTTGTTGTTTTCTGTCAGCACTAGGGCTTGCATTCAGGGCCTTGCACCATTTTTTTTTTGGCCAGGCTTGGTGGTTGAACTTATCCTGACATGGCTGAGTCATGAGCACCATCCCTGTCTGTCTGCTCAAGACTAATGCTTTACCACTTCCAGCTTTTTGCTAATTAATTGGAGATAGGAGTCTCTTGGATTTGCCTTGGGGGCTGGCTTCATACCTCAGCTCTTAGACCTCTTATCCTCCTGCATAACTAGGTTATAGGCACAGGCCACTGATGCCTCGCTAATTTTTCACTACTTCTTTATCTTTTGAACTTTTATTAAAAATTAAGTCACAAGCACACATTAGCCTAGGCTTACACAGGGTCAGGGTTAGAAAAAGGTGGGTATAGAGGAGTCAATGTTAAAAAGAATTAGGAAAACTAAAAGAAAGATCAATGTTAAGTTTTTAGCCATATGTATGTACACACACACACACACACACACACACACACACACACACACATTTTTTGTTGTTGTTGTTCAGTTGTGGGGCTTGAACTCTGGGCTTGGGCACTGTCCCTGCATTCTTCAGCTCAAGGCCAGCGCTCTACCACTTGAGCCACAGCACCACTTCTGGTTTTCTAGTGGTTTTTATTGGAGATAAGAGTTTCACGGACTTTCCTGCCTGGGCTGGCTTTGAACCACGATCCTCAGATCTCAGCCTCCTGAGTAGCTAGGATTATAGGCATGAGCCACCGGCACCCGGCTGATGCCATATATATTTCTTATTCAGCTTTTGTATGTATTTGTAGAAACAAAATGAATCAGCATTTGGTAATTGATTTTAGGAACAGAGGATTTTGTTATCTTCTTTTACTTGTGCCACTGGAAGTCCTTCAGAGGCATGGTGTCGCTCCTCAGCCCCACACTTTCTTTTTTGTCAGTCATTGGTCTTGAACTCTGGGCTTGGGTGCTGTCCCTGTGCTTTTCAGCTCAAGGTGAGCTACCACTTGAACCACAGCACCACTTCTGGTTTTCTGGTGGTTTATTGGAGATCAGAGTTTCATGGATTTTCTTCCCTCGGCTGACTGAATTGCGATTTCAGCCTCCTGAGTAGCTAGGATTACAGGCATGAGCCACCAGCACCCAGCTCTGCCTGACAGTTTCTTAGTAAATAGAAGGGGTACATTCTAAAGTAACAAAAAATGTAGTGCAGGCTGGGGCACTGTAGCTCAAATAATTGAGCCCCTGCCTAGCAAGCAGAACTCACTGAACTCAAACTTAGCATACATGTGTGTATGTGTGTATATACACATATCTGTAAATATGTACACATACGTAAATACATAGGGTAACAATCACTTATTATCAAGTATTATATAAGACACATTAATTAATTGTATGTGCTATGATTTATACGACTAGCATTTCAGTAAGTTTGTTTATCCAGCTTCAAAAAACAGACACATTAGTGATACATTATATTACAACATTACCATGGTTACAGTGTTGCCAGACAATGGGAACCTGGCAGTTTCATTGTAATCCTACAGGACCCCTATCAATGTGGTCAGTTGCTGACTGAAACATTGTTATAGATGGATAAGTGGGAATATCTTCTATGAGTCTGATTCTTTTTTTTTTTTTTTTTGGGGGGGGGGTCTGGTCATGGGGCCTGAACTCTGGGCCTGGGCGCTGTCCCTCAGCTCTTCAGTTCAAGGCTGGTACTCTACCACTTGAGCCATAGCGCCACTTCCGGCTTTTTTCTTTTTGCTTATGTGGTGCTGGGGAGTCAAACCCAGGGCCTCAGGCATGCAAGGCAAGCACTCTACCAATGAGCCACCTTCCCAGCCCCCTATGAGTCTGATTCTGTAGCGAGCCCTCAATAATGCCACAAACTATGACCATTGAATTCCCACCAAAGAAAATAGCACCTGTTTCCAATGGAAAATAAGACTCTTAGTGCTGGGCGTGAGTGGCTCATGCCTGTAATCCTAGCTACTCAGGAGGCTGAGCTCTGAGGACCACAGTTCAAAACTTGGGCAGGAATGTCTGTAAGACAACTTATTTCCACTAAACTACTAAAAGACCTGGAGGTGGAGCTGTGGCTCAAGTGGAAGAGCTAAAGAGTAAAAAAATTAAGGGAACAGCACCTCGGCCCTGACTTTTAAGCCCCAGCACCAAAACAAAGAAAGGTCCTTCTTGGGTGTGGGGGGGAGAGTATCAATGAAATTTTATTTGCTCCCATAAAACAAAACAAATATAAAGATCCTCATTTTTTTGGGGGGAGGGTCCGGTCGTGGGGCCTGAACTCTGGGCCTGGGTGCTGTCCCTCAGCTCTTCAGCTCAAGGCTAGCGCTCTACCACTTGAGCCACAGTGCCACTTTCGGCTTTTTTCTTTTGCTTATGTGGTGCTGAGGAATCGAACCCAGGGCCTCGAGCATGCAAGGCAAGCGCTCTACCACTGAGCCACCTTCCCAGCCCAAGATCCTCATTTTAAAAAAATATTTTTTTGGCAATGTTGGGGATTGAACCCAGAGGCCTGCTGCATGCTATGAACACCACTCTACAACTGACTCACATGCCCAACCCCCTTCCTTACCTTTTAACTTGGAAACGTCTTCATAGCCTTCGCCTTCCTATGCTTCTCCAGTTTTTTCAGCCACCTTTGGTCAGGGGACATTTAACTGAACAGATAATTCTAGTTATGGCTTCCAATGATACGGAGATAAAGAAAAGAAAAATACCATACCAGGGTCAA
Organism: Dipodomys spectabilis; assembly: GCF_019054845.1. Lineage (NCBI taxonomy): Eukaryota > Metazoa > Chordata > Mammalia > Rodentia > Heteromyidae > Dipodomys > Dipodomys spectabilis. The sequence goes on along the minus strand of NW_024870911.1, from coordinate 17,758,664 downwards.
GGTAGCAACTTCCAAAATGACCCCATTCATACTCACAACTCACCTTGTTTTTTGTATCTGCTTCAATTGGCATTCATGTGGTTCACAGTTAAGTCTGGTGCTTTCGGGATAGGACCTTGTCCTACCTTCACTCTAATTTTTTTGTTTTGTTTTGGGGTCCAGTCGTGGGGCCTGAACTCTGGGCCTGGGCGCTGTCCCTCAGCTCTTCAGCTCAAGGCTAGCGCTCTACCACTTGAGCTACAGTGCCACTTCCGGTTTTTTTCTTTTTTGCTTATGTGGTGCTGAGGAATCGAACCCAGGGCCTCATGCATGCAAGGCAAGCACTCTACCACTGAGCCAACTTCCCAGCCCTTCACTCTCTAATTTTGTGTTTATTCTCCTACCACTAGCTTCTGAGAACCAGAATGGGAATGGACTGAGCACCCCACCAGGTCCTGGTGGTGGCCCCCACCCTCCTCATGCTTCTTCCCACCCTCCCAGCACCCGGATTACTCGAAGCCAACCCAACCACACACCTGCCGGCCCTTCCAACAACCCTGTCAGTAACGGCAAAGAAACCCGAAGAAGCAGCAAAAGATAGCGAGACACTCTTCCTCCCCTCCTGCCACCAACCACAACCCAGGTGTCTGCCTCTGCTGGAGGACCAGACAGCCTTCTGCTGGGCTGCTGGCTTTGGCACAGGGGAGGTGGGTAGCAGTATTTTAGCCACTAAACTTCCCTGGAGAGGTGATTGCACAGTGGTCTTATCCCCCCCCCCCCGCCCCCATATCTACCTTGTCCAGACTGTCCCCTGGGATTCAGAGCCCTCTCTAGAAATGACAGTTGAACTCTTTCTTGTGTGTATGATATGAGGGTCTTATTCCCACCTCTCCTGCCTAAATAAATGTTACCACTCTGCAGTGGACTTCTTTGCTTTTTGTTCTAAAGGAAAATAGTCAACAGCTGGGTATTTGGGAAAGCTGCAGGTCCCAGGAAGTAAAGGGGAGATAGAGGCAAGGAAGCCTAGGTAAAATAGGCCTGTCCCTTTAAGGTAGTGTCCCTCCCCTGCCCCCTCCCTCCAGGTGACCCTTGCCCGCTTGCCTGCCATAGGAAGGCTGGGTTCCCCTTCTGAACGTCCTTCCTGCCTCCTGCTGTCAGGTAATGCCAACCTCAACCCCCTGGACCAGTGGCTCCAATCAGATCTTGCTCCCCTGATCTTCAGCCAGGTCTGAAAGCAGAGGGGAGCCCAGGATTTGTTTTCCTATTTGTCCCCTGCAGAGCTTCCCAGGTGTCCGTTGGTCATTGATTTCTGAACACTGCTCTTATGCTTCCCAGGGTGGGGGATTATTGGTTCTTGGGCTTTCTGGGGTAGGGAATTGCTAAGAACAGTTTCTCTCCCACATGCATCTGGGATTACCACTTACCTGCCTCTCCCTGCTCCTCCTCAATTTAGGGACTCTTGGGTGCAAACTACCCAGGGTGCATGGGGCTGGGGTTGGAAAAAGAGGAAGCTCTGTGGCAGACGTGAGGTAGGTGGGGTGGGAGTACATACAAAGGGTACTAAGTGTTTAGAAGAGGGCGAATTATTTAAGAAGAAGGAAAAAAAATAAGTACAAGTTCTCAACCATGTGGCTTTCTCACAGCAGAGGGGGGCCCTCTCCCAGCCCAAAGTGACCTTTGACCCCCACCCCAGAGAGCAGTGAACCATTAACTCTTCTATATGAACCTTCCCACACTGGCCACACCCCTTGCCCCGCCCCAAAGCAGGTGGGCTAAGACAAGGGAGCCTGTCCATCTCAGCCCTCTATATGACTGACGTGGCCTCCATTGCACCTGGGCACCTGGAGGCTGAGCCCAGGTTCCCCTCCCTGACTCAGGAACCTTGTAACATCCAACCTGCCAGGGACCCGAGGTGGCAACTCTCATCATCAGTAGGGGTGAGCACCTGGGAACTGGGTGGGGTGAGGGGAATAAAGAGATGAGGCAAGATTGGAGGATGGGGGCTGGGTCCGATGTGAAGAGAGCCCTGGTTTGGGGAGCTGCTCTGAAGTCCCGATGACCAACTGTTCCAGAGGAAGGCAATGGGGAGGGAGAGAGAAGACCTGAGCTGAAGCTGCTTTTAACTCTAGACAAAGGAAGGAGGTGGTTTTCCCAGTGGCCCTGAGCTGGAGAGCAGAAAAGTGCCCCTAATTCCCTCCATTTTTTTTTCCACCTAGGGTAAAAACCTCAGGATGTACCAGTGGGACTAGAAGCCAGAACCAGACACTCAAACAGATTCCCCTCCCTATCATGGGAGCTCCAGTGCATTATCTGTTGGCTATCCTGTGTGTGGGAATCATCTTGGGCTGGGTAGGGGGCTCAGTCCCCTACCTAGGCCCTGCTGAGCAGGAGCAGAACCATTACCTGGCCCAGCTGTTTGGCCTGTATGGCGAGAATGGGACACTGACTGCAGGAGGCCTGGCCCGTCTTCTCCACAACCTAGGTCTGGGCAGAGTCCAGGGGCTTCGACTGGGACACCATGGGCCCCAGACAGGGAGGGTTGTACCCTCAGCAGGAGACAATTTGACACACAGGTACTAACCTCTTTCTCCTCCCCCCCCCCCATCCCCGAAATGCTCTTATCCACCAGCTGTTTTAGTGCTTAGCTTAGTCCTTCAAATTACACACCCAAGGAGCAACTCTTCAAGACCCTGCTTGCCTCTATTGCCTCCAAATTTTCTCCTCCAAATTCCTGGAAACTTAAATTCCTTGTTCTTGAGCTGGGATGTAGTTCAATGGTTGAGCACTTGTCTACCATGCTCAAGGTGTTGTGTTCTATTCCCAGCACTGTAAGAAAGCAAATTTTAGAAAGACAATAAATTCCTGGCTGAGTCTCAATGCTCAGTACTCCAAGCTGACTTTGGCTCCCAGTTTGGAGTGCTTCCAGCTTTTTCCTTTAATACCAATGTCACCATTCTTAGGCTCTCCTACAAAGTGACAGTTCTCAAATCTTACCAGGACTGAATCCTGGATCCTAGGAATTCCAGCCCTTCCTAACCTCTTAGGAGAACTCAAGGAAGGTGTTTGAGAGCATGAGCAAGTCCAACTTGCTCTGTTATACATTTCAGGCTCCAGGACCCAGAGCTGAGTGTGGATGTCTGGGCAGAGATGCCTCTGAGTCCCTCAGGCTGGGATGACCTGGAGGAGTCAAAGGCCTCCCACAATGGACCTGCAGCACCTTCGGGCTTGGACCTCTTTCACAGGCTGCTGCTTTTGGACCATTCATTAGCTGACCATCTGAATGAGGATGTAAGTCTGATGGTCTCTAGAAAGGAGCTATGGGATTAGGTGGCCTGAATTGCTTAAGAGTCTATACTTTAATGGTTACTTAAGAAAAAAAAAAAATCTCAGGGGTAGAGCGCTTGCCTTGCATGCATGAGGCCCTGGGTTCGATTCCTCAGCACCACATAAGCAAAAAGAAAAAAGCCGGAAGTGGCACTGTGGCTCAAGTGGTTGAGCTGAAGAGCTGAGGGACAGCACCCAGGCCCAGAGTTCAGGCCCCACGACCGGACCCAAAAAAAAAAACCAGAAAAAGCCAGAAGTAGCACTGTGGCTCAAGTGGTAGAGTGCTAGCCTTGAGCAAAAGCAGCACAGGGACAGTGCCCAGGCCCTGAGTTCAAGCCCCATGACTGGGAAACACAAAAACAAAAAACAAATCCCAATGCGGTCTTTAGGATATATTATTCCAGTATAGTGAGTTGCCACACCCAGTTTAGGGGCGATACACTGCAGAAAAAGAGGGCAGGATCCCAGGATAGCATCTATGAATGATTATCAGGAGTCCTTAGGGAGAAGATGGCTGTTTTCTTGTTTTCTTTTGGCTGTATTGAGGAGCTTGAGCATACCAGATAGGCACTCTACCACAGAAATGGAGTCTCATTGACTTTTTCTTCCTGGGCTGGTCTGGGACTGAGATCCTTCTGATTGATCTCAACCTGCCATGTAGCTGGAATGGTAGGTGTATGCCATCATCTTCTGCTATTGGTCAAGAGTATACGATTATATAGTGGGCTATCTTCAAATAACAGTTCTCCCTATCTCAGCCTCCTAAGTAGCTAGAATTACATGTGTGAGCCTCTTGTGCCCAGCTTAGATGGCTGTCTTTACTTAGATTGAGTGACAGTGAACTTGTTCCAAGACTGTCTGATCCTGAAAAGTAATTGGATGAGAAAGCAGGTTAATGAGTGCCCCATCACAGAAAGCATCCACTTCAAGGCTGGACAAACTTATAAGACTGTTGAGCAGATGGGTGGCATTTCAGATTCTTTTCCATTTGAGGATTCTAGCATTGTCACAAGCTCATCATCAAACAAAGAAGGGAGATGATGGAAATATTCACTGGCATCCAATTTGTCTTGAACTGAACTTTCATTCTTTTTGTTGTTGTTGCTGATCCTGAGGCTTGAACTCAGGGCCTGGCCATTGTTCTCTGATTTTTTTTTTTTTGGTCATTCATAGGGCTTGAATTCAAGGCCTGGGCACTGTGACAGGGCTCTTTTGTTCAAGGCTAGTGCTCCACTACTTTGAGCCACAACACCACATCCAGTTGTCTGATTGTTGATAAAAGACTTTTCTTTTTTCTTTTTTTTCTTTTTGTTGGTTGTGGGGCCTGAACTCTGGGCCTGGGCTCTGTCCCTCAGCTCTTCAGCTCCAGGTGAACACTCTACCACTTGAGCCACAGTACCACTTCCAGCTTTTTCTGCTTATATCGTGCTAAGGAATCGAACTCAGGGCCCTCATGGATGCAAGGCAAACGCTCTACCACTGAGCCACCTTCCCAGCCCTTCTCATGGACTTTTCTGCCTGCGCTGGCAGTTCTCAGCCTTCTGAGTAACTAGGATTATAGGCGTGAGCCACCAGCGCCCTGCTCCCCTGAGCCTTTGTGCTCAAGGCTAGCTCTCTACCACTTGAACCACAGCTTCACTTCTGGCTTTTTGCTGTTTAATTGGAGATGAGTCCCATAGATTTTCTGCTCAGGCTGGCTTTGAACAATGATTCTCAGATCTCAGCCTCCTGAGTAGCTGATTATAGGTATGAGCCACTGGTTTCCAGCTTTGAACTGAATATTTTCATTGGGTCCATTTATTATGAGTAACTTAGTTCCCTGACTCTGATGCTTTTGCCAATGTGAGCAAAGGAGACCTTGAGAGAGACTCAGGAGTCTGTGCAATGGAAGTAGAGATGGAAAGAGCTGAGTTATAGTTCCCAGGGACTCCTTCATTGTATAACTTTCTCAACTCCTAGTGCCTAAATGGCTCCCAGCTGCTGGTCAATTTTGGCCTGAGCCCTGCTGCTCCTCTGACCCCTCGCCAGTTTGCTCTGCTGTGCCCAGCCCTGCTTTACCAGATTGACAGTCGTGTCTGTGTCAAAGCTCCAGCCCCGGCTCCTCCAGGAGATCTACTGTCTGGTCAGTGAATGAGAAGTGGGTAGGGAGCACCCTGTGTCCCCCTACCAAGGAAGAAGGTTCACTGGGGCCCAATGTCCCTTGCAATGTAACTCTTCCCCACTTTGCCTCTGGATCAATCCTGCCTGACTTTGGCTCCTGATTCTCCCCAGCCCTGCTTCATAGTTCCCTGGCAGTCCTGCTGCTCAGCCTTCCTGCTCCCCTCTCCCTGCTGCTGCTGAGGCTCCTGGGACCTCGTCTATTTCGGCCTTTGTTGGGCTTCCTGGGAGCCCTGGCTGTGGGCACTCTTTGTGGGGATGCGCTGCTACACCTACTGCCACATGTATGTGAAACCCCTGTCCTCCCTGCCCTCCCAACCCAGGGGCAAATGGTGTCCATGAATCCAAAGTGTTCCCAGCCACAGAGCAACCCTTCCCCTTTTCATCAGCTCCCAGATTCCACTCCCCTACTCCTAGTTTCAGCCCACAGCTGCCTTCCAGTAGAGTAGATGAGTACCTTCCTTGTGAGAGGGATGTGGGTGGGTGTGGGGGCTTCCAGGGACCTTTCCTCTCTGACCTCCTTCCTGACAGGCACAAGGAGGGCAGCACACAGGACCTAATGGGAGACCAGAGGAGGACCTGGGTCCAGGGCTGTCGGTGCTTGGAGGTCTTTTCCTGCTCTTTGTGTTAGAGAACGTGCTAGGGCTGTTGCGGCGTAGAGGGCTCAGACCAGTGAGTGACATCTTTTTCTCCTCCTCCTGCCAAGACCAGAATCCTAGCCAAGAACTGGCCAAGCAAGCCATGCATGAGGGGGCAGCTTGTTCTCCTGGCTCTGGGCTATCAGCTGTCCACTAACAAATGAGTACGGGTTCTTAGCATAGGCCCGGGACTTCTGGCCAAATGATCTCCTCTACCAAGTTCAAGCCAACCAAGAAACAGAGGGAGGTGCTAACCTGGAAGCGGGGAGGCCAAACAACATTCCCCAGGTGCCAGAGGTAGAAGCAGGTGTTCACTTTCCCAGCTGGTGGCCCAGCCTCCCCTTAGTCCCTGGCACTACTGCCTCCTCCACCAGGAGGGATGTCTTCCTATTTCAGAGATACTGCAGGCGCAAAAGGAATCTTGGAACACCAAATCTGGACCCCGAAGATGGCAGTGGGACGGCCCTCCGGCCCCTGCAGGCGGCTCCAGGTGACTAGAGGAGAAATAATGTGGGCTCCCAGATCACAGTGCTCACCTGCAGCTCCCAACGCTTGTCCTTGTCCTTCTCCTGCAGAACCAGAGGCTCAGGGCCAGAGGGAACACCACAGCCAGTCTCCACCAGCTCCAGCCTCTGCTGGACACCAAGGCCACAGTCATGGGCAGCAGGGTGGTGGTGGTGCCAGTATCACGTGGATGGTCCTTCTGGGTGATGGCCTGCATAACCTCACTGATGGGCTGGCCATAGGTGTGCAGGGGAGAGAACAGAGGGAGAAAATAGGAGTCCCAGAGAGGTCGGGACTTCTAGTTGTCAGCTACAACGAGGAGAGGGGGCTGCCAGGAAGGGGGGAAGATTATCACAGAGGGACAAGGGGATATAAGGAGGTGGCCCTCTGTACTGACACCGTTCAACCCTACTGACCTCAGGTGCAGCCTTCTCTGATGGCTTCTCCAGTGGCCTCAGCACCACTCTAGCTGTCTTCTGCCATGAGCTGCCCCATGAACTGGGTAGGAATGGAACATGTGGAGTGTGTGGGCTCTAGAAGGGGGAGATCTCCAAGAAGCAGAACTCAGAAGCTGGTGGTTGACACAGAGGGGAGTGGGAGGAGGGGCAGCACTGGCTTATCCCCTTTTGTCCTATCCTCTCTCCCCAACAGGCGACTTTGCAATGCTGCTACAGGCAGGGCTGTCCTTCCAGAGGCTGCTGCTGCTGAGCCTTGTGTCCGGAGCCCTGGGACTGGGAGGTGCAGCTCTGGGGGTGGGGCTCAGTTTGGGCCCTGTCCCTCTCACCCCCTGGGTGTTTGGGGTCACGGCTGGGGTCTTCCTCTATGTGGCCCTTGTGGACATGGTAAGAGGTGTAGGGTACAGGAGTGGAATCAAGGACAGTGGGAGGTGCTAGCTACAGAGAGGAGGGAAGTAGCAGTCCCTCCACCTCCCCCAGGTCTGGAGGGGACTGGCCCTTAGGCCAGTTTGTGCCTGAGAAACAAGGGGCCAAAACTAGTGCTGGGGGAGGGGCTTTGCTGATCATTCACAGATACCTTCTCTGTTTCAGGCTAAGAGGTCAGAGGCTCTGTTTCCAGGGCAGGGGAAGGTTGGAGGCCAGGCCAGAATCCTGACAGTCTTCTTTTCTTCCAGCTACCAGCCCTACTTCGTCCTCCTGAGCCCCTACCCATGCTCCATGTGCTGCTGCAGGGGCTGGGGCTGCTGCTAGGGGGCAGCCTCATGATCACCATAGCCCTGCTGGAGGAGCAGTTATTGCCCCTGGCCTCTGATGGCTGACAGGGGCCAGTGGCAAGGGATCCAGGTTGCCCTTCCTTCCCCCCAACCACAGGAATGGAGGCGGGACACAGGGCCAGTAGGAGCAATAGGATTTTAATAAACAGAACCCATCCCCAAAGCCATGACTACGACAGTTGTACTTGCACCAAAACAGCATAGAAAACCAAGGTGTGGTGGGAGGGCTCAAAGCAGGTTGGAGGAGGACATGAGTGGGGGCCTGGAGGGTGCAGGGTGCATCCATCTTCAAGGGAGAGCATTGTGCTTTAGCCCAGGGAGGAGTGGGAGGGGTGGGACAAATGCACCGAGGTCCCCACTTTTTCCTGTAGCCCTCAGCACCCTGGGGATGCAGGCATCTGGGCAGATCTGCCCTTTATTGCTGCCCACCAGCATTGAACACCCCCGACCCCAACACTAGCACCACAGGTGGATCTGGGACAAGGGAGAAGGGCAGGAATGGGAAAATTGCTTAGAGAAAGATTCAACTAGAATCCAGTGAATTGTGCTCAGTTCTCTTTACTTCCTACAACCGAGTACATGGGTCACAGGGTGGAGGGTGCAAACAGGACATGAGGCATGCCCCTCTGTGCCCCCCAACACACACCTGCATACAGGATGGTGGTGTCTGCAGCATCACAGGTCATGCAGGGCATGGGGAAGGGGAGGTTCACACACACATAGATGCCCACAGCGGGTACCAGACAGAGAACGCCCCTGAATATACACAGCTGTACATGGGGAGCCCCCCCCACACCTGGGGAGCCCCCACCCCAACCCTCTCCCCTGTCTTGCCGTTCCCCAGCGGAGGAACTGTATTGCTTTGAGAGAGCCACCCTGGGGGCTGCTCTGCCAGGCACCCTCCCCTCCCACCCACCCCCATTTTGGCACATCTGCAAGACACACGGCAGCGAGAGGAGGCACCCTCCCTCCCAGGCTTCTGTTGGCTTAGAGTTGGGGAAGGGAAATAGGAGACTTCATCCTCCATCTTTCTCCTAGCCCTTCCCAAACCTCTGCCAAACCCATTCCAGCCAGAACCCACCCCAACCCCCTACACACACACACACACACACACACACACACACACACACACACACACACACACACACACACACACACACACACACACACACACACACACACACACACACACACACACACACACACACACACACACACACACACACACACACACACACACAAAGCTGAGCTGTCCAGGAATACAAGCGGAACAAGGAGATTGTCCGGGATGGGAGCAGAGGCGGTAGGGAAAAGACTGGAAGCAGAGACCCCACCCTGGCATGGGGTAAGACTGGCACAACAGCTACTTTAGTGCAATTGGAGAGGGTGCCCAGAGCGAGGGTGGGGACGGGAGGGAAGGCTCTCCCCACCCTCCCCGGGTCATCAGGCTTGCAGACTCCCCAGGGAAAGGGCCTAACAGGAGTGAGCGAGGGCCAAGGGCGGGTCCTCTGGTCACCCGCCACCCTCTGCCCTCCCAAATGCAGTGACGGTGTCCCCCTCACGCCTACATGGGCAACAGCAGCCTCAGAGTCAGTACCTTCAAGTAATTCAAAGAGCAGACCCTCCCACCCCAGCTCCCTCCCATCTCTGGGATTTGGTCGCTTCTCTAGGGGTTGGGTCAGGAGGAGGGAGTCCCCGTGTCAGACCCTTCCCTCTGTCTCCCTCTTCCCAGACCACTGGACTTGGTCCTCAAAGATTCCTAACCTCTGCCCTTGCCCAGCCTGGGTCAAGGACTGGAGGGCTGGAGCCAGCACAGAGGGGAAAGGGCTGCTTTGCTCCGTACTCCTCCTTTGTAAAAGGTAGGGTTTGAACTCGGCGGGTAGGAAGGGGCTCACACTCTGTTGCCCCAGGAGTAGGGTTTCTGGGCTAGGGTCTGTAAGGCTATTTTCCTTTGCGGTGGGAAGGGGAGGTGGAAGATGAACACTGGGTGTGGGGAGAGGGTGAGAAATGGCTGAGAGGGAAGGGGCCTCCCCGCTGGAGCACAGTCACCGGAGTCATTTCGACAAAGAAACACTCGTGTGCATAAGATTGTGTGCCTACTCCCAGCCCTGCCAGCCTGGCCCCACCCCAGCTCATGGGACCCCTTCCAAGACCGCAGAGAAGGTTTTAGGGGTACAGTTGTAGAACCGTTCTCTGACCCCACCCTCCCCACCCCCAGCCTCTTCTCCCCTTCTAGGTCCAGGGAGTAAGAAGGTGCTCGGGTGGGCAGACAGTGGTGGAAACAGTATTGAGTTTTCCTTTGGTTACATATTGAAGGCAAAGGTGAGCTGGACTTACAGTCAAAACGGATAGGGGTGAGGAAGGAAGAGGGGCCATGGCTGGGGTTGGAGAGGGAGGCAAGCCCTCCTCAGCCCCTCCACCCCAAGGAACACATGTCTACGTGGGGTGGCAGTCCCTCAGTCTCATCTCTCCCACCCCCCACAGCACCAAACAAAAGCAGCACCTCCCCCAGGGGCCGCTCCCCACCCCAACCTGGGCTGTACATTCAGTGGTTTTCAGCAGTCCTATGGCTCAGGGGGCCACGGGGTGGGGGAGGTGGCCCATCAATCTCAGGTGGACAGTGGCAGCGGCCCATGGCTGGAGGTCCATTCTGGGACCCACAGTTGGTGCCGTTCGTTTTTCTGAAGCAGAGTACACAACCTTACCAAAGCCACCACCCGATCAGAAACATCCCCCCAAAAATCAGAAACTTAAAAACTGGCTCTCGTCATCTCGCCCTCTGCTCCGCACGTCTGTTTCCCTGTCTCCTATGTAGCCCTCGCTCTGTCTCCTTTGCTCGGCACCTGGGCTGCTCCCAGGGTCCTCACTTAAAAATAGGCCTTTTCATAAAAGTGCTTATTACTTGAAGCAAGTGCTTTAGAGCTGCGGTGGGGAGGGGAGACGGGGAGGGTGAAGGGAAGGAGGCATTTCCTCCCCACCCGACCCCCTTAAGATTGGGGGGCATTCTGCCTGTTTTACTTCTCCACACCCGTTTAAGTCAAAGAGGTTTCAAAACAAAACAAAACAAAACAAAAAAAAACTCTTAACATTAAAATAAATATGCAGTGGCCATGAGAATGGTCAAAATGCTTCAAAAAACACTAAGGGCTGGGGAGCCCGGGGTGAGGTGCGGGATTTCCTTTGGCATAAGGAGAGGAGGCTGCTGGCCCTCCAGGGCTCCTCACAGCCATGCCAGTGAGGAGGGACAGAGGACTGACTCCCTGCCGTCTTCCGGGCACTGATGACAGTGTGCCCAGGACAGCAGGGTACCGACAGCCACCAGAAATCTCATCTAGCAAAGCAAAACAATGGGGCTCCTGACATACTCATACTCTTCCTGTCATCACGAAGCATTGATAAAAGAGAACACGACTGATACCCCCGGACTCATTCCCGGAAGACCTGTCTCCCCACTCCCTGGGCCCCCGCCCCCCACCACCTAATTCCCAGCACCAAAATGAGAGGGAGGGGGTGGGAACTGGGAGGATCTAGGAAAGAGAATTGAAATTGGGGACAAGCTTTGCAGAACCAGCAGGATGGGGGTGGGGGCAGCAGCCCTTAAGAGAGGTCACATTGATTGTCGTATAGGGGAGGGCAAAGGATGAAGTGGGGGAGGGAGACGGGCAAGAGGGGGCATCCAAGGCCCTTTGGCTTTGAAAACAAAAATAAAAACTAAAAGCTGCACAATCCTTCTCACCAATAATGGTCATTTGGAAGCCTTGAAATGGTTTAGGATCTAAAGGTTGAAGAAGCAAGACACAGAGATAAGGAGGGACTGTGAAAAGGAGTAAGGACTTGGACAAATGCCCCAGGCTTCAGGGAACCAGCATGAGGTATGGTGCAGGGGATCTGGAGGGAGGGAGGGAGCCCTGGGACAGCCCCTCTCCCCTCAGCTCACCCATGGCAAGGGTGGCGAGACATTCAGGAGACACAACTGGAAAAATGGGTAAGGAAGTGAATAAAGCAAGCTCGGGTGGGGGAAAGGGACTGAGGGCTCCCACAGGGGAGTCCCTATACTGTGTAAACGAAGCCTGTCCAGTTCTTGAGGGACAATACTGATGACAGCCAAACTGGGCGAGGATGCACTGCAGGATGGAGGGGCAGGACCTCTATTCAAGTTCTGTGTCTTGGCCCCTGGCTGAGGTATTGAGTGTGAGGAAGGGACACTGGGCTACACGAGTAGGTCCAATTGGGGCAGAGGCTCACCAAGATGGTTGGACAGGGCATCTGAAGGGACCAGGGCCAGATGCAGTGCTACATTTAGAGAAAACACTGCCCCTCCTCACTCCAGCCCAGTTTGGCTTTTGGGGTACAAGTTCGAGGAATCTTATCAGTGCAGCCCCTACTCAATCCCATTTCCCCCTGTGCTGGGAGGCAGGGGACTGAGCTCCAGTGTCTGCCTGTAGCTCCCTTGACCAGAACTTTCTCCTCACACTGGAGGAAGGCCTGCTTTCCTAAAGAGCAGCCTTGGTCCCTAGTCTGCCCCTGCCCCTCCCACCGTCTTTGGCTTCAGATCAGGAGTGACTGGGGCAGTGGGTACTCTCCAACATGAAGGAAGGCAGAGGCAGACAAAGGGCATAGAGGAACCCAGGGACTTGGGGACACAAGAGGAAGAACGCGGTCCCTCCCTCCACACACATGCAAGCACATGCCTGAAACACAGAGGACATACTAGGGCTGTGGTTTTGAAATGGGCAGGAAATTAATTTGTTTCTTCCCCTAAAGAATAAAATGCGTACTTAAAAATTCATGACAAGCCTCAAAGTTCAGGGAGAAGAGAGCCGGGGAGGGAATGGCCACAGGCTCTGTTCTTCCAAAAGAAATTAAAAGAAAGAAGCAAGGTTAAAGTGCGTGGTTAGGGGCCAGGTCAGGAGGTGGGAGGTGGGGCAGGCTGTGGGGGCAGAACCAGCCCTTGATTTGCATATGAGGAGCCAGGGGAGAGTGCAGGATTGGGGCCCAGGTACAGTAGTTGCTGCTTCAAGTGTTTTGCATTTGAACTTTAGGGGTGATAGGGTAAAGAGTAGGGGGAAAGTTCCAGGCCCCAGTGCTAAATACCCTCCCCCTTCATCCTCTAGCTGCCCCTGAAGGGGGAGGGGGACACCCCAGAGTGCTCACACAGTACCAGAAATTAAGGCTTCTCACTGCTGCGGGGATGGAGGGGCCAGCCGAGCAGGGAGGCAGTGATGGGTATGGAAGAAGAGGAGGGGTCTGCCTGGCAGTAGGGGCAGGGAGAAGGGGGGGGGGCACAGAGGAGAGTCAGAAGGAAGGAGGAGGGGGAGCTGGTAGCAGAAAGGGGAACTGAGAGATGGAGTCAAAGAGAGAGGGAGCCAGGCATTTAGCAATCATTTTGGGACACTTGGCAGAAAGGGTTGCCCTGGGGTACCAAGGGCCTGGGGTGCTCCCTGTCGGTCCCAGACCCCTGCCAGGCCAGGATGGTGTGGCAAAGGGGTGAGCAGCTGCTCCCCAGTGCTTCCTTCCCCCCTCTGCCCCGCCACCCAGTCGTGTTCTCCTTTAAAGTGCCCTAAATGTGTAGACTTTTTCTAAATAAATAGAATAATATCAAGCCACCGGCAGGGAGAGGGACACTGGAGGGGGCTACTCAGAGTAGCAGCCATCTAACCCAATGGCACCGTGCCGCTCCTGGCTGTAGGGGCAGGAGGCCCCGTGGGGCAAGGCGCCACAGCCACCCACCGTCTTGGCGGCTGCGATGCCGCAGTTCTTGAGCAGGCTGAAGCTGAAAGGACTGACGGCGTCCTTGGGTGGGAAAGGCTTCATGGTGGAAAGGATCAAGGCCAGGCAGTCTGCCACATCTTTGTTGGGAGCGCAGGCCAGTGCTGGGGTGTGACCTGCAGGGCCAAGGAGAGTAACTGAGGCACGACCCCTGGGTCCAGGGTTCCCATCCACCCTCCCCAGGCCCTGAGCTCTCAGTTGTAGAGGGGAGCCAAGGCAGGAAAACACCCAGCATGGTCAGAAATCTGGGGCGGTAAAGGCCCAGGGAGACTGACAGGCAGGTTCTAAGTACATGGGGCCAGCAGCCAGGGGGATGGATGGGAGGCCTTCCTGACCATGCTGACTCTCCACCCAGTTCCATCAGACTCCCCTGTGAGACTCAGAGTACTGGTGTTGGGTCCCTACTCTCAAGAGTTCCCCTGGGAAGAAAATCTCATTTATAGCAAGGTTAAGAAGTCACCTCCTGTAGAATGTCCCTGACCCCAAACCTGGGAGAGGCGGGGGGCTCCGGACCCCACCCACCTTCTTCATCCACAGCCAGCACTGTGGCCCCACGACTCAGGAGGGCCTGCACCACAGAAGCTAGACCATTCCGGGCAGCAATGTGGAGTGGCCTTGGAAGAAAGAAAGTAAAGAGAGAAACACAAAGTCAACCGGGTGCCAAGAAGTCCTGCCACCCCCCGGCAGGTGGTGAGAATGCCGAATAAATACTGTGAGCTCCAGAGAGCCTAAGAGTGTGGACCGTTTTCTTCACCCACCTGCCTCCCCCAGCCAGGAGCCCCCTTCCCTGGGCACTCACATCTGCAGCGCACTGTTGGTGGCATTGATAAGGCCAAGGTCTTGGGTTTCTGCCAGGATCATGAGGGCACATTTTTCATGGCCCTGAGGGAGAGGAACAGAGAGTGGAAATTTGTGAAGTAGAATCAAGACAGGCCACAGGGCAGGACTGGGGAAGATGGCAGACAGAGAGGAGCTGTGCTACCATCACACAGGCTGGGCAACCTTGTCGCTGGTGCAGTCTATTCTGTAATCGGGATTTGTCCTGCCCATCAGGCTTTCATGCTGCCCCCTAATCTGGGAAGTACCTTGCTACAAGCCAAATGGAGGGCAGTGTTCTTGTTCTCATCCAGCACAGTCAGGTCTGCCTTCCCTCGATACAGCAGAAATTCTACAAGAGAAATGGGACAAAAGGATGAACACTTTTCTCCTGAGCAACAGCTATCCTAGCTGCCCACGCTTCTATCTTCAAACCCTCAAGAGATACCAAAGACACCTGTATCCTGAACTCCAACCCTTGCTAGCCTTGCAGGCAGGGCTGACCCACCCTGCCAAACACCCTGGGGACTCCTCCCTGCCACAGCGGAGCCCCTACACACCCACAGCAGCGGTCTGCCCGTTCTCAGCCGCCGTCATGAGTGCAGTGCGGCCAGTGTGGTCAGTGGCGTTCACCTCAGCTTGATGCTGCAGCAGCATCCGGAGCCCAGAGACATTATCCGCGAAGGCAGCGGCGTGAAGGGGGGTCCTGAGGGGTCAGGGTAGGGTGAGTTAGGGAAGGCTCTTCCACATGGACAGGAACCAAAGCCAGAGGCAGCTCAGGCTGCTCCTTGAGCACTCCGTTACTCACCGTCCTTTGGCGTCTCGGCTGTTCACAATCTTGTCACCCAGAGCTCCCAGCAACATCTCTGTGGTGCTGTCCTGGTTATTAATTCTGGGGAGAGGGAGGACTCATCAGGAAGGACAAAGGAAATACATTCCCAACCAGAACGTCAGCCATGGTGCTCTGAGAAGGCCGATGCAGAGGAAGAGACTTACACTGCACAGTGCAAAGGAGTGAAGGGGTTTCCCTCCAGGTATGAGAATGGGCTGTGTTCAAGTAACAACTCCAGACAATCTTCATGTCCTGGGTATGAGGAGGAAAGTTTGGTGATGGAGAGAAAAGGCACAGTTCTCCATCTGTCCTGTCCTATCTTAGATGCTCCACTGTGCTTCCAGATGCTCTGCTACAACCCACCTTTCTCCTCAATGCCCCACACCCCTCCCTGCACCTGCCAAAGCCCCACTCATACCAGTGTAGGAGGCCCAGTGCATGGGTGAATATCCGCTGTAATCCACCCCAGCATCCAAGGGGTCTGTGGAAAGGGCAGCCTGCAGCAGGGTCCGCAGGACTGCAGTGTGGCCACAGGCTGAGGCCAGGTGAATGGGCGTGCGACCCTTAAAGTCTCGGCACAACACAAATGCATCATGGTCCAGCAGGGCAGCCAGGCAGTCCTCACAGCCAGTCACTGCCTGCAGGAGACATTCAGGGGGAGGGGTGAGGAGCCACCACTCTTCCACTGGACAGTTGCTGGGGGAAGGAGAGGGGAGGGAGACCTAGGAGCAAGAACCACTTCCAGGGCTCTAATCATTTTCTCTACAAATTCTAGTGTTAGAAATGAGCAGATTGCCAGGTGTTGGTGGCTCACACCTGTAATCCTAGCTACTCAGGAGGCAGAGATCAAGGTTTGTGGACCAAGGTTTGAAGCCAGCCAGAGCAGAAAATCTGACAGATTCTTATTTCTAATGAACCAGCAAAATGCTGGAACTGGAGGTGTAGGCTCAAGTGGTAGAGTGTCAACTGTGAGCACAAAAGCTAAGCAAGAGTGTGTGAAGCCCTGAATTCAAGCCCCAGCACAAAAAGTACCAGCATACACACTCACACTCACACACACACACACACACACAGAGGGGAGAAGAGAAAGCGGAGGCGGGGTGGGGGGGAGGGAGAGAGAGAGGAAGAGAGGGAGAGGGAGAGAGAGGGAGAGAGAGAGAGAGAGAGAGAGAGAGAATCTGTGTGTGTGTGAGCAAGCAAGCGGTTCTTCTCTAACTCTCTCTGCCAACAGTCAGGCTGGTCAGAGTAAATCCGAGAGCTCTTGGAGTGAAAGACCAAATAGTGAGACTGAGAGATCAAAGAACCTTGTAGGAAAGTTGGGCAGGCCTGCAGTTCCAGCTACTTGAAAGTCTGAGGCAGAAGAATCTCTTGATTAGGGCCAGCCTAAGCAACATAGTGAAACATTTGTCTCAAAAAATCAAAAAGAGTTGGCCAGGTGCCAGTAGCTCACGCCTGTAATCCTAGCTACTGAGGAGGCTGAGATCTGAGGATCACAGTTCAAAGCCAGCCCAGGCAGGAAAGTCCGTGAGACTTTTATCTCCAATAAAAACCACTAGAAAACCGGGAGTGGTGCTGTGGCTCAAGTGGTAGAGCACTAGCCTTGAGCTGAAGAGCTGAGGGAGAGTGCCCAGGCCCAGAGTTCAAGCCCCACCACCAACCAAAAAAAAAAATAAATAAAAAAATAAAAATAAAAAAGAGCCAGGCGCTGGTAGCACACATCTGTAATCCTACCCACTCAGAGAGGCTGAGATCTGAGGACTGCAGTTTGAAGCCAGCCTAGGCAACAAAGTCTGTGAGATTCTTTTGTTTTTTTTTTTTGCCAGTCCTGGGGCTTGAGCTGTCTCTGAGCTTCTTTTGCTCAAGGCTAGCACTCTACTACTTGAGCCTCAGCACCACTCAGCCTTCATGCATGCTAGGCAAGCACTCTGCCACTAAGACACATTCCCAGCCCTCTGGTAAGATTCTTATCTCCAATTAACCACCAAAAAGCCAGAAGTGAAGCTATGGCTCAAGTGGTAGAATGCCAACCTTGAGTGAAAGAGCTAAGGAACAGTGCTCAGGCCCTGAGTTTAAGCTCTGGTACTCCCACAAAAAAGTGAAAAGAGCCATGTACTGGTGGTGGCTTCTCACTTATAATAAAGATACTCTGGGGTGAGATTTGAGAATCAGTTTGAAGCCAGCCCAAGCAAACAAATCCTCAAGATTCTTATCCCAATTAACCAGTGAAAAGCTGGAAGTAGAGGTGTGGCTCAAGTGGTAGAGTTTTGAGTGAAAAAGCCGAGCAAGAGCACAAGGCTAGTAGATCAGGCTCCAGTACCAGCACAAAAGAAAAGAGAAAAGGAAAGAAAAAAAAAAAAAAGAAGAAGAGAAAAATCTTGTGGGAGAAGAGGAGGAGGCAGCTTTAGGACAGGTGAGCATGGAGACAGATCTGGGTGGTGGCATCACTGTCTGATGGGACAGGGCCAGCAGGGTATCTTGGGCAGTCTAGGTGAGCATGTGACTGCATGTGATGACAAAGCAGGGCCCTTAGGGAAATTAGCTGGAAATGTCAGGTACTCATCCTCAAGCAAGCAAGCATGGTAAGGCCCAGTTAAGACCTGGGTACAAAATCTTGTCCTGTTGATGGAGTGTCCTAGGAACAATCTATACTAGGGACCCACTCACCCCACGGTGGAGGGCGGTGCGGCCCCGAAGGTCAGCAGCATCAGCTGTGGATCCTTTCTCTAGCAGCAGATGTACACAGTCCACGTGGCCATTCATGATGGCCAGCATCAGTGGGGTTCTACAGAAGAGGCAAGGGAAAGGGTGAGGATCCAACAGAGCTGAAAAAAAAGTGCACCCCACCTCTGGCCCACACTCACTGTCCATAGGCATCCATGACATCTGTGATGTCGGCTCGTTCCCCACTATCGATCAGCAAATGCAGGGAATCAGTGTGGCCAGAGGCCGCTGGGAGAAAAAGGGGGCTGTGTCAGGACAGTGTCAGGAAAGGAGGGAGGGAGGGAAACAGACTGATCCTGAACAACTCAGTTACAATTATGGGAAGGCCTGTGGCAGGGAGTGTTCTTCAAGGTAGTAAGCTACTAGTGAAAAAGTCTCCATGTTCCTTCTCTACCCCACCTTCAGCCTTAACTATTAAGGAGAGATGTGTTATGGTAAGGGGAGGGCGGTAGCCTGAAGTGGGCACTAACCAGCAGCGTGTAGGGGTGTCCACTTGCGCTTGCGCTCCTTGATGAGGGCAGAGGCGCCATGGGCCGTAAGCACCTCCACACACTCAGTAGAGCCTCGCTCAGTGGCCAGGAAGAGCGCGGTCCGGCCCTTGTGGTCCCTTACATCCAGATTCACCAGCGTCTCAGCCAGTGTCTTCAGGGCTTCACAGTGACCGTTGTAGGCCTAGAGTAGTGCAGGTAACCAGTGGATACAGCTGGGGACATCTCATCCCCACTCTGATTGCTGGGAGTGGGGGTGGGGCCCACAGGGAGTCACTAGACATCTGCAAGATCCTTGGGCCCCTCTGGTATCTTTCCTGCTCTGTGCCTATCCCCTCTCCAAACCACTGCCTGCTTGTCACTGCCTTCTTCCCAAAAGAAAGCAAAAGCAAAGACAAGCGTCACAAGTGCTAGCACCCTTGTTTGGGCCCAGGGGCGGGTAGTTTCAAGGAAGATGAGAAGAAAAGACATGGAACTCACAGCTAAGTGCAAAGGGCTGACTGGAATGGTGCTCTCCACATCCTCCAGGCAGTTAAAGGACATTTCTAAGAGCTGCAATGGACAGGAAAGTAGGTGCTTATGTTCTGCAACTTCCATATCTCCCCATGCCCAGCTCATAGTAATCTCCTACTGCTGGACCAAAGGACCAGGTACCTGATCCAAACACCCTGAGTTTAAGAACCACAAATCCAAAGGCAGATTGTTGCCTTCTGCCCTGCCCCCACCCTCCCAAACCAGATCTCAATACATACCAGTTCAAGGTTCTGTCTGTTGCCATAAGCGGCTGCATAGTGCACAGCTGTGTAGCCCTGCCTGTCCCGCAGGGAGGGATCTGCACCATTATCCAGTAAGAACTCCAGACAGCTGGGAAACCAGGGGTGGACAGTGAGGTACCGACAGGCGAGAACCACAAGGGTGCCTCCCTCTAGGAGGGCCAGAGGGAGAAGCAGGGGGCCCCCAAGGACTCCAAACCCATTCCTTTCATGAAGTCTGCCCTGGGTCACCAGCTCAACACCCTCTATATCCTTGACCCTCTCCTGGAGAGCCTGGGCTTGTGATTCAGCTGCTAGATTTCTGCTGGTTCACCTATCACCCTTTCTTCTCTAGAAGGCCTGCTCCTTTCAGTCTATGTGAGATCTAAGTCATCACAAATCTAGATGTTCCTCTTCTCTGTGGGGCCTTTCCTAACCTTCCCAGTTAGGTGCTTTCTCTGTACCGCCTGACACCCTTCTCATCTCTTACTCATCCTAATACTAATAATGGTAAGATACTAAGCACTTCCTACATATTAAATACCTTGGCTATCATAATGATCCTCAGAACTAGGATCGATTTTTTTTTGGGGGGTCCAGTCATGGGGCTTGAACTCTGGGCCTGGGCGCTGTCCCTCAGCTCTTCAGCTCAAGGCTAGCACTCTACCACTTGAGCCACAGCGCCACTTCGGGCTTTGGCTTTTTTCTTTTTGCTTATGTGGTGCTGAGGAATTGAACCCCGGGCCTCATGCTAGATACGATTTTTGTCCTACTATGATTGAGGTAAGTGGGCACAGAAAAGTTTTAAGTAATTTGTCAAAGGTCACATAGCAAAGCCTCCTAGATCTTAGTACTTTATTTAAGTGTTTTAAATAACCTTTTTATTTTAGAATAGTCTTAAATTGACAGAAAAACTGTGAAAATAGTATAGAGTTCCCATACACCTCATACTCAGTTTTCCCATTAGCCACTTAAATTAATAAGTACAAGGATCTCTTCTTTTCCCAATAGCTGATTTTTTTTTCTTTTCTTTTTTTTGCTTTTTGGTTAGTCTTGAGGCTTGAACTCAGGGCCTACACACTGTCCCTAAGATTTTTTTCCCTCAAAGATAGTGCTCTATCACTTTGAGCCACAGCTTCATATCCGTTTTTTTAGGTAGCTAATTGCAGATAAAAAGTTTCACAGACTTTCCTGCCCAAGCTGGCTTTGAACTGCAGTTCTCAGATCTCAGCCTCTCTGAGTAGCTAGGATTACAAGCGCGAACCACTAATGCCTAGCTTGCTGATTAGTTTTTCAGTCCTGGAGTAATTCATCTTTATGCTTACTACTAGCTGGGAATGTGGCAGGGAATGTGACTGCCTAGCCTGGGCAAGAATCTAGGCTTCAGCTGGGAATGTGGCTTAGTGGTAGAGTGCTTGCCTAGCATGCATGAAGCCCTGGGTTTGATTCCTCAATACCACATAAACAGAAAGCCAGAAGTGGTGCCATGGCTAAAGTGGTAGAGTACTAGCCTTGAGCAAAAGAAGCTCAGGGACAGTGCCTAGGCCCTGAGTTCAAGCCCCCAGGACTGGGGGGAAAAAAAAAGAATGGAGGCTTCACTCCCAGTACTCCCAGTACTCCCAACCCAATTTGCTTAGCCAGTACACCAACCAACCAACCCAATTTGCTTAGCCTTAGTAGCTCGTACACTATGGGGACAGCACATCCCAGAAGCTTCTCTTATACTCACAAGAAAGCCTCCTTCCTACGGGACTCCTTCAGTGGCTCGTCCTCTTCAGCATCATGGCTGGAAGCAGTGTGGGGTTCCGCTCTAGGAAGAGCGTGAAGATGTCAGGATGGCTCAGGGAGGTATATGGGGATTGAGAAGGAACAGAAAGGAAGTCTCACCTCCGGTACGTGTCAGAGGCCGCAGCATAGTGGAGGGGAGAGCAGCCTTTACAGTCAGCCTCATTGACACCTGCCCCAGCAGTCACCAGTGTCACAGCACACTGGTAGCTACCGTTGGCAGCTGCATAGTGCAGTGGAGTCCTGGGGAAAAGTGAAAGTGGTCAGAAGAATCAGAGAAAGAGCCAAATGCAATCACAGGTGCAGTCAACAGCTACTATATAATGCTTTCCTCACTTAAGTCTCCTGCTCCCATTTGACCCTCTAACCAGACACTTCCCATGAGCACTCCTACACAATGATTTACCTTCCAAATTTGTCTCTCCTTCTCAGGTCAGCTCCACTGCTCAACAGCAAATTAAGACATTCAACATTTCTAAAAGGAAGATGAGAGAGAAGGGTGAGGGAGCTTCAAGGAGCCACTGCAGTCCTAGAGAGGGTCTGAAAGAATGGAACTGTATTGCCTTCTCTGCTGGGACTGCTCTCATTGTGTAGAGGAAGAGCTCGGTAGTGAGGGCTCAGGCCCTTGCGCAGTGCTCTTCTCAAGGTATGGGAAAGAAAACATACCCTCCGGAAGCAGCAGCATGAAGACAGGTGCGGCCAAGGTTGTCAGGGGTGTTGATGTCAAATCCAGCAGAAAGCACGTGCTCATTGCTGAGTGAAGACACGATGCTGTACAACTGACCTAGAGGGGCACAGCCACAGGTTGTTCCAAGAGCCCTGAGACCACTGCACATGGGTGAAGCCCTCTGTTCCCTCAACACCTGCTTGACCCTGACCAGTCAGCACATACCTGAGGAAAGAAGCTTCCGGCAACAGTCAGAGAATCCAAAGAGAACAGCTAAGTGCAGGGGAAACATGTCATGGATGCCGCGCCTGGGAAGAAGTTGAGGGACTCAGGGTCAAAAATTTACAGAGTCCTTTTCTGTGGCCTACTACCACCCAAGGAGTCAGTAGGAGATTCTCCAAGCTTCCCTCTTTTTTTCTTTTTTGTTTTGTTTTGTTTTTTTTGGGGTCCAGTCGTGGGGCCTGAACTCTGGGCATGGGCACTGTCCCTCAGCTCTTCAGCTCAAGGCTAGCGCTCTACCACTTGAGCCACAGCACCACTCCTGGCTTTTTTCTTTTTTGCTTATGTTGTGCTGAGGAGTTGAACCCAGGGCCTCAGGCATGCAACGCAAGTGCTCTACCACTGAACCACCTTCCCAGCCCCCCTCTTTTTTTCTTTTGACACTCCTGGGACTTGAACTCAGGGCCTGGGCACTGTCCCTGAGCTTCTTTTTGCTCAAGGCTAGCACTCCACAACTTGAGCCACAGTGCCACTTCCAGCCTTTTCTGTTTATGTGGTGCTGAGGAATTAAACCCAGGGCTTCATGCATGCTAGGCAAGCGCTCTACAACTAAGCCACATTCCCAGTCCCTCCAAGCTTCCCTTTGGCAAGCATCTCTGTGACTACATTGGATCTGAGTAGTATATACAAACTGAACATGGCCTCCAAGTGGGATGAGAGGGACTCACCGGGCGGTGTCTGCGCCATTGGTCATGAGTGTGCTGATGAGGAGCTCGTGCCCATAGCGAGCAGCCACATGCAGGGGCGTGTTCCCAAATTTGTCCGCACAGTCAATCTCGCTACCTGAGATGGACATGCACACATTAAGACCATTCACACCAGCTAGTTACCACTTGAGTACTTATTAAATTTGGTCAAGTTAAGCATGTCTACATGTGTTATTTTGTTTATAAACTGTAAGAGACTAGGCAGGACAGCGCTGCAAGTGCCTATCTTGACTGGAAAGCTGGGACAGGAGGTAGAAGGAAAGATGAGGAGATGAGGCATAACGTCTGTTGAGTTCATACCATTCTGGATGAGGATCTGGGAGCGTGTGAAACGGCCATGGATGGCAGCCATGTGCAGAGGGCTTTTCCCTTCTTTGCTCTGTGGAAACATGGCAAGGTTAATTTAGTGCAAAACACAGAGAAATGACCTGTTTCCCCTTTCAAAGGACACCTCTTCTCTGAGGATAGAAAGATCATATGAACATCTTCTCAGTACTCATTCTTTAAATCCATGGTAAAATCTGAACACCCCAGGAATCACGTGAACAACTCCCCAGGAGAGCTATCTGGATATGGCCAGCAGCTACAGAGACAGGTCCCTCTCCTTACTGGTCCATGCCTTATCCCTTCAAGCACCTGGTAGTTGACATCAGCCCCATTGTTGACCAATAACTCTAAGCAGAGAGCGCCATTGGTGGAAACTGCAGCCACATGTAATGGTGTAAAGCCCTTGTCATTTGGCTGATTGACATTGGCTCCGGCATTCACCAGCTCTATAGCCACAGCATCCTGGCCCAGGTAGCAGGCGATGTGCAAAGCTGTGTTTCCAAAAGCATTGGGCTCATCGATCTGTAGTATCAGGAATGAAGGTAAGAATATATCAGGTTAAAAAAAAAATCAGACAGCCTCAGCCCCTTCAGTTTTCTGACCCAAAATAATGAGGGCACAATTATATAACATAAGCCTTATTCAAACCCTCTCAACCCAGTCTTCCAGCCTCCCAAGTCTATAACAGACTCTGCACCTCCAACTCCCACCCTGAACCCCCAGACCCAGCACTTAACACCCTGACCTCAGCCCCCATCCGGAGCAGGTACTTCACCACTTCAATCTGGCCACTGGCCGCAGCTGTGTGGAGCAGCCCATAGCCCTTTCGGTCCTTACAGCCAAGGTCTGCTCCACGTGCCACCAGCAATTTCAGGACTTCCAAATGTCCTAGGAAAAGAAGACAGTCTTAAAGAGTTGAGGATGAACATAAAGACCCTCAGCTCCTCCCTCCAAAGGCTGTAAGCAACCCTATCGCCTTGCATTGGGAATCCTGAAGGTCAAATTCCTCCTTTTTTTGTATATTTTCTCTCACCCAGAAAAGCGGCCCAGTGCAGAGGCTGCCGTTCCTTTTTGTCACAGACATTGAGGCTGGCTCCCTTGTTGAGAAGTAGGTTCACTGTCTGTATTGGACATAAAAGACACAGAGCCATGTTCATACCCTCAACCTACTTCAGGGCAGAGGCCTCTCATCTCCTCAAAGGTAAAGGCAGCCTAATACGTTTTGCTTCCCAATTCTGCTATTCACAAGCAGAACAATCTGGCAGACTAGAGGGAACAGAGGAGCAGGCACTAAGAGAAGATAACAAATAGATCTGGAAGCTTAAAGAAAATGCATGGGGAGCTGGGCGCTGGTGGCTCACGCCTGTAATCCTAGCTACTCAGGAGGCTGAGATCTGAGAATCACCGTTCAAAGCCAGCCCGGGTAGGAAAGACCGTGAGACTCCTATCTCCAATAAACCACCAGAAAAAAATAAATAAAATAAAAATAAATAAAACCGGAAATGGCACTGTAGCTCAAGTGGTAGAGCGCTCGCCTTGAGCTGAAGAGCTGAGGGACAGCGCCCAGGCCCAGAGTTCAAGCCCCACGACCGACAAAAAAAAAAAAAAAAGAATACGAGCTCTCTCTTTGGAAAAAGGCATGCATATAAACATTTCCAGGTGAGGGGCTGAGAAGGTAGCTCAGTGGTAGAGGGCTTGCCTTGCATGCCAGAGGCCCTGGGTTCGATTCCTCAGCACCACATAAGCAAAAAAGAAAAAAAGCCAGAAGTGGCGCTGTGGCTCAAGTGGTAGAGCGCTAGCCTTGAGCTGAAGAGCTGAGGGACAACGCCCAGGCCCAGAGTTCAGGCCCCACAACCGGACCCAAAAAACAAAAAAACAAAAACAAACATTTCCAGGTGACTTCAAAGGGTTTATTAATCTCCTGAAGCCTAAGTCAAGAATTTTATTTTTTTTGTCTTTTTTGCTGGTGTGGGGCTTGAACTCTGGGCCCAGGCACTGTCCCTCAGCTCTTCAGCTCAAGGCTAGCACTCTACCACTTGAGCTACACTTGGAGATAAGAGTCTCACAAACTTTCCTGCCCCGCCTGGCTTTGAATTGCATTCCTCAGAACTCAGCTTCCTGAGTAGCTGATTACAGGCATAAGCCACCAGCGCCCGGCTAAGAATTTCTTTTTCTTTTTTTCTTTCTGGTGCTTGAACTCAGGGCCTAGGTGCTGTCCCTTCATTTTTTCACTTAAGGCAAGTGCTCTGTCACTTAAGCCACAGATCTACTTCTGGCTTTTTGGTGGTTAATTGGAGATAAACTTGCCTACCTGTGGGCTGGGAAGGTGGCTCAGTGGTAGAGCGCTTGCCTTACATGCATGAGGCCCTGGGTTCAACTCCTCAGCACCACATAAGCAAAAAGAAAAAAGTGGAAGTGGCGCTGTGGCTCAAGTGGTAGAGTGCTAGCCTTGAACTGAAGAGCTGAGGGACAGCGCCCAGGCCCAGAGTTCAGACCCCACGACCGGACCCAAAAAAAAACATTCATCAGTACATACAAGAAAGAAAAAGTAGGGGCTGGGAAGGTGGCTCAGTGGTAGAGTGCTTGTTTGCATGCATGAGGCCCTGGGTTCAGCTCCTCAGCACCACATAAGCAGAAAATGCTGGAAGTGGTGCTGTGGCTCCAGTGGCAGAGCGCTAGCCTTGAGCTGAAGAGTTGAGGGACAGTGCCCAGGCCCAGAGTTCATTACCCACGACAAAGAAAGAAAGAGAGGTGGTCTGGGATGATAGCTCAGTGGTAAAGCACTTGCCTGGCATGCCAGAGGCCCTAGGTTCGATTCCTCAGCACCACATAAGAAAAAAGCCGGAAGTGGTGCTGTGGCTCAAGTGGTAGAACGCTAGCCTTGAGCTGAAGAGCTGAGAGACAGCGCCCAGGCCCAGAGTTCAGGCCCCACGACCGGACCCCCCAAAAAAAAGAAAGAGGGCTGGGAAGGTGGCTCAGTGGTAAAGCGCTTGCCTTGCATGCATGAGGCCCTGGGTTTGATTCCTCAGCACCACATATGCAAAAAGAAAAAAGCAGGAAGTGGCTCAAGGGTTCCAAGCCAGAAGTGGTGCTGTGGCTCAAGTGGTAGAGCGCTAGCCTTGAGCTGAAGAACTGAGGGACAGCGCCCAGGCCCAGAGTTCAGGCCCCACAACCGGACCCAAAAAAAAACCCAAAAAACAAAAAAACTTACATATCTGAGCTGGCTTTGAACCATGATTCTCAAGTCAAGAATTTCAAAATAAGGGCTAAAGGTATAGCTCAATGGTAGAGCATTTGTCTAGCATATATTTCAACCCCGGGTTCAATCCTCATAACCAAAACAAACAAAAAAATTTTTTTCTGGGCACTGGTGGCTCACACCTGTAATCCTAGCTACTCAGGAGGCTGAGATCTGAGGATTGTGGTTCAAAGCCAGCCTGGGCCAGAAAGTCCAGTGAGGCTCTTATCTCCAATAAACCACCATAAATCCAGAAGTGGCCCAGTGGTTCAAGTGGTAGAGCGCTAGCCTTGAGCTGAAGAGCTAAAGAGCTGAGGAACAGTTCGTAGGCCCAGAGATCAAGCCAAAAAAAAAAAAAAAAATCATTCTGGTTTGGGTCCAAGTATTTAGTTATCAGAGCTGCTTCTGCCCTAGACCTAATGACCCAGAAGCAGAAAAAAGTGAACAGGAAGGCAAGAACAAGGAAGTCTGGGCCTAGGCTGCAGTGGTCCTCACCTCAAGATGTCCACTGTGCACTGCATGGTGCAGTGCACTGCGCCCACTCCTGTCGGCCACATTGAGGCTGCTCAACAAGGGTGCCAGAGCCTCAGCACACTTGGTAGCCCGGTTGGCAGCAGCCACATGCAGTGGTGTTTGCCACAGCTTGTCCCGGGCATTCACATCAGCTGAATGAGCCAGCAGCAGCCCCAGCACCTTCTGTGGATGGGCAGGGACAAGAGAGAAGACAGAGGAGAAACAGGAGGTAAAACAAGAAGAGGCAGGAGGTGGAATGGGTCATAATGTCAAATATGGCCCCAACCTCCTGGTACAATCTCTACATTTTCCTAACATACCTAGCCTTTCCATACCTACTTCTCATCTTCTGGATCACCTTAGACCTTAAAACCTTTATTTTCTTGAGGAAAACAGACACCTCTTCCTCTTCCTCAAGCCAACAGGTATCACTCTCTAACCCTTAAAATATCTATACTCACAAATACATCCACCCCAAGTAGATCCACAAATCCCAATCCTACTTTCAAGAAAAAAGAAATATTCTTGCTAAATTAACAGCCCAAGTTATCTTCCTTAGCCTGCCCACAGGCACCAAAACCATTTCCATTACCCCCATAAGCAAATACATACAAGTTCCTCTCCAAAACTCAGACTAAAATGTCCTTCCTAACCATTCCTCTCTACCCCGCCCCTGCCCGCCCCCTGGTAGCTGGAGTCAAAGAAGTGATCGACTGGAAGAGGAAGTCACATCTTCCCTCTCTGTGGTTGATGACACTAGGATACAAGACCCCACTGATGAGATATGTTCAGCTCTCGTGCAGTCAATATTCATGGTGCATGATAGGTCAGGATGCAACAGATCGCTACTCCTATTCCTCATCATAAGGAAAGAAATCTCAGAGCCCAGAGGGGTATCAGACTCAAGGTGGCCCCCCAGGGAGGGATGAGTCACTCAGGCCTGGCAGCAGAGCCCCCGCAGTCTGCCAGCCCAGTGTTAAGCTCTCCCTGACGTCACATCAGCTGGCAGCATTCAGCCCCCCATACCAGCCAGTTCTAGGGATAGGAGGGAGGAGCCTAGGTCTGGTCTCCACCCTATCTGGAGTAGAATAGTCTGTAGGGCAGAGAACCGAGTTTTTCTAACCCCTAAGTCCCACTTTCATCAACTCCTCCTTTATGGAAGGGTGAAAGGAAGTGGAAGGTTCATACCTCATTTCGAGAGGCAGCAGCACGATGAAGAGGGGTCAGCCACAGTGTGTCCTTAGCATTTACATTAGCACCTGTGGGGATATACAATCCTATTTTGATGGGAGGTGAAGAGGAGGAAGGAAGGAAACTAGTAATCAGGTAGGACCTGAATGTGCATGGAGTAGAACCCCTTTGCCTGGTCCAAACACCAGAATTTCCTTGGAAATGAACAAGGAGCGTTCTCCTCTCTGCTCCTCTCTAGGTGCCACACCTTCCTGATCCCCACTTTCACCTGACATCAGTAGCAACTGGAGGATGGGGACATCGCCTACGTAGGCAGCAGCATGCAATGGGGTTCGTCTCTCTTGGTCCTGGAAATACAGAAGAAAGGGGAGCGGTTGTGGGGAGAAATTATCCCGAGTCTCAGCTCAAGTCTGAGAGCTCCTGGTTCTGCCTCACAATCTTTTCCCATAGATTCTGCAGCGTCCTAAATCCCAGTGTTGAGAAGGAAAGACCAGCACCTTAGAGGGTGGAGTCGGGGCCACCGGCCACCTTCTCCTTCTTCCAGGAGGGGTGGGGGCGCTGCAGACCCCGATGGTTCGGTAGAGAACACTGTTTCTGAGCATCCCCAGCCCCGCCACTCAGTGCTCCAAGCCTGACCAGCGCCAAACGCTGAGCAGGCTCCCACCGAGGTAAGAAGAGCAGAGTCTCCCGTGCCATCGGAGCACGGGAGACCCGGAGCCGCCCCACTGGTGGGGAGGGGTCCCGAATCCCGGAGCCCGGATTCTGGGCTCGCCATCCTCCTCCCAGCTCCCAACTCACCAGCACATTGATGTTCTCCTTCTGCGAGAGGAGGGAACGCACTTCCTCCACATCTCGGCTAAAGATGGCCTGGACCAGGGGCGGCTGCAGGGAGAACCGGCATTCAGCGAGCGGGCCGGAGCCACAGCCGCACCAGGGGTGGGGGGTGGGGGAAGCACCCAGGTTAAAGGGGGGCGTCGCTGGAGGGGCTCCGCTTTGGGGGTTCCAGGCTGCAGCGGATTCCCGCGGCGCCTCCGCCGGACGCCAGGCGCTCCCCCCTCCCCGCTCCCCGCCACCAAGGACAACCCGATCCGCTGAGGGGAGCGCGGCGTGGGGCGGGGCGGGAGCCCCGGGCTCGGGCCCAACCTAGGCCTCACATCCCCGAGCTCGCGTGGCGGTGGCGCCGGGCCGTGGAAAGAGGAAGCCGGGAAGGGCAGGAGGGCTGACCTGGTCCGTGATGCTGAGGATCCCCATGGCCCGGCCCAGGCTCCGTCCGCATCGAGCTCGCGGCGGCGGCGGCGGCGGCTCCACCGGGGACACGGGGCGGCCCAGGCGGCGGCTGCGGCGGCGGCTGCGGGGAGAGCGCGGCCCCGCCTACCGGGGGGCGGGCGAGCGGGAGCCCGCAGCGCTCCCTGGCGGCGGTCCCCAGCCCGGCCGCGGGGCCCTGTGCGCACCGCCGGGCCAGGCCGCAGCGCCCTCTGCCCCGCCCGTGCAGCGCGAGCGGTCCTGGCCACCCCAAGCTCCCGCGCTGGCTCCTCGGCTCCCCCAGCCGGCTGCGCGGCGCTCTCGGCTCTAGCCCGGCGGCTCGCAGGGTCCTCCGCAGCACCATAGCGGAAACTCAGGCCTTGCTCCCGCCGTGCCCCCCAGTCCTCAGGGCCGAACCGCCGGCCGGCCAGATCTCACCCAGCCCACAATGCTATCTCCAGGCTAACTCCTCCCGACAGCCTTCCACACCCTCCTACGCCCCCCACAGATTAGGAGAAACTAGGGGTGGGCGTGATGTGGAGTTCGTGCATGGCAGTAGCCCCAGAGGAGGACAGCGTGGGATCTTCACTGGGGACGACTTTAGTTGGGTAGAAAGGAAATGGCAAAAGTGGTCCAAACTGCAGAGAGAGAGCCTAAGGATTCTGCTTTAGGAAACCCCCACAAAGAGGTCAGGACAGGTGGTAGCTGGAACAGGTCTCCAAGAAGGTCAACGAAAGGGACACTTCAACCCCCTAAATTACTCCATTGCCAGATTAAGGTGGTTAGGTGACAACACTTAAAAAGATTTAACAGAGCCTGTAATCCTAGTTACTCTGGAGGCTAAGATCTGAGGATCCAGGTTCAAAGCCAGGGGCGTGATAGTCTGTGAGACTCTTATCTACAATTAACTACCAAAAAAAAAAAAAAAAGTCCGAAGTGGAGCTGTGGCTCAAGTGATAGAACACACTAACCTTGAGCCCAAAAGACCAGGAACAGCGCCCAGGTCCTGAGTTCAAGCCTGAGACCAGCATGCACACACACACACACACACACACACACACACACACACACACACACACACACACACACACACACACACACACACACACACACACAGAGAACTTCCTAAACAACAACAGTCCCCTTCCCCCATAAAAGAGGGAGGAGGGGAGGGTGCATCTCCTCTCTTACTGGAGAGGTCAGATAGCAGTCAATCAGGAAACAACTGACTAGAGGACATCCCAACCCAGAAGGGGGAAAGCAGAAATCTGTAGATTGAATTCCTAAAAAGGATTCAGTGGTAATCCTACCTGAGGATCACAGTTCGAAGCCAGCCCAGTAAGCAAAACCCATGAGACTCATCTTCAACTAACTATCAGAGAATTGGAAGTGGTGCTGTGGCTCAAGTGATAGAGCATTAGCCTTGAGCACCAAGAGGTACAGGGACAGAGCCCAGACCCTGAGTTCAAGCCTCACAACTGACAGAAAACAGAAAAACAAAAAAATGTTTCAAAGGCTGGAATCATGATGTATGTTTGTTATCTCAGCACCCAGGATAACTGAAGAGGCAGAATTGTGAATCCATGGGCTATATAGTGAGACCTGGTCTCAAAAAAGAAGAGGTGAATGTGGCCTAATAGTAGAGTGCTTGCCTGGCATGCATGAAGCCCTGGTTGATTCCTCAGCACCATATAAACAGAAAAAGTTTCAAGTGGCACTGTGGTAGAGTACTAGCCTTGAGCAAAAGAAGCTCAGGGACAGTGCTCAGGCACGGAGTTCAAGCCCCAGGACTGGCAAAAAAAAAAAAAAGAAAGGAAGGAAGAAAGGAAAGAAAGGAAGGAAGGAAGAAAGAGAGAGAGAGAGAGAGAGAGAGTAGATGTTGTAAGGACCACCCTAGGAAGGTGGGGCAGATTCCACCCTCCTCTTGGCTAAGTCTCTGCCCAGTGTCACCTAGGTACCTGGCACACCTGGCATCAGTCACCTCCCCCTCCTCCATCCATGCCCCCATGCCTCCCACTGGCGGAGAAAGGGTCCCAGGCCTTGAGGTCACATCTGCATCTGATGTGGCCACACCTTCCCTCACTTGGCTTCACCTTTTCCCCACTGCCTTCCCTACTTAAATCCTGGACCAACCTCAGCCCATCCTTTTTTCTAGCCATATCTCCACCATGCCTGAATGCCGCTGAGCTCTGGTGGCTCACGCCTGTAAACCTAGCTACTCAGGAGATCTGAGGATTGTGGTTCCCAGCCAGCCCTGGCAAGAAAGTCTTTGTGAAATCCTTATCTTCAAAAACCAGAAGTAGAGCTCTGACTCCACTTCTAGCCTTGAGCAAAATTGCTCAGGCTCACTGCCCAGGCCCCAAGTTCAAGCTCCAGAACAGACAAAAAGTAGAGATGGCTTGGGGCTGGGAAGGTGGCTCAGTGGTAGAGCGCTTGCCTTGCATGCCTGAGGCCCTGGGTTCAATTCCTCAGCACCACATAAGCAAAAAGAAAAAAGCCAGAAGTGGCGCTGTGGCTCAAGTGGTCGAGCTCTAGCCTTGAGCTGAAGAGCTGAGGGACAGCGCCCAGGCCCAGAGTTCAGGCCCCACGACCGGACCCCCCCCCCAAAAAAAAAAAAGTAGAGGTGGCTGCACCCAAACCTTGAGTTTAAAAAAAAAAGAAGAAGAAGAAGCTGGGCGCCGGTGGCTCACGCCTGTAATCCTAGCCCTGTAATCCTAGCTACTCAGGAGGCTGAGATCTGAGGATCAAGGTTCGAAGCCAGCCTGGGCAGGAAAGTCCGTGGAACTCTTATCTCCAATAAACCACTAGAAAACTGGAAGTGGTGCTGTGGCTCAAGCGGTAGAGCGCTTCCCTTGAGCTGAAGAGGACAGGGACAGCGCCCAACCCAGAGTTCAAGCCCCACGACCGACCCAAAAAAAAAAATTTTTTTTTTTAATAGTAGGAGTGGGAGCAAGTGGATCCTTCAAAGAGAATACACTAAGGAAAGAGTGTAGCACAAGTAAATCCTTGTGTTCAATGTCTTTGGGGCAGAGGGTTGGGGGGGGAGTGATTACTGGGACTTGAACTTAGGGCCTAGATGCTGTCGCTTTTCTACTCATTCTACTACTTGGGCTACAGCTCTACTTTTGGTTCTTTGGTGATTATCGGAGATAAGAGTCTCACAAATTTTTATACCTAGGCTAGCTTGGAACCTAAATCCTCAGATCTCACAGCTATGAGTCATCTACGATTTGTTTGGAATTTTTTGTTTGTTTATTTGCTTTGGTATATTTAAGTCAGATTTCACTAGGTAGGCTGTGTTGCTGCAGTGCTAAAATTTAATCTCTGGATCTTGTATTTGTAAAGTAAGTACTCTATTACTGAGCCACACCCCCAGCCAGGATTAAAAATAATAAGCTGGGCATCAATGGCTCAGGACTGTAAACCTAGCTACTCAGGAGGCTAAGATCTGAGAATTGTGGTTCAAAGCCAGGAGAGTAGGTAAGACTCTTTTATGTCCAATTAACTACCAGAAAACTGGAAGTGGCACTGTAGCTTAAGTGGTAGAGCGCTAGCCTTGAGCAGAAAAGCTCAGGGGCAATGCCCAGGTCCAGAGTTTAAGACCCATGACCGACAAAACAAACAAACAAAAAAAAAAGCTTTCTTTTTTGTGTCGGGCTTGAATTCAGTTCCTGGGTGCTGTGTCTTAGTTTATTTTGTTTTGTTTACCAGTCCTGAGGCTTGAATTCAGAGAAAAAGCATTGTCCCTGAGCTTCTCTTGTTCGAGGCTAGCATGCTACCACTTGAGCCACAGTACCACTGCTGGCTTTTCTGTGTGTATATATGGTACTTAGGGCTTCATGCATGCCAGACAAGCACCCTACCACTAAGCCACATTCCCAGCCTTGTGTCTGAGCTTTTTCTGCCTAAAGCTGAGGCTCTACCACTTCACCTATACCTTCTGACTTTCCTGTCCAGGTAGGCAGATAGGCTGGCTGGCTTTAAAACCATGATCCTCGCCGGGCGCTGGTGGCTCACGCCTGTAATCCTAGCTACTCAGGAGGCTGAGATCTGAGGATCGCGGTTCAAAGCCAGCCCGGGCAGGAGAGACCGTGAGACTCTTATCTCCAATAAACCACCAGAAAACCGGAAGTGGCGCTGTAGCTCAAGTGGTAGAGCGCTCGCCTTGAGCTGAAGAGCTGAGGGACAGCGCCCAGGCCCAGAGTTCAAGCCCCACGACCGACAAAAAAAAAAAAAAAACCATGATCCTCAAATTTCAGCCTCTTGAGTAGCTAGGTTTATAGGCAGGAGCCAGTGGCACTTGAAAATTTTAATTTTCTGATGGTAATTGTATACCTTGCATTGTTTTAGTTCTAGTCTTCAAAACATGGGAAGAAGCATATTTCTTTTTCTTTCTTTTTTTTTGTTGGTCATGGGACTGAACTCAGGGCTTGGGCGCTGTCCCTCAGCTCTTCAGCTCAAGGCTAGCGCTCTACCACTTGAGCCACAGTGCCACTTCGGCTTTTTCTGCTTATGTGACGCTAAGGAATTGAACCCAGGGCCATATGCATACAAGGCAAGCACACTACCACTGAGTCACCTTCCCAGCCCTGGAAGAAGCATTTTTGATGATGGGTGAAGAGAAAAAGAGGCTGAAATAGAAACTGAAGGTAGCTGAGGGTCAGATAGGTAAGGGTGTTGGGACATACTCACTTAGCTATTGGGTATGATGGTCCTTCCTAGGGCTAAGCTAGGATACCATGCAGAGAAAGGGAGGAAGGGAATACATGGTCTCTACTGCCCAAAATAGCTCTTGTAACCTGAGGAATTGGAGTCAGGGGTTGATCTTGGATCACGTGCCTGGGTCTGGCACAAGGGTGAAGGTGAAGAGAAATTGTCAGCTTGGCTTTCTGGTATCTGGAAGTAGGAGGAAGGGCTAGAAGAGTTATTTTTAATATTATCCAGAGCAAGAAAGAGGATTTTCCAGTAATAAAAAAAAAGAGGATGATGTAGGTAACATTTCTGAATCTTGGGTGACACACAAGGTATAACACACACAGTGAGAGGAGGACAAAATTGGCAATACAGCCCTGGCTTCAACTACTCACTTAATATTTGGGTAATCCTAGAAGAAAGCCTGCTGTCATTTAAACTTTTTGTTTTGTCAGTTATGGGGCTTGAATTCAAGGACTGGGCATTGTCCCTGAGCTCTTGTGTTCAAGGCTCATGCTCTACCACTTTGTGCCAAAGCACCACTTCTACTTTTCTGGAGGTTAATGAGAGATAAGAATCTCATGGACTTTTCTGCCTGGGCTGGCTTTGAACCATGATCCTCAAATCTCAGCCTCCTGAGTAGCTAGGGTTACAGGTATGAGTCATCTGCACCTGCTAAACTTTGTTTTTTATGCTTCTAACAAAGCTGAAGATTATATGCCCAGCCTTTATGCTACAGTGATTGGAAAGTAGAAACTTAAAAGAGTGATGTGCTGGGTGCTGGTTGGTGGATCATGCCTGTAACCCAAGCTACTCAGGAGGCTGAGCTCTGAGGACCACGGCTTGAAGCCAGCCCAAGCAGAAAAGACTCCGTGAGATTCATCTCCAATTAAGCACTCAAAAACAGGAAGTGGGGCTGGAAAGGTGGCTCAGTGGTAGAGCACTTGCCTTGCATGCCTGAGGCCCTGGGTTCAATTCCTCAGCACCACATAAGCAAAAAGAAAAAAAGCCGGAAGTGGTGCTGTGGCTCAAGTGGTAGAGTGCTAGCCTTGAGCTGAAGAGCTGAGGGAAAGCGCCAAGGCACAGAGTTCAGGCCCCATGACCAGACCCAAAAAAACAAAAACAAAAACCAGGAAGTGGCTATGGTTCAAATGGTAGAGTGTTAGCCTTGAGTACAAAGAGGCTCAGGGACAGTGCCCAGGCCAAAATTCAAGCTCCAACAATGGACAAAAAAAGTGATGGTGTGTGTTTCTGAGTTTATTACTTAGTAGGACATACATATTACAAGAGGAAACAGACAGTATAGGATTCATACTTGTTTACATTGAACTATGAATTCAGAGTAAGGTTGAAGGATAGGTTTATTCCTGAGGGAGGTGTGTTTTGAGTTAGTATTTGAAGGACATTATTGATGTAGAATGGTAGGGGCCTGGCAGGAAATTGGTCGTTTCAGATACAGGGAATGAAGTAGGAAAGGTTTAAATGGCAGTAATTAGTTAATCTAATTAGTGGGGGGCTAGCAAGCAAATTGGCTCGGCAGGCCTATTGGGCCTTGGGGATTGTGTAGCCATTAACTCGGTGAATGCAGAGTGCTAATGGTGTCACAGTTCAGTCATGTATCCCAGTTCATTTCTGTCTTTACCCAACCAGAGCCCTGTTCCACACTCCAAGCAGCTATCTTGCATGCGCAAACCCTTAGTCAGAGGAGGTGGCACCGGACACGAAGGTGAGGTTGCAAAGAATAAACTGTCCTTCAAGGTCATATTCTTATCTGAGGTTGGCTCCATGGTAATGGGGGGAGGGGAGTAAGGACATAACAGACCTTCCCTCCAGTGCTAAGGGGGTAATATGTTAGGAGAGTAAGATTATTCTCTGACTTGAGTTTTTCTATCCCTTGATGGGTGGAAAAGAGATAAAAGGAAAGATGACAAAATATATTTATTTATACACATATATTTATTCACACACATATATTTATGCATTTATTTATTGTACTGGGTGTTGAACCCAGGGCCTCATGCATGTAAGGCAGGCACTCTACTATTTTGTTATTCTTGGCCATGGGACTTGAACTCAGGGCCTGGACACTTTCCCTGAGCTCTTTTGCTCAAGGCTAGCATTCTACCACAGTGTCACTTCCAGTTAATTAAAGCTAAGTCTCACAGACTTTCTTGCTTGGGCTAGCTTTGAACTGAGATTCTCAGATCTCAGCCTCCCAAGTAGCTAGGATTGCTTGGTATGAGCCACTGGCACCCAGCACTCTATTATTATTATTTTTTTTTTTGTCGGTTGTGGGGCTTGAACTCTGGGCCTGGGCGCTGTCCCTCAGCTCTTCAGCTCAAGGTGAGCGCTCTACCACTTGAGCTATAGCGCCACTTCCGGTTTTCTGGTGGTTTATTGGAGATAGGAGTCTCACGGTCTCTCCTGCCCGGGCTGGCTTTGAACCGCGATCCTCAAATCTCAGCCTCCTGAGTAGCTAGGATTACAGGCGTGAGCCACCAGCGCCCGGCCCAGCACTCTATTATTAAGCACACCCCTAGCCCAATAATGGTTGAACTAGTAGTACTAAGTGCTATGGAGGAAGTAAAGATTGGTTTGTTTTTGTGCTTGTACTCTCACTTGGCTTTTATGCTCAAGCTGGTGTTCTACCACTCGAGCCACTTCCAGCTTTTGGCTGGCTAATTGGAGATAAGAGTTGGAGATTTTTCTGCCTGGACCGGCTTTGAGCCTACATCTTTATAGCTCAGATTTCTGAGTAGCTAGGCTTATAGGCATGAGCCACCAGTGCCTGGCTCCATCTGTCTTAAGATGTCCTTCTTCTACTCTACCATGGAAGACTTTTGATTGCTCTTGCACCCAACTAAATCCAGTCTCTTTCTAATTGCTGGTTTTTCTTCCCTTCTTTTGTCTTTTTTTTTTTTTGCCAACCCTGGGGCTTGAACTCAGGGCCTGACCACTGTCTCTGAGCCTCTCTGTGCTCAAGTCTAGCATTCTACCACTTGAGCCACAGCGCCACTTCTGGCTTTTTTTGCTTATGTAGTACTGAGGAATCAAACTCAGGTAAGTACTCTACCACTAAGCCACATTCCCAGCCAATCTTTGCCACTTTTATCAAAAGCAACTGTTCTCTTTTTGTGTGTATGTCGACTGTGGGGCCTAGAACTCTGGGCCTGGGCACTATCCCCCAGCTCTTCAGCTCAAGACTAGCGCTCTACCACTTGAGCCA
Source organism: Dipodomys spectabilis (assembly GCF_019054845.1). Lineage (NCBI taxonomy): Eukaryota > Metazoa > Chordata > Mammalia > Rodentia > Heteromyidae > Dipodomys > Dipodomys spectabilis. Next base: position 17,721,589 of record NW_024870911.1, on the reverse strand, counting down.
GAGCATCATTCTGGTTTTCTGGTGGTTAATTGGAGATAAGAGTCTCATGGACTTTCCTGCCTGGGCTGGCTTTGAACTCTGATCCTCAGATCTCAGCCTCCTGAGTAGCTAGGATTACAGGCATGAGCCACCAGCACCTGGCTCTCTTTTCTTTGGTGGTAGTGGATTTTTTTTTTTTTTGGTCCGGTCATGGGGCCTGAACTCTGGGCCTGGGCGCTGTCCCTCAGCTCTTCAGTTCCAGGCTAGCACTCTACCACTTGAGCCACAGGGCCATTTCCGGCTTTTTTTCTTTTTTTGCTTATGTGGTGCTGAGGAATCGAACCCAAGGCCTCAGGCATGCAAGGCAAGCGCTCTACCACTGAGCCACCTTCCCAGCCCGGTGGCAGTAGATTTTAACTCAGGGCTAGACCAGGTACTCTACCACTTAAGCCACACTCTCAGGCTCCTGAGTAGTTAGGATTACAGGCGTGAGCCTCACCCTTTTTTCCATAAATTATTATTATGGAAGTGGTGGTGGTGGTGGTCATGGGGCTTGAACTCTGGGGCTTAGGTGCTGTACCTGCACTCTTCAGTTCAAGGCTAGCGTTCTACCACGTGAGCCATAGTGCCACTTCCGGTTTTCTGGGTGGTTAATTGGAGAGAAGAATCTCACAGACTTTCCTGCCTGGGCTGGCTTTGAACCACAATCATTAGATCTCAGCCTCCTGAGTAGGTAGGATTACAGACATGAGCCACAGGTGCCCAGCTATTATAGGTAAACTTTTTTTTCTTTTTGGTTAGTTGTGGGGCTTGAATTCTGGGGCTGGGTGCTGTCCCTTAGCTCTTCAGCTCAAGGTCAGCACTCTATCAACTGAGCCACAGCGCCATTTCCAATAAACTTTTTTGCCAGTCCTGGGGATTGAACACAGGACCTGGGCACTGTCCCTGAGCTTCTTTTGCTCAAGGCTAGCACTCTACCACTTAAGCCACAGCATCACTTCTAGTTTTTTCTGTTTATTCGGTACCGAGGAACCGAACACAGGGCTTCATGCATGCCAAGCAACAGTCCACTACTAAACCACATTCCCAGCCCAAACTTTTTTTCATTTCATATTTTATATAGATGCAAGGGAAGCCAGGCACTGGTGGCTCACAACTGTAATCCTAGCTACTTAGGAGGCTGAGATCTGAGGATCATGGTTCAAAGTCAGCCCTTATAGGATAAAATCCCTGAGACTGTTCTCTCCAATCAGCCACCAGAAAACCGGAAGTGGTGCTATGCCTCAAGTGGCAGAGTGCTATCTTTGAGCTAAAGAGCTCAGGGACAGCACTCCGGCCCAGAGTTCAAACCTCAGGATCGACAAAACAAACAAAAAACAAACAAGGGAGTTTTGCGTGCACAAATCCATTTCTAAGTACAATGTTTCTTGGTCCTAATGACCACTCTGTCATTCTCCTTTCTCAAACCTGCCTTATCAAGTTAGCTTGTCCTATTTTCACACGTGTATAAAGTACATAAATTTTTATTAAAAGAGAAAATCACGTCACTCTGGAGTCACAAATTCAAGGTCAGCTTAGGTGACTGGGTGAGACCCTATGTCCAAAAAACAAACAAGAAGACAAAACAAGCTAGGTGCTGGTGGCTTTCACCAGTAATCCTACTAGGGAAGCTGAGATCTGAGAATCCCGATTCGAATCCAGCCCCGGGGCAGGAAATGTTCTTGAGAAGCTGATCTCCAATTAACCCCCAGAAAACAGGAAGTAGATCTGCAGCTCAAAGTGGTAGAGCGCTAGCCTTGAACAGAAAAGCTCGGAGGCAGTGCCCAGGTCTCGAGTTCAAGTTCCATGATGGGCAGGAGGGGGGGGGGGTAAATGAAGTCAACAAACACAAAACAACCTATAGACAGATACACACACACACACACACACACGCACACACGCACACACGCGTACGTTCTTTTAAGGCCACAGCTTGGCCTGGTTAATGTCCTTTCCCAAAGGTAAAGCACAGCAGACACAGAGAGGAACCGGAGTTCTAACCATAAAGGCAGAAGCTGATAAAGGCTCGGAGAGGCGGCCGGGAAATCCACAGGCGCCCGGCGTGGACACGCCCACGAAGTCGCCAGGGTGTCTACGCGCCTGGTCCTGTGACCACACACTTGGCTAGGTCGTTTCTGCCCAGCGACCTCGTTTCCCCAGAAGCCGTCCCCGCAGCTTCGCCTACGCACCCCAAGCGCCCTTTCTCTCCCGGGCTGCGAAAGGAACTACATCTCCCGGCAGGCAGCGTCGTCCCTCCTTCCTCCCTGTCCAGGTTCCAGGCCCTGGCAACCGCGTGACGTTGAGGGTACCCGGAGCTGCGGTCACCGCTTCAGTTCTGGTGGACCCAGCCGCCTGGGCGGGAGCCGGGCGACTGCAGTCGTAACAACTCCGGGGCGCGGAATCTACCCCGCGGCCCTCACCCTTACACCGGTGCGCAGCCGCAGGGCGCGAGCCAGCCGCAGCCTCAGGGCCCAGGGAGGGTCGCGCGCATGGCCTCCGCGGGCGCGCGGCGGCTCCCAGCCGGGACGCGCACAGCCGCCCGGGGCTGTTGCGGCCTCACGCTCCGCTCTAGCGCGCTCTTGGCCCCGCCCCCCGGCCCTCCGCGACCAATGAGGTGAGAGCGAGGCGCCGGGCGTCCGCGCCGCGGGGCAGGGGTCGCCTGGCGCCCCCGAAGTTCCACGGTGGGGGGTGGCGGCCCTAGGTGGCTGGCAGCGGCGGTGTCTTGGGAGCTAGCGTAGAGCTTTGGAGAATGCTTTTACAAGTTGTACCCTCGGGGTACGGTGTCACCCCCACCTCTTGTCCCTTGTTGGAGATGTGCTGTTAACTGGGCTGGAGGGGCTGGGAGACTCTGTGTGTGTGTGTGTGTGTGTGTGTGTGTGTGTGTGTGTGTGTGTGTTTGTGTGTATGTATGTATGTGTGTGTGTTCCTTGACAGCTTTTGCTTTGAGCAGAATAGCCCAAAGGCGACAGTGCCTTTGCACGCTCCCGTTTTTTCCAGCCCCACCCCTGGCCCTGTCCTTAGCTGCCCTCGACCTTTTGCACTCGTGACTGCCTGGCCAGGGCCCTGGGAGAGCCGCAGCAGGTGCTGGAGGGGCAAAGCTTGTCTGGACGACCTTCCTCTGGGATGAACCCTTCTTCCCTTGCATCTGGAAATGATCGGCTGCAAAAAGAGAAGAAGAAAAAAAAATCGTGACGTTGCCTTTCCTTTGCTTTTGGCCTTAGGTTTCTGATTTCCTGCAGCCTCCTCTTGCCCCGGGCTGCCCAGGTCTTGACAGCTGAGGCTGGCCTACCTCCCTGTCGTTCCTTCATGAGTTTTGCAGCCCCTTTCACCAACAAGCGCAAGGCTTACTCAGAGCGGAGGATTATGGGGTGAGCATCCTCCTCTTCCCCTCCACTTAACCATGTCTAGGTACAGTGTAAGGGCACAGATGATTAAGATTCATACTTGGGACTTTTTTTTTCCTATCTTCTGCCAGCCTTCTTCTTGGTTACTGTACATGTATTTTAGGCGAAATAAATCTAGGGTTGGACTATAGCAAAAGGTATGTGTTAACCCAACAGAGTAGGTGAGGATGATAGTTCCTGCTCATAATACAGGCAAGCAGGATTGTGTTCAAGGACAGCCTGGACTACATAGCAACTCCCTATCTCAAAAAACAAAAAAACCCACAACCCTCCCCCCCCCAAAAAATAACCCAACAACAAAAACAGAAACAGGATATTACTTCTCTGATGATCCTTTCAAACATTTTATGAACACAATAGAATAATATCTTATTGACCAATTTGTTATGTGCTAGCAGCAAGGCTGCCTAGGTATTTTACATAAATTTCCCTCATTCCTTACAACAAACCTATGAACCAGGTATTGTTAGCTTCATTTCATAGGTAAGAGTAGAGGCACAGGTTTTACCTAGGTTTACAGTTAGTTGTAGAGCTAGGATCTGATCTTGTGTGATAGCCAATAAGAAACTCCTCTAGAAGTCTCTCTTGCATTCAAAATAATGTGAAATTCTACAAACCTTAAAACAGTTTAACATCAGAGACATGTAAGTTTGCATTTGGCAAATCTTTAGTTCCTAAAGTTGTGTGGTAGTAGCTGGCAAAGGCAGGTGTTGAAGACCAGTGACAAATAGGAATCTGACCCAGCTGGCAGTTCCTTGGCCTCTCTGTGATCCTTTTCCCCTAGGTACTCAATGCAGGAGATGTATGAGGTCGTGTCCAATGTCCAGGAGTATCGAGAGTTTGTGCCATGGTGTAAGAAGTCTCTGGTGGTATCTAGCCGTAAGGGTCACCTGAAAGCCCAGTTGGAAGTCGGCTTCCCACCTGTCTTGGAGCGCTATACCTCTGCAGTTTCTATGGTCAAACCTCACATGGTCAAGGTGAGGCCTGTTTGGGACAGGATATTTTTTGTCCTCCTTAGCAATTCACATTTAAGAGTTTTTTTTTTTCCCGGGGGGGGGGGCATTTCTTAAAATTATTTTATCTCTGATTATTTACCTAATAAATGGGCACCTGTGGCTTATACCTGTAAACCCTAGTTTTGAGGAGACTGAGATCTGAGGATTGCAGTTCAAAGCTAGTCCAGGCAGGAAAAGTCTGTAGGACTCTTTTTATTTGCCAGTTCTAGGGCTTGAACTCAGAGCCTGGACACTGTCCCCGAGTTTTTTTGCTCAAGGCTAGCACTCTACCATTTGAGCCACAGTGCCACTTCTGGCTTTTTCTGTTTATGTGATACTGAGGGATTAAACCCAGGGTTTCATGCATGCTAGGCAAGCACTGTGCCGATAAGCCATATTCCCAGCCCTCCATGAGACTCTCACCTTCAGTAAACTACTCACAAAAGGTCAGAAGTGGCACTGGAGCTCAAGTGGTAGAACACTAGCCTTGAGCACAAAGAGGCTCAAGGACAGTGCCCAGGCCCAGGACTGGCAAAAAAATAAATTAAAAAAAATCAGAGGGGAAGGAAGGGAAACGACTTTATTTTTATGGTATGGGGGATCCAACCCAGGGCCTCACAGAAGGCCAAGTGAGTGCTCCATGAAGCTATATCCTAACTCTTTCTTTTCCACCTCCTATACTAAGTAACTAGCTAGCTGATTGTCTTATTCTAGGCTGTTTGCACTGATGGCAAGCTCTTCAACCATTTAGAGACTATTTGGCGATTCCGCCCTGGTATTCCTGCCTACCCTCGAACCTGCACTGTGGACTTTTCGGTGAGTCAAGCAGCTTTGTAGGTCTAGGATTAAATATGAGGGAAGAGCTGTGTCAGTGTGGAATTCTTTAGCACCAAACTTTTTTTATTTTTTTGGTCAGTTGTGGGGCTCGAACTCTGGGCCTGAGTGCTGTCCCTCAGCTTTTCAGCTAAAGGCTAGCTAGCGCTCTACCACTTGAGCTACAGCACCACTTTCGGTTTTCTGGGATTATTGGAGATAAGAGTCTCCAGACTTTCCTGCCTGGTCTGGCTTTGAACTGCAATCCTCAGATCTCAGCCTCCTGAGTAGCTAGGATTACAGGCATGAGCCACCAGCACCTGGCACCAAACAGCTCTTAAATCAAGTTTTCAGATGCCTGGGTTTGTATGGAACTTTTACTCTGCCCAGTCCTAAATTGGTGCTCTTGAAGGAGTCTAAAACAGGAGTGGGGGGATAAAGAGTAAAGACACTATGGATCAGTACCTTCCCATTCAGCCAGGACTATTGAACATGGTTTTCAAGAGGTTCTGACAATATTTCTTACACATTCCCAGATTACCTTTGAATTTCGTTCTCTGCTGCACTCCCAGCTGGCCACTATGTTTTTTGATGAGGTTGTCAAACAGAATGTTGCTGCCTTCGAACGCCGGGCGGCCACAAAGTTTGGTCCAGAAACAGTCATCCCCCGTGAACTGATGTTCCATGAGGTGCACCAGACTTGAGGCAAAGGATTGCTCATCTAGCCTCCCTTCTATTTCCCCTTCCTATGCAATTATTTATTTTGTTTGGCTCCAACTTTGAGAGGGACCTATGTTCATAGTACCATTTCTCCTCTCAGTTTTATAAAAAGTGGACTCTATGCTGGCTGAAAATGTTGTGGAAAAGGCAGGTGATATGCAAGTAAGACATGAATAGGTCAGGCTTTTCTTTAAAGTTCAGCCTTTTCACATTCAATTAGAACCAGGTCTTGTCACTGAGCCCTGTCAGGGCGTTTTATAAATGTCTGACCAAGGGAAGAAAGTTAACTTCTTGAAGGCTTAAATAAACAGAGCTTTCTCTGGTTCAGAGGTTTTGGGTGGTAACTTTTGTTTTACCTTAGATTCCTCAGGAGACAAGGCAGCCTGCTTCAGTTTGAGTATTTCCATGCTGTCTGTCTAGTAGAGAGAGCAGCTCTCCTCATAACTGCCACATGGTGGAAAAAGAAGTACTGAACAGAATTGTCTGAACTAATGGGTTGCACCTTATTCTTCCACATGACATGAGTTTTTATAAAATCTCAATAAACTGTGACAGTGTGAATTTGTCTTTTTTTGTATTATTTCTTTTGGGGAGGAGGCTAATGTACATATAGTTAAGTAGAAGAAAGCCATTGCTTCCTTTCCCAGGGGAGTTAAAGTGTAAAAAAGCTTCTTGGACATAGTGTCCCTGCTAACTATAGTAGCACATTCTACATTCCAGGACCTAGTACCCACCCACTTGCCTATTTATAGCCTTTACAGAAGGTCATTTACTGCATCTCAGGACAGAAACATATGGTTTCAGACCAGAGGTCTGATGCCCTTGTAGCTGATGCCTGAGGACCACCCCTTCTTATTTGGGGGTACTCCTTAGTGAAAGCTGCAAAGAAAAGTTGGTACCTGCCAGGCGCCAATGGCTCATGCCTGTAATCCTAGCTACTCAGGAGGCTGAGACCTGAGAATTGCGGTTCAAAGCCAGCCTGAGCAGGAAAGTCCATGAGACTCTTTTGTTGTTGTTGGTCATAGGGCCTGAACTCTGGGCCTGGGAGCTGTCCCTCATCGATTCAGCTCAAGGTGAGTGGTCTATCAATTGAGCCACAGCATCACTTCCGATTAAATTTATTTAATTTAACTCAGTATTGAACTCAGGACCTGGGCACTGTCCCTGAGCTTCTTTTGCTCAAGGTTAGCACTCTACCTCTTGAGCCATAGCACAACTTCTGGCTTTTACTGCTTATATGGTGCTGAGGAATCAAACGCAGAGCCTCATGCATGCAAGGCAAGCACTCTACCACTGAGCCTCCTTCCCAGCTCCCTCATGAGATTCTTATCTCCAATTAACCACCAGAAAATCAGAAGTGGCACTGTGGCTCAAGTGGTAGAGTGCTCACCTTGCGTTTGAAGAGCTCAGGGACAGCGCCCAGGCCCAAAGTTAAAGCCCCAAGACCAAAAAAAATAAATAAGTAAAAAATAAACAGGTGCTGGGAAGGTGGCTCAGTGGTAGAGGGCTTGCCTTGCATGTATGAGGCCCTGGGTTCGACTCCTCAGCACCACCTAAGCAGAAAAAGCCGGAAGTAGGACGGTAGCCTTGAGCTGAAGAGCTGAGGGACAGTGTCCAGGCCCAGAGTTCAGGCCCCATGACCAGAAAAAAATAAATAAATAAAAAATAAACAGGTACCTAATGACAACTAGAGCCCTCTAGTGTTCAGGTCCTGAGCTAGTAGTCTTAGTCCAATTTGTCCTTGCTGTAATTTGTTCCTTTCACCCAGTGGGCTAGACCAGTTCTTAGATGAGTCACGTAAGCAGCTGTGATGTCTCAGCCACAGTCCTTGAGTGTTCTACTTTACTATGAAACTAGGAAGGATGGAGGCTAAAGGTAAAGGACTTCCTAACCTTGACGAAGAAGCCTCCTTTGGAAATCTCACAGGGAGCTTTTCCTCCGATGCATAGAATAACTTATAACCCACTAAGTTCAGGACCTGGTTTTTCAGATTCCTTGCCTCAAAATAAAGATTCCTCCAGGACTTATTTAGTAGCAGGCTCAAGCATTGTTAATAAAAACATTTATTTTTTTTTTTATTTTTATACAGAACAACCTGAAGTTTGCATCATGACTTAACAGTTACCCAGGGGTTTTACAGTGTCCATCTCAACAGCGTGGTTCTGGGGTTTAGATTCTACACAAACACAGGCAGGGGTTTTGGGAAAAGGGGGCACAGCAGGAGTGTCTCAATCCTTTCTCAAGGAAAAGGTAGTAGAGCATTCTGAGTCACTGAAAACCTGTGCAAATGAGGCTTCTAAAACAAACACTGTTCTGTGCGTTCTTGAGGAGGGGGCAGGAGACTGATAAATAAGGGAACAATTTCTGGTGGTAGGGAATGACATGGGGAGGTTTATTATTTTGAATGCCCCCAACCCTTGGACTGGATATTCAAAAGGACCATCTCCAATCACTTCTCTGTTCAAAAAGAAATGCTAGAACCCTTTGACCATACCACAAAAGGGCTGGCCATCCCTGAGAGCTTCTGTTGTATGCGCCACAGCCTATTAATAAAGGACAAAAAAGGCCCCAGGAAACAGATCAGTGGGTAGTGGCTTGTATTCTGTAAAAGTAAAAAGCTTAGTTCACATTAAGTACTGATAAAGCCAAATAACTAAAAGACCACAGTTCAGACAGACCTGCTCAGGTCTCTGGTATGGACCAACAGGGAAAGACCTAGAGCATCCTCAGCTTGAGGCACGGCAGGTATAGAGAGCCTGGAAGGAGGTATTCAAGCAGTAGGAAACTGAATACTCCCAGGCCCTAATTTTAATGGGCAATTTTAAAAAGAGATCAAATCAAACAGTGGGTGCCACTCACAACAAGTGTGATTGATGCCTTTATGGCCACCTGGTAGTATACAAAAAAAATGGCCAAAACATGTCCAGCAAACCAATAGGTCTTTCTAGGTGTCTGTGTACAGGAGAGGAACATTAGGCTTGACAAAGCTGACAATTTAGCATTGATTCCTATGGAACTATAAGAAAAAATTCTGATCTGTTGGCCTAGAGGGCAGGGCAAAGAAGCAAAAGCTCCAGAGTGAATGCAGATTCTCCTAAATCTGCTTTGATTTGAGGGAAGAAGAGCCAGATTCTCATTCTGGAGTTGGTGGGTGGGTGGCCAACTCTAACCCATACCACATGCATTAGTCCTGGTCATCCTACAGTTGATGGGCAACTCATACTAGGCAGAGAAAGGGAGCTGGTTAGGGAAGAAAGGGGGGGAGGGGTCACTTTTCATCTTTTAAAGTCTTTGTTTATATTTTAACTTCAAACATATATTCAGTGCCTCAGATACAATTTAATCTTAAGTCTTTAAAGGCCCCATGAAACAAAAGTATACTTTATTTTTAAGCTTCCTCATTTTCTTGTAGTCAGCTTTCCACAACTCTAGTTTTACCCTGACTTAGAGTCCACAAACTTCATCAGACCATCTGTGCTCATGGATTTGGGCCTTTCTAGAGGGAAGCCTAGGGCTCGGCTCCAAATGAGCTGTGCCAGCACACCCAGTGCCCGTGACACCCCGAACAGGACTGTGTAGTAATTCATCTCCGTCATGCCATAGTACTGTAAGACAGAAGAGAAAAAAAGCTTTGTTAAAGGTTCAGAGGCAGAGCTAAAGATGTAGGTCAGTGGTAAAGTGCTTGGCTACCACAAACAAAGCCCTGGAGTCCAATTCCTACAGTAGAAGAAAAGGAGGTCTAAAGGAAGTGGTATGTACAAGTCCAGTGTGAAAGGACCCTTAGAGGCCCCATTTTCTCTTTTTCTCTAGGGACGTTGCCCAGTCAACCTTAAATAAAAATGACACTAAGAAAAGCACACATTGGGATTCTGAAAGAACAATCCCTGACCTGCCATAGACAACTTTATCAAAGGACTCTATAGGAGTCCTTTATCAAAGTCCATGCTCTGTCTCAGGGAGTTGATTTTGTACACGGCAGAATAGTAGGTTGTGTTGAAATTCGAAGGAAGGACTCACCTGAAGCAGCACGCCACTGTGAGCATCAACATTGGGCCATGGATTCTTGGCCTTGCCCTGCTCTAAGAGGATATTGGGCACAATCTTGTACAGTTGAGCAACCAGCTTAAACATGGGATCATTAGGTAGGTGTTTCAGTGCAAACTCTCGCTGACAGGAGTATCGTGGATCAGTCTTCCTTAGTACTGCATGACCATAGCCTGGTACAACCTGTAAAGGGTGAGGATAAGCAGCTGGTACTCTCAGGTAGAATTTTTTTTTTCTTTTTCTGGTATTCAGGGCTCTGCATTTGTTAGCCTGGCATTCTACCACTTGAGCCATACTACCAACCTGTCTTATTACTGGTTATTTTTGGAAATGGAGTCTTTCAGACTTTTCTTCCTGAGTTGGCTTTGAACTAGGATCCTCTAGACCTCAAGTCTCCTCAGTAGCTAGAATTATAGGCATGAACCACTGGTGCAAGACTAGAATGTTTCACCCCTAAATCCTAAATGAGGGAAAAAAATTCTTTGTCTACTTTAGGGACTACCTCCCCACCCCCCCCCCTTTTTTTTTCTTTCCTTTGGTGTCTATCCTGGGCCTGAGTGCTGTCCCTGAGCCTCTGTGCTCAAGACTAATAGTCTACCACTTGAGCCACAGTGCCACTTCCAGTTTTTGAGTGGTTAATTGGAGGTTAAGTGTATCACGGAGACTTTTCTGCCTCATATGACTTCAAACCGCAGTCCTCAGATCTTAGCCTCAGATCTTAGCTAGGATTATAGGCATGAGCCACCAGCACCTGGCACCCTGAGCTTTTTTGCTTAAAACAAACACTGAACCATTTGAGCCACATCACTACTTCTGTTTTTTTTTTCCTTAGTAGTTAACTGGAGATACTTTCCTGCCTAGGCTGGCTTCAAACCACAATCCTCAGATCTCAGCCTACTGAGTAGCTAGGATTTACAGGTGTGAGCCATCGGTGCTTGGCTTTTTTTTGCCAGTCGTGGGGCTTGAACTCTGGGCCTGGGCGCTGTCCCTCAGCTCTTCAGCTCAAGGCGAGGGCTCTACCACTTGAGCTACAGTGCTACTTCTGGTTTTCTGGTGGTTTATGGGAGATAAGAGTTCCACGGACTTTCCTGCCCAGGCTGGCTTTGAACCTTGATCCTCAAATCTCAGCCTCCTGAGTAGCTAGGATTACAGGCATGAGCCACCGGAGCCTGGCTTGGCTTTTTTTTTGAGACAAGATTATGCTATGTTGCACACACTGGCCTGAAATCTAATAGCCCAGAGTAGTCTAGAACATGTGACCTGACTCTCCTGCTTCAGTTTTCTGAGTGCTGGTATTATAGGTGTGTGCCATCTTGCCTGGTTCATTGTTTTTTCCTTTTTTTTTTTTTTTTTTTAACTCTGGGCGGGCCTGGGCGCTGCCCCTGAGCTCTTCAGCTCAAGTTGAGTACTCTACCACTTGAGCCACAGCGCCACTTCTGGTTTTCTGGTGGTAAATTGGAGATAAAAGTCTCATGAACTTTCCTGCCTGGGCTGGCTTTGAACCGTGATCCTCAGATCTCAGCCTCCTGAGTAGCTAGGATTATAGGTGGGAGCCACCAGTGCCTGGCTGTTTTTTTACTTCTTAATCATTCCAATGCAACTGCAGGATTTGGCTCTATGCTTCTTTCATAGTTGCTAAGCATCTCTGCTTACCCGTCCTGAGTTGAGTGTGTTCCAGATGTAGTCTCGTAACTTCTCATCTGACACATCTTTGCCAACTTCCTTCTGCAACTGTGTTAGCCAGACAAGTACTTCCTATGAATAAGGTTTGGGGAGAAAAGGACTGTCAATATAGATGCCAGGATCAGGAAGAAAGCATGTGGGCGAGAGAAACACAGATCAGGAAAGAAAAAAAGTATTATACCTGATTTGCCAATCCATGTAGAGGCCCCGCCAGCCCATTCATGGCTGCTGCAAAAGACAAGTAAGGGTCTGAAAGGGCACTGCCCACCAAATGGCTGGTATGCGCACTTACATTGCCACCCTCATGGTCACTATGTGGAAGAAATATAGACAAAGGAAGGGAAGATTATAAAAACACAGAACCATGTTTTATGGGTTTACATTAGCCTATAGCTAGTCAATTGATACCTAAACTCCTGTAACAAGACAGCCTAATCTTATTATTAGCTTTTGTGCATTAATCCACAGACCTATAAGAATTACTGTGTGCCAGCTCCCTAACTCTCCCCAGCTTTTTTTTCTACACTTCCAATATTTTTCTTCCAGTTTTGAGGATCAAACCCAGGGTCTTCCACATGCTAGGAAAATATTCCACCACTGAGCTAACCCCAGCCACAACTTCAGTTTTTATTTTTATTTTTTGGTCAGTCATGGGGCTTGAATTCTGGGACTGGGCGCTGTCTCTCAGCTCTCCAGCTCAAGGTGAGCACTCTACCACTTGAGCCACAGCAACACTTCCAGTTTTCTAGTGGTTAATTGGAGATAAGAGTCTCACAGACTTTCCTGCCAGGGCTGGCTTTGAACCACAATCCTCAGATCTCAGCCTCCTGAGTAGCTAGGATTACAGGCGTGAGCCATTGGAGCCCAGCACCCCTTCAGTTTTTAATAGCAACTGCCAGAAGAGGGCGCTCCTGGAAAGCTAAAGGAACACCTACTATTAATAGACAGTTCTCCTCCTCCCAAATAGAAGTATCATCTAATCTTAAAATGGTTTTAGTAATTTCCACAGGTTTTATTTTTTTTTTTGGTTGTTGTTGTCACCAGTCATGGAGCTTGAAATTTTTTTTTTTTTTTTTTGTCGGTCGTGGGGCTTGAACTCTGGGCCTGGGCATTTTCCCTCAGCTCTTCAACAAGGCGAGCGCTCTACCACTTGAGCTACAGCGCCAATTCCTGGAGCTTGACATCTTTTACTCAAGACTAGGGCTCTAGCATTTGAGCCACATCTCCACTTTTAGCTTTTTTTAGTAGTTAAATGGAGATAAGAGTTACAAGTACTTTCTTGCCTGGTCTGGCTTTATACTGTCATCCTCAGATCTCAGCCTCCTGAGTAGTTAGGATTACAATGAGCCACTAGTGCGCCCAGCTTCCCCCAGGTCTTTTGACCTTTCTTCCTTACCAGGCCACTTTTTTTTTTCCTCCCTTGAATGGCCATTATGACAATATTTCTGCCTCCTTACAGCAGATCATCTCTTCCAGTATAAGAACATTAAGGAGTTAAAAAAAATTTTTTTACACCAATCCAGGTACCTGGTGGCTATGGTTTCTGGATCTAGCTCACCTGTGGATGGTGAGGTACAAACGCATAAGCTCAGTAAACTGAGCATCAGTATAGCCTAACATGTTGGTGAAATTGTGGGACCAGTCCAGCTTAGAATCAATGGCCCCAATACTGCTTCCCTCCCTGTAAAGATTCCGGTAGATCTTCGCTGCAACACAGGGTAGCTTTGCGATCAGATCCATACAGTCTTCATAAATCAACTGATGACAGAAAGGAAGATGGAGAAAAAAACGGAATTATGAGCAAAGAAGAATTAGGCAGTTGATAATCTTTGTCCTACATAGACTGGGTTACATAGGTTCATGGGTAGATACTGGGTAGATATTTTATATATGTTTCAAAATATGGAATAACAAAATACCACCTACTAAATAAACCATTATGACAAATACTAAATGTGCCAATATGGGGGTTGAACTGAGGGCCATGTACTCATTCTTGCTTAGCTTTTTCACTCAAGGCTGGCACTCTATCATTTGAGCCACCTCTTCACTTCCTGTTTTTTCCTGGTTAATTCTTCAACTCTTAGTACTCAGTTAAATGCCAAACTCAGGTATGAACTCTGATGTGTTTGTGATCTTTCCCACTATAATATGCACCATATTTTAATCTCTCCTAGTCTTGGGCTTGAACTCTGATCCCTGAGCTTTTTTTCAAGGCTAGCATTCTACCACTTGAGCCAGAGCTCCACTTCCAGCTTTTTGGTGATTAATTGGAGATAAAAGTTTCATGGACTTTCCTGACCAAGCTTTGAACCACGATCCTCAGATCTCAACCTCCTAAGTAGCTACGATTACAGGTATGAGTAACTGGCACCCAGTTTAATCATTAATTTTATTTTTCATCTTCCAAAGAAAATTCACTAATTAGGCCAAGGGTCAAGCAGTACTATTCAACTATCATTGCTAAAGAAGCTTCCACTTGGCTAGGTACCAGTGGCTCATGCCTGTAATTCTAGCTACTCAGTTACTGAGATCTGAGAACTGAGTTTTAAAGCCAACCCAAGGAGACAAAGCTGAAAGACTCTTATCTCCAATGAACCAGGCAAAATGCCAGAAGTAGCAGAGTGGCTCAAGTGGTAGAGTGCCAGTCTTTTTTTTTTTTTTTTTTTTGGGGGGGGGGAGGTCGGTCGTGGGGCTTGAACTCTGGGCTTGGGTGCTGTCTCTCAGCTCAAGGGAACACTCTACCACTTGAGCCACAGCACCACTTCCGGTTTTCTGGTAGTTTACTGGAGATAAGAGTCTCACAGACTTTCCTGCCTGGGCTGGCTTTGAACTGTGATCCTCAGATCTCAGCCTCCTGAGTAGCTGGGATTACAGCCGTAAGCCACCAGTGCCCAGCTTAGAGTGCCAGTCTTAAATGGAAATGCTAAGTAAGGCCCTGAGTTCAAGCTCAGGACTGACAGAAACAGAGAGACAGACAGACAGAGACAGATAGACAGAGACAGACAGACAGACAGAAAGACACAGAAGCTGGCTCAACTCTTGCAACTTACAAGATTATGCTATTAATGTTATTAAAAATGTTATTAAAAACCCAGCTGAGCAGAACATCAGTACTTATGCTTGCAATTCTAGGTACTTAATAGCTGAGAGATCTAGAATATCTCAAAGCTGGCTGGATGCCAGTCCGAGCAGAAAAGTCCATGAGACTCTCTCTAATCACTCAGCAAAAAGCGGACTGGAGACATGGCTCCAGTGGTGGCTCATTAGCCATAAATAAACAAGCTGAGACTGCAAGGTCTTTATTCAAGCCATAATATGAGTGTGAGGGAGGGAGGGAAAGAGGGAGAGAGAGAGGGAGGAAGGGAAGGAGATGAACTGATTGTGGCTATGTCTATAATTTCAGCCTTTGTAACTGAGGGAGCAAGCTCTCAAGTTCCAGGCCCAACTGGTCTACATGAGACCTTATCTCAATATAAACACAAAACAAGAACAAAACAGCTGAAGCTATCATATAATTCTACTTAAATACCTCATAATTAATCTAGACAGAGAAAAGAACTCAAATAGTATGTCTGACTTTTGAGAGAGGCTAGACAACAATCCTACTCAGGAGGCTGAAATCTGAGAATCATGGTTTAAAGAGAGTCCAGACAGCTAAGTCCAAGAGGTTGGCTCAAAGAAAGTCCAGACAGATAAGTTCAAGACACTATCTCCAGTAAATTAGCAAAATGCTAGATTGAAGACAGGGCTTAGGTGGTAGTTGTGAGCAAAAAAGGGAGAACGCAAGGCTCTGAGTTGAAGCCCGAGTACTGGCACACACACATTAAAAAATATAAGTATCTAATATTTATCTATATGTAAATATATATAATATATAATGTATATATTAAATATAGCACCGAGTTATGAACATTGGTTACAAGCACTCCAGGAAATCTGCGAAGTCCTGAAACATTTATCTCAACGCAGTTACTGACATTAAGCATGCAGCATGCTTAGATGCCTCAAAAATACCTTACAGGCATCTATTACAAAATAGGAAAAAGTAGTTTCTCCCTCCTTTGTGGCAGTCAAGGCAAACAGCAGCTTGATAATACCAGTGGCTCACACCTGTAATCCTAGCTTCTCAGGAGGCTGAGAGCTGAGGATCCCAATTCAAAGCCAGCCCAGGCATGAAAGTATGTGAGACTATTATTTCCAATTAACCAGCAAAAAGTTGGAAGTGGAGGTATAGTTCAAGAGGTAGAGTGCCAGCCTTGAGCAGAAAAGCTAAGGTCCAAAGTGCTCTTAAACTTATGGGCTCAAGTTGGGCAGGGAAGGTGGCTTAGTGGTAGAGTTCTTGTCTTGCATGCATGAGGCCCTGGGTTCAATTCCTCAGCATCACATAAGCCGAAAAAGCCGGAAGTGGCGCTGTGGTTCAAATGGTAGAGCACTAGCCTTGAACTAGCCTTGAACTAAAGAGTTGAAGGACAGCGCCCAGGCTGAGTTCAGACCCCACAACTGACAAAAAAACAACAACAAAACAAAACAAAAACAAAAACAACTTATGGGCCCAAGTAATCTTAAGTAATGGGGACTACAAGAATGCACTACAATGCTAGTTAAACAAAATACTCTAACACAGAGTTGGCATAGGCAAGGTGTGGTGATTCATAATTGTAATCCTAGCACTAGGAAAGGTGAGCCAGGCCATACTATATAGTACAAGGTTTTCTCAAACAAAACAAAAATCACTAAAGTGTTCCCTAAAAAGGAATTCTTTCTTCCCATATGACCTATTTCCAAACAAGAAACAAACTTCATAGTTTGCTTAGCTGGCATTCCTCTTGCTTGTAAGATTTCTCAAAGTTCTCCTAATCTGGAGAAGTGGGAGAAGGAAATGAACCTCTGGAGCTAGAGTAAGCTCAACCACTGAATCCAGCTTTCTAAAATATTACATAAGTTTCTAGAAAAACTCAAGTAATAATCTTCCTAAAAAGGCTATAATCTCTTTTCTCTCTCCACACTTAAGTCCTCTGAATCCCCATCATGAACCAATCACCCATCCCAAATTTCCTACCTCCCAGTACTTGGTTCGGTTGATACCCTCTGCATATGCCCGGGCAAAGTTACTTTCACTGTTGAGGGCTGTTATAGCTGCACTGAACTGAGACATTGGATGTAGATTGGTGGGAAAGTTGTCCAGCATAGTGACCACATGAGATGGCAAAGCTGCTCTCTTTGCCCATTCCTGTGACAGCCAAGATACCTATGGAAAAGGAGATGCTGGTCAGGATACTAGCAAAGAAAAGGAGAGAAATTAAAGAGCAATGACATCTGTAAAGAAAACCTAAGAGCATGTATATAACCCAATCCACTTTAGTAGCAGTCCTCTGCCCATTCCTACCCCTCGCTGTATGTTTCCATAAACCTTTACCCACAGCCAGATCAGGATTAACCGTCTAAGATTAGAGAAAGGCAAAGAGGGGGACAGGAAGGGATAATGTCCTGCTGTACCTGTTGTTCTGTTGGGATCTGTCCAGTTACCAGCAGCCAAAATAAGCCTTCAGGGAGAGGTTCTTCCCCACCCTTAGCCTTAGGCAGCTTTTTCTGGCATTCAGGGATACTATGGCCTCTGAAACGAATACCCTTGATGGGGAGAAGAGTAAGCATTACATAATACTATATAACTGACCAGTTTTACTCATAATACACATTTTTTATCATTATCAACATCATCATCATCATCATCATCAAAATCATCTTTTGCCAGTCCTGGGGCTTGAACTCAGGGCCTGGGGACTGTCCCTAAATTTCTTTTGCTTAAGGCTAGCACTTGAGCCACATTGACACTGCTGGCTTTTTCTGTTTATGTGGTACCGAAGAATCCCAGGACTTCATGCAAGCTAGGCAAGCACTCTAACACTAACCCATATTCCCAGTCCTTAACTTTCAAAGTTAAAACCTTCATATATTTACTTCAGCTTTTGTATTTTAATATACTGAAGTAAATTTATTCGAGTTCTATGCCTTCTATTGTATTCCAAAATGTAAAAATGCTATTCTAACCTGCCCTTTTATTTTTTTTGGGGGGGGGAGTGGGATCAGTAATGGGGGCTTGAACTCAGAAACTCATACTTTTCCTTGTTTTTCTTTTTGTTGTTCAGAAGCTGATGCTTTAACACTTGAGCCACATCTCTACTTCTGGCTTTTTGCTGGTTAAATGGAGGTATGACTCACAGATTTGTCTTTTGGGGCTGGTTTTGAACTACAATCCTCAGATCTCAGCCTCCTCAGTAGCTAGGATTACAGGCATAAGCCACTGGCACCAGTCTCTAATCTACACTTATAATCCTATTCTGTTAAAAAAAAATTAAAAGTGGTGCAGTGTGTTGTTCTAATCTGTACTGGTCTAATAATGTGGTTGGTAAACTCAATGATTATCAGTGATTGCCACGAGGCACCTTACCTCATCAGGATCAAGAACTGATGTTTCATATACAAGACCCTTCATGCCTCTCATGCCACCATACATCTAAAGAAAAAAAGAGGATGTGACCAGTAGACAGATGATTCATAATACAGCATGTCAGAGCTTCATGGAATTTGAGAGAGGAAATTTATTTTTAGATTTGCAGGACTTCAGTGAGGGGAAAGATTTCTATGGAGTTAAATTACTGAAAATATTATTATTATTATTATTTGTTATTATTATGTCAGATGTGAGGCTTGAACTCTAGGCCTGGGCGCTGACCCTGAGTTCTTTAACTCAAGGTGAGTGCTCTACCACTTGAGCCACAGCTCCACTTCCAGTTTTCTGGTAGTTAATTTGAGGTAAGAGTCTCACGGACTTTCCGGCCCAGGCTGGCTTTGAACGTGATCCTCAAGATCTCAGCCTCCTGAGTAGTTAGGATTACAGGCGGAATTACACTGGCGCCCGGTCATAAATGAAAATTTAAAGTTGAGAAGTTACTATCTTTCTTTAATGTGTCTGTCTCTAGCTTATTTTATTAATTATATTTTTTTCTCTTACCCACTTATAACTTCTCCCAACTCCCAATCAAAGTATAGCATGAGATTACAGGGGAATGCAAAGGATACCAATGCTAAAAACTGCTAGCTGAGTTGAGTTTCTCAAACTCTTAAAGCTGGAGAAGTTATCCTAGTGGGACCATGGTTTAATTGGATGTCTGGAAGAACAATAACTCAAAAGACTCAGTCCTGGCTATAATGATTGAAGGCTGAGAGCAGGACTAAAAACTACATTCATCCTTCCCATAGGTGAATTACATTAGGCTTGATCATTAAAGCTGCATAGACAAATCTAATCTCTAATGAACAACATAAGTCCCACTATTTCTTAGTATGGAATGGAATGTTTGAAAGCAATCAGTGAAGAGAATAGTACTTTTGCTGAAACACATTACAGGGATACTTTTCCCAGCTAAGACCTCTTACCATGTCCACAGTAATTTGGCCCACCACTGTCTTGCCATGTTGCTGCCTGAAGGCCTTAATTCTGGCTTGTTCCTTAGGTATCATGTTAGCTATTATATCTTTCAAGTTCTAGAAAAAGAAGAAAGAATAGGCCAATCAGTAAGTTGTATGAGATTTCTTCCTGTAAATAGGCATATATAACTGTTCTTTAGCATTTTGCTTTATCAGTAGGGAAGCCTGTTCAAATACTTTGTCTAGATAGATGAAGGTAAAAGAATTAGGAAGGGGTAAAGTGGAAGTAGGGCTCAAGTGTCAGAGCAAATGTTCTATATATAGAACAGAAGAATCTAATAGATGATGGAAATGGTTGCACAGTAATGTAAATGTTCTTATTGCCATTAACTATAAATAATTAGAAGCCAAGTATGTTGGTGCATATCCATGATTACAAGACTCAAGTAGCTGAGACCAGACTAGGTTATATACCAATATCCTGTCTTTAAAAAATAGTCATATAATCGTTACAATAATGACAATAAAAGATACTTCCAGGAGACTCAGGGTAACACGTTGAATGGTTGCCAAATGCTCTGTTCCAGGGTCAGATTTTGTGTTCTGTATCAGTGATTTTGTGTTCCTTTTCCAAATCTTACCGTAGAAGCACTAGCATGCCGGGCAGCCAGAACAAGACAGGATGCATTCTGCAAAGAAATAAAAACAAATCCTTATGTAACAGACATAAACAGTTTGGTGTTACCTCCAGAGACAACAGCAGGTTTAACTCTGCTTCTTCTATCCACAGCATCACTAACATCTTCTCATATCAACTGGGTTCCTGGGCAAGAGAGCTTTTACAGTATCTAGCACATGCAGATCTGGTAATTGTTCTGAGAGGAAAACAAATGAGGAAACTGAGCAATTAATGTTATTACTTTTTTAGCAGCACTTGAACTCTCCAGTCTAGGAGAGACCACCCATAGGCAGCAGACAGCCATTCACAACAGTAATCCTAGAAAAAGCAGCAAGAAAAAATACCAAACAAAGAAGCAACTGATAGAAGACTAAGAAAAACAATAGATAATGCCAACATTCAGGAGCGACTCAGCCTCAATTTTCCTAAAGAATGCCAAGAGAAAATAATTAACCTAGGAGGGGTGGGTGGGTGCATAGTGGTAATGACTTACAAAGAGGGCAAAATAAAGACATTTTCAGATTAAAAAAACTAAGTTTATCACCTATATAACCTGTACTTTAGGAATACTGTGTGTGTGCTGGTAGTAGGACTTGAACTCAGGGTCTCATGCTATCTTAGTTTTTTCCACTCCAAGCTGGAGCTCTAAGAGATGAGAATCTCTGAGATTCTTATCTAGCCCCCAGCATTTGGCAACTACAGGAAGTTTTTGTTTTGGGTTCTTTTGTTTTTCATTTTTTTGTTTTGGTTGGTTCGAGGGGCCTGAACTCTGGGCCTGGGTGCTATCCCTCAGCTCTTCAGCTTAAGGCTAGCACTCTACCACTCGAGCCACAGCACCACTTCCAGCTTTTTTCTTTTTGCTTATGTGGTGCTGAGGAATCAAACCCAGGGCCTCATGCATGCAAGGCAAGCGCTCTACCACTGAGCTACCTTCCCAGCCCATAGTTGTGGGGCTTGAACTCTGTCTGGGCCTGGGCGCTGTTCCTGAGCTCTTCAGCTCAAGGCGAGCGCTCTACCGCTTGAGCCACAGCACCACTTCCTGTTTTTCTAGTGGTTTACTAGAGATAAGAGTCTCATGGACTTTCCTGCCCGAGCTGGGCTGTCTTTGAACAGTGATCTTCAAGTCTCAGCCTCCTGAGTAGCTAGGATTACAGGCGTGAGCCAATGGCGCCCAGCTTGTTTTTTGTTTTTTTTGGGTCCGGTACTGGGGCCTGAACTCTGGGCCTGGGTGCTGTCCCTCAGCTCTTCAGCTCAAGGCCAGCACTCTACCACTTGAGCCACAGCGCCATTTCCGGCTTTTTTCTTTTTTCTTATGTGGTGCTGAGGAATCGAACCCAGGGTCTCATGCATGCAAGGCAAGCACTCTACCACTGAGCCACCTTCCCAGCCCCCTCCCCCCCACTTTTTTTTTTTGGTTGGTCGTGGGGCTTGAACTCTGGGCCTGGGTGCTGTCCCTCAGCTCTTCAGCTCAAGGCGAGCGCTCTACCACTTGAGCTGCAGCGCCACTTCCAGTTTTCTGGTGGTTTATTGGAGATAGGAGTCTCACAGTCTCTCCTGCCCGGGCTGGCTTTGAACCGTGATCCTGAGTAGCTAGGATTACAGGCGTGAGCCACCAGTGCCCGGCCCCCTCCCTTTTTTTATAGGAAGTTTTAAACATGTATTTCAAGCCAGGTATATTGATATATGTCTGTAATTTAGCACTTGCACCAAAGTAGAAGGACCATGTATTTCACGCCAGCCTAGACTACATAGTAAGACTATCTCAAAAAGCCAAAAGGGATATAGTTCAAGAAAATTATTTACACTTGGAAGCATGGCTCCAGTGGTTAATGTGTGTGCCTGGCAAGTTCAAACTCCACTACCACACACACAAACACACTAAAGCTATATCCAAAAAAATGGGTCTTAGCTACTCAGGAAACTGAGATTTGAAGATCATGGTTTCAAAGTCAGTCCAAGCAAGAAAGTCTGTAACATTGTTATTTTTAATTAATAACCCAACAGCCAGAAGTGAAATTGTGGCTTAGGTGAGTGCTAGCCATGAGCAAAAAGCTCAAGGACAGGACCCAGGCCAATTTCAAGCCTCAGAAGTGCTACCTAAATAAATAAATAGTTTGCATTAGCTAAGCATTGATGGTTCATGTTTATAATCATAGCTGCCATATAGGAGACTGAAATCTAGAGGATTCTAGTTTGAGGCCAACTAGGAGAGAAAAGTCCATGAGACTCCATCTCAAAAATTAACCAGCAAAAAAGCTGGGCTAGTGGCATATCTCAAATGGTAGAGTACCAGCTGAGCAAGAGGCCCTGAATTAAAATGAAAAAACAAAAAAACCTGCACTATTTTGAAGATAGTGAGATAGTCAAAGAAAGCCTTGTTTATCATAAAATTGAACCAGTAGCTGGGCACTGGTGGTTTATGCCTATAGCTATTCAGGAGGCTGAGATATGAGGACTGTGGTTTGAAGCCAGCCCAGGCAGAAATGTCTGTGAGATTTTTATCTCTGATTAATCACAGAAAAAGCTGGAAGTGGAGCTATAGCTCAAGTGGTAGAGTGCTAGCCTTGAGCCCAAAAGCTCAGTGACAGTGCTCAGGTCCTCAGTTTAAGCCCTAGGACTGGCTTGCACACAAGCATGCGTACCCGTACCCGTACCCGGACCCGGACCCGTACCCATACCCATATTCACACCCACACCAACAACAAAGGATCACAGAGAATTTCAATTTAGGCTAGCTTGGTATGCACAAAGAAAACAAAAAAAAGAAAAAGAAAACACAGGTAATAACAAGGTGTTTTCCCCTCCCAGTCCTACGCCATTGTCCCTGAGCTGCTTTTTGCTCAAGGCTAACACTCTACCACTTGAGCTACAGTGCCACTTCCAACTTTTTCTGTTTACTGTTTATGTGGTACCGACCAATCAAACCCAGGGCTTCATGCATGCTGGGCAAGCAGTCTACCACTAAGCCACATTCCCAGCTCCAATAAGGCCAATTTTAGAGTTAGTCAAGTAAACTACAGGAAATTATTTTCTTGAAAGCATCTTAGAATAAAGCTGAGTTCAACAGATATTTTTTAGAAATGTGGCTCATCTGTAATCCTAACTACTCAGGAAGCTGAGATCTAAGACATAACAGTTTTAAGCCAGCCTGAGAAGACAAATATGAGATTCTTTTTTTTTTTAGGTCCAGTCGTGGGGGCTGGACTCTGGGCCTGGGCTCTGTCCCTCAGCTCTTCAGCTCAAGGCTAGCGCTCTACCACTTGAGCCACAGTGCCACTTCTGGCTTTTTTTCTTTTTGCTTATGCTAGGGAATCGAACCCAGGGCCTCAGGCATGCAAGGCAAGCGCTCTACCACTGAGCCACCTTCCCAGCCCAAATATGAGATTCTTAACCTGTAATTATCCTGCAAAAAGCCAGAAGTGGGCTGTGGCTTAAGTAGTAGAGTGCTGACCGACCTAGTTTGGAAAAAAATTCAAGTGGGAGTTAAAGTTCCTGAGTACAAGCCCCAGTATGGTAATCAATCAATCAGTCAAGATAATAAAGAGCCAGGTGCTATTGACTCACTTGTAATCCTAGCTACTCAGGAGGCTGAGATCTGAGGATCACAGTTCAAAGCCAGCCTGGGCAGAAAAGTCTCCATGAGATTTTTATCTTGAAGTAGGTACTCAAAAACTGGAAGTGGCCAGGCACTGGTGGCTCACACCTGCAATCCTAGCTAGTCAGGAGGCTAATGTATGAGAATCAGGGTTCAAAGCCTGCCCAGGCAGGAAAGTTCATGAAACTTTTTATCTCCAATTAACCACCAGAAAACCAGAAGTGGAGCTGTGGCTCAAGTGGTAGAATGCTCACCTTGAGCTGAAGAGCTCAGGAACAGTGCCCAGGCCCAGAATTCAAGCCCCACAAACAACAACAAAACAAAACAAAAAACAAAATTGGAAGTGGAGCTGTGTCTCAAGGTGGCAGAGCAAAAGAGCTCAGGGACAGCATCCAGGCCCTGAGTTCAAGCCCCATTACCTGAATTAATTAAAATAATAAAGGATTCTCATCCATGAGGACCCACTGGCCACCAAAGAAAGCTCTGACTGTCTTTGTTTAGTATATTCAGTTCATATTCACTGATGGGACAAGCAGATTATAAACCTGAGTCAGTCTTGAACTTCTACCTCCCACCCTTACCCTGGAGGTGTGGCAGTTTGGAGTTTGGCTTCTGATTTCATACCACGTGTAGCTTACTGAGACAGCAGCTGTCAGGTGAGTCAGGCAGTCATTGCATTAGATAAGCTCCTTCATGAAAGATGGTGAACACTGATTCTAAGCACTAGGGCCTGGCTTGAAGAGCTGCCAGGATTCTTTCTCAACAGTATTGGAGTGGGAGGCTTTTTCAAACTTTATATGCTATCATCACCCAAAAGAACACCTGTAATGAGTTTGTTATTATTTGTCTTATTTGTTTGAAACAAGTCTCTCTAGGTAGACCAGGCTGGCCTGGGACCCTCTCTCTCTACCCTTTAAAAGCACAGACCATAGCTGGAAGTGGTGCTGTGGCTCAAGTGGTAGAGCACTAGCCTTGAGCTGAAGAGCTGAGGGACAGCGCCCAGGCCCAGAGTTCAGGCACCATGACTGGCTCCCCCTCCCCCCACAAAAAAAAACAAAGAAAAAAAAATAAAAGCACAGACCACCTTGCCCAGTGAAGTTTTCTCTTAGTGACACAGTGGGCTAGAGATCTCAAATGTGCTGAGATAGAAAAATATACATGAAAGAGAAAGTGTCTTTTAAAGGGCCAAGAAAGAAAAAGACTAGTCTTTTGAAAATTCTGCCAAAGACTTGCCTATAGTATTATAGTTCTTAAGACTATTCCTGAAAAAGGACATTGCACAAATCAGTTATCAAGTATGAACTTCTCCTCCAAATTCTGGGATCTTATCTGGATAACCACCTACTTAATAACATGGTTATTTTCCTCTTACTCCTCAAGTCTGGTCCACATGAAGGCTCCTACTACAGGGGAAAAGATAACTTTTTTTTTTGGGGGGTCAGTCGTAGGGCTTGAACTCTTGGCTTGGGCATTGTCCCAGAGCTCTTCAGTTCAAGGGGAGTGCTTTATGACTTGAGCCACAGTGCTACTTCCGGTTTTCTAGTGGTTTATTGGAGATAGAGTCTCCCGGACTTTCCTGCTCAGACTGGCTTTGAACCTTGATCTCAGGCTCCTGAGTAGCTAGGATTACAGGCATGAGCCACCGGTCCCCAGCTCTTTTTTTTTTTTTTTTTAAGCTGGTCCTGGGACTTGAACTCAGGGCCTGGGCTTGTCCCTGAGCTTTTTTGTGCTCAAGGTGAGCCCTCTACCACTTGAGCCACAGCACCCTTCCTGCTTTTTCTGAGTAGTTCATTGGAGATAAAGAGTCTCAGAGACTTTCCTGCCCAGGCTGGCTTAGAACCACAATCCTCATATCTCAGCCTCCTAAGTAGCTAGGATTATAGCACCAGGCAAGATAAGTTTTCTTTGAGTCTCCATCAAAGGCATATCAGAAGCTCCAACATTAAAAACATGAGAGATGATCTTGGTACTAACAGGACTACGGTGCGTGCTTATCAACACAAGAGCTTGCCAAGCCAGGACAAGTAGATGGAACAAAAGTACTTTCCAAGCTGGGTTCTGGTAATATATCTCATTTTTTCCAAATAACTGGTATGGAAAATCTTGTGTTACAGCGGCTTCTAATGTAAAACAAAATTACTTCAGGAAAAAATAAAACAAAACATAAATTCCCCAAACTTAACCTAGGACAAAGGTTCCTTTCTTCTCAGAACCAGGTCAGAGAACTAAAGCCATTTAATGTCTGCTTTTCACAATGGTTGTACTACAATGTTTAGTCAGGTCACTTACTATCCTACGCAGAGTTTTCTTCAAATCTCCTATTTTGACTTAATATCCACAGAAATTTTCTTAATAATTCCACCTATTATTTTCAAAGTATCTTGCCTAAGGATTCACTAATTATTCAGAAAAATACAAGAAACACCAATCAAGCCTCAAAACTGAAAAAAAAGCAGAATCATAAATTTTCATTTCATTATAATCTTTTGTTCTTTAATATTTATTGAACATCAAATTATATAAATTATATGTATGCTTAGGATATAGTAGTGAATAAAATTTACAGGATCTGCCACTTGAATTATCTCAGCAATCATAAATCATTTTCTCATTTATACTAGGAGACCTAACAAGTTTTGGCTAATACATTGTTTCAAGAATGTACAAGAGGGCTGGGATGTAGCTCAGTGGCAAAGCGCTTGCCTAGCAAGTGCAATGTCCTGGGTTCGATCCCCAGTACCAAAAAAGAAAAGACAAAAAAAAAGAAATACAGTTAAGAATGTACAAGAGGGCTGGGAAGGTGGCTCAGTGGTAGAGCACTTGCCTTGCATGCATGAGGCCCTGGATTTGATTCCTCAGCACCACATAAGCAGAAAAAAAGCCAGAAGTGGTGCTGTGGCTCAAGTGGTAGAGCGCTAGCCTTGAGCTGAAGAGCTGAGGGACAGTGCCCAGGCCCAGAGTTCAGGCCCCATGACCGACCACAAAAAAAAAAAAAAAAAAAAAAAAGAATGTACAAGAAATTAAGGTATTTGAGGAGGAAAAAAAGCCTATGAAGAAAAAAGTAGAGAAAACAACTTAAACCAGGTGCAGGTGGTCTGTTCCTATAATCCTACCTACTCAGAAAGCTGAGATCTGAGAATTACATTTGAAGCCCTGTAGGGCAGAAAGGTCCATGAGACTCACATTTCCAATTAACCACTAAAAAGCTGGAAGTGAAGCTGTGACAAGTGGTAGAGCACTAGTGTTGGGGGAGGGGGGAGAAGCTTTGGGACAGCACCTAGACCCTTAGTTCAAGCTCCAGATTGGCACATATGCCCTGCCACCCACTCACAAAAAAGCTTAAAGCACTCTGCTAATTAGAACAGCTTTGTTTTGTGTTGATGCAATCAGACCCAGGGCCTTGCTACATGCAAGGCAACCGTTCTACTCTGAGCTACATTCCCAGTTTTTTATTTTTATTTACTGTTGGTTGTGGGGCTTGAACTCAGTCTCTGGGCGCTGTCCCTGAGCTCTTTTTGTTCAAGGCTAGTGCTCTACCACTTGAGCCACAGCTTCACTTCCAGTTTTCTGGTGGTGAATTGGAGATAAGTCTCAAGGACTTTCCTGCATGTTAGCTTCAAACTGTGATCCTCAGATCTCAGCCTCCTCAGCCACCAGCACCTGGCTTCAGCCTTTGATTTTTGAGATAGATTCTACACATGTGGTCTAAACTGGCCTTAACTCATGATCTTCCTACCTCAGCTTTCCAAGTATGCCACCATATCCAATAGAACAATTCTCAAGTCTATTTTATTTTTGTACAGGTCCTGAAGACTGAACTCAGAGCCTGGGCATTATCTCTGAGCTTCTGTGGTCAAGGCTAACACTATACCACTTGAACCATAACTCACTGAAGACAATTTTTTGTTTTTGTTTGTACTGAGGCGTTAGTCTTGCCAGGCTGTCACTTGAACCATACCACTTGAACCATACCTCCAGCACTGTTTTTTGCTGGTTACTTCTGAGATAGGGTCTTAGGAACTTTTCTGCCTAGGCTGGCCTCAAACGTCAATCCTTTTGCCTTCATCCTTGAGTAGCTAGGATTACAGGCCCGGATTTAAAGTAAAAAAAAAAAAGGGGGGGGGCGAGGGGAGGGAGATTGAAAGGGATAGGAAGGGGAAACAAAGGAGGAGGCAACAATGCTTGATAAAGAAGGAGGAGTGCTGGGAAGGTGGTTCAGTGGTAGAGCGCTTGCCTTGCATGCAGGAGGCCCTGGCTGGATTTCTCAGCACCACATAAGCAGAAAAAGTCGGAAGTGGCGCTGTGGCTCAAGTGGTAGAGTGCTAACCTTGAGCTGAAGAGCTGAGGGACAGCACCCAGGCTGAGTTCAGGCCCCACAACCAACAAAAAAACAAAAACAACGAATTGTACTGGGAACTGAACCAAGGGCTTTAAGTACACCAAGCACATACTTTATCAATTGAACTACATCTCCAACCATTTTTTTTTTCTTTCTTTTGCTGGTTCTGGGGCTTGAACTCAGGGATTAGCAATTTCATTTGGCTTGCTTGTTCCAAACTGGTGCTTTAATACTTGAACCACATCTCTAGCTTGGCTTTTTTGGGGGGGAGGGGAGAGGGAAAGGGATAATGAGACTTGAACTCAAGGGCCTGGGTGCTGTCCTTTAGCTTTTTCATTCAAGGCTGGCATTCTACCACTAAGCCACTCCTCTATTTACAGTTTTTTTGGTGGTTAACTGGAGATAAGAGTGCAAGGACTGGGGGGTGGGAAGGTGGCTCAGTGGTACAGCGCTTGCCTTGCATGCCTGAGGCCCTGGGTTCAATTCCTCAGCACCACATAAGCAAAAAGAAAAAAGCTGGAAGTGGTGCTGTGGCTCAAGTGGTAGAGCGCTAGCCTTGAGCTGAAGAGCTGAGGGACAGCGCCCAGGCCCAGAGTTGCAAGGACTTTCCTGCTTACTCTAGGTTTGAACAGTGATCCTTGGATCTCAGCCTCAGGAGGATTATGAGTAGCTGTGATAGTGAGTGTGAGCCAGCAGCATCTGGCTCAGCCTGGTATTTTTGCTGGTTAATCAGAGATGAAGTCTCAAGGACTTTTTTTTTTTGCTTGAGCTAGCTTCAAACCACGATCCTCCAATCTTAGCCTTCTGAGTAGCTAGAATTACAGGCATGAACAGTCAATTTTCAAAATAATCACCACCAACAAAAAAATCCAAACCCTCAAATTTCCTATATTACATGCAACAAAGGCATAAATGGTCAACTGAAGCACATTAAAAAAAATAAATAAACACATGTTTCCAGATCCTGTCTTATACTTCTGCTGAATCAAAAACTGAAGGTACCTGCAAGTTAAAGAAGCATCCCAGATGAAAAAGCCCACTGTGAGTTTACAGACTATTAAAATGGCCTCACAGGGCTGGGAAGGAGGCTCAGTGGTAGAGCACTTGCCTTGCATGCCTGAGGCCCTGGGTTCGATTCCTCAGCACCACATAAGCAAAAAGAAAAAAGCCAGAAGTGGCGCTGTGGCTCAGGTGGTAGAGTGCTAGCCTTGAGCTGAAGAGCTGAGGGATAGTGCCCAGGCCCAGAGTTCAGGCCCCACGACTGGACCCAAAATAAAATAAAATGGCCTCACATTCTAAGAACACAGAATTTAAGGCACTTGGACACTTGGAAGGAATGAAAAGTAAACACTAATGAAGATATATTGCGAAAGTTGCCTCACTACTGTTTTAAACTACATGTCCTACTCTTTTGGAGACTGAACTTGGCCTTGCATTTGCTAGACAAGCACTCTGAGTTTTGCCATAGTTACCTCCTTGCTCCTTCCTTCCCTTTCCCCTTCTCTCTTCCCTTTCCCTCCTCCCTCTCTTCCTTCTTTGTGCCAGTCCTAGGACTTGAACTTGGTGTCTGAGTATTGTACCTGAGCTTTTTTGCTCAAGGCTAGCACTCTACCACCTGAGCCACAGCTCCACTTCTGGCTATTTAGGTGGTTAATTGGAGATTAAGAGTTTCGCCGGGCGCTGGTGGCTGACGCCTGTAATCCTAGCTACTCAGGAGGCTGAGATCTGAGGATCACGGTTCAAAGCCAGCCCGGGCAGGAAAGACTGTGAGACTCCTATCTGCAATAAACCACCAGAAAACTGGAAGTGTCGCTGCAGCTCAAGTGGTAGAGTGCTCGCCTTGAGCTGAAGGACAGCACCCAGGCCCAGAGTTCAAGCCCCACGACCGACAAAAAAAAAAAAAAAAGTTTCTGACTTTCTTGCCAGGTTGGCTTAGATTCTCAGATCCTCAGATCTCAACCTCCTGAGTGGCTAGGATTACAGGCACGAGTGACGTAATCCTACAGGTGCCATATGCACACAGCAATGCCAAAGCCTTTTAAATTTTATCTTTGTTTTCAAAATAGGGCCAGTCTTGCCCAGACTGGCTCCAAACTCAATTCTCCTGTCTCTAGCTTCAGAATAGCTGAGATTACAGGGCTTGCCTCACCATGCCTGGTTCCTACTCAACTCTTAAGGAATTTGTGGTCTTATTAAGATCTACCAAGTCTAGATTCCTATGTGCTGCATATATGAGTTTCTAGGAATCAGGAATGACAACATTCCCTTTTCTACCTGCTTCACTGCCCCCATTCTGTCTTTATTGTGTCCTTATGTGTTCATTTACCTGCTACCAACCTAAAAGCCACTAGGCAGAATAAATGTAGTCATGCAGCAACTAGTACTCCAAAGGCTCCCCTGCACTGCTCATCTTTAGTTTAGTGCCAAGAGTAATAGGCCAATATCAAACTGAATGCGCTGTGATCTGAGCTCTTGTCATTAAGAGTTTTGGGTACTAAGCCTAAGTACTTGATAAGACAAAACAGACTCAGTCTTGTTTAAACCAGTTTCAGAATAGGGCTTGGAAGAGATATGTAGTGCTGTTAAGTTTGCTGTGAAGAAATTGTGGTGTTTATTTAAAGGCCTTGAAAAAATATAGAAAATTTGGAAATGTCTTTGGATTGATTTTCTAAAAATTTCAAACATCTTAGTTTGGAACAACAATTGGTAGTGGTACAAAAATAACTCCCTTTAGAATGGTCGTAGTAGTTAATGCCTGTAATCCCCATTTGGTAGGACGACACAGGAATATCAAGAGTTCTAGGCCAGCCTGGGCTACATATTGAGATCCTGACTCAAAAAAAAAAAAAAAAAAATCTAACAATAAGAATCAAAATGTCAGGGAACAGTAAGTACTTTTCGGTCAGAAGACTACTTTGCCTCTTTTTGTATTTCTCTTTCCCTCCCCCCACCCCTCTCATAGGCCATGGAGCTTAAACACAGGGCCTGGGCCCTGTCCCTGAACTTCCTTCTTTCCTTTTTTTTTTTTGTAGGTCGTGGGGCCTGAACTCTGGGCCTGGGCACTGTCCCTCAGCTCTTCAGGTTAAGGCTAGCGCTCTACCACTTGAGCCACAACGCCACTTCTGGCCTTTTCTGCTTAAGTGGTAATAAGGAATTGAACCCAGGGCATCATGCATGCAAGGCAAGCATTCTACCACTGAGCCACATTCCCAGCCCTTCGTGAACTTTTTCACTCAAGGCTAGAGCCTTGAGCCATAGCTTCACTTCCAGTTTTCTGGTAATTAGTTGAAGATAAGAGTCTCACGAGGGCTGGGATGTGGCAAAGCGCTTGCCTAGCAAGTACAACATCCTGGCTTCGATCCCCAGTACCAAAAAGAAAAAGACAAAAACAAAAAAGAGTCTCATGGACTTTCCTGCCCAGGCTGGCTTTGAACCACAATCTTCAGATCTCAGCCTCCATAGCAGCTACAATTACAGGTGTTAGCCAACAGCACCCAACCTACTTTGCCTCTTCATAAAGCTTATTATCTTCATATTAAAAGTAAAAAAAAAATCTATTAGCAAATACAACTACCAATTAAGCTTCAGGCTCATCTAGACAGCTCAGTGGGGTGAGACCAATACTTATCTGCTGATTTTCAGTTCCTGGCCATACTGCTTAGTTCTCAGGAAACACCAAGCCCTGAGTTTGTTGGAGTTTTCCAGTTCCAAGGGTCAAAAGCTTTCTAATGGCTTTTGATAGTTTTCTAGAATCTTCTAAGGTGAAAGTAAAATGATAACTGTTATCCCAAACAGTAGTCATGTTATCCCAAAAAGTACCCTAAGATCCCCTAGGGACTTATGAGATAAATCTAAAGGCTTTTTCAATTTCATTTGTGGGATTAGTCTATCTGGCCAGGGTTAGTAGCTCTGGAATGAGCTAATTATAGTGTCCCCTATTCCGCCAAACACTGTCTAGAACTTTGCTTCATTTCCCAAGAGGTTTCCTTACCCTGTTCCCTGGCAGCAGGAGTAGCACCAGCCAACTAAGTCAAGTATCTCCCAAATGATCAGTCTCTACCTTGTTGCTGGGTGTTTGGAAAAACCTTAAGTTAAAACCTACAGGTTTGCTGGGCCCCAGTGGCTCACGCCCGCCTCCTAGCTACTCAGGAGACTGAGATCTGAGGATCACGGTTCAAAGCCAGCCCAGGCAGGAAAGTCTGTGAGACTCTTATCTCCAATAAACCACCAGAAAACCGGAAGTGGCCCTGTGGCTCAAGTGGTAGAGCAGCAGCCTGAGCTGAAGAGCTCAGGGACAGCATTCAGGTCCACAGTTCAAGCCCCTCCACTGACAAAAAACAAAAAAACTACAGGTTTCACTTCACCTCTTGCCAATCAGAGCAAACAAAAACCATTCTAATGGTTTCCTTATCCCTTAGGGTATCCCAGCTTCCAACTGTCTGCAGAAGTGAAAATCTAAGTAATTTGAAGTCAAGGTCACTTGTGGGACTGTCCCGCTCAGATTAGAGGGCCAGGACTTCTTCAGCACAGTGGTTTCTCTGTTTAAAGAGCCAAGTTATCCAAAGCCAAACATACTGGCAATTTGAAGTTGGAGGCATCATTACCTGAAACGATATTTCTAGGATCTTAAAGAAATACATGTCAAGTAACGGGCCCCAATGCATTCTTGGGAGACACATGAGAGAGGAAAATTAACAGCAAAACCTAGGCAAGCCAAGTAGTAAGATTGGCCATGTGACCTTGGCTTTATTACCTCCTCACTTACTGGTCGGCCCGCAGTTTGGTGGAACCACCTTTCAGGTTCTTTCTCCAATCACGCGCGATAATCAAGCAGAAGGTGTCACGGAAATGCCTCACCCTACTCAAGCTCCTCCTATATAAAGTGTAAGAGTTCCCAAGGACAAAAGAGGAGTTGGGCGTCCCACTTCTTTACGAGAAACTGCAATGGCTTGATACGGGTCACTCAAGGTTCCAATAATTAGGCTGGAGAAGTGGAAACCGGTAGTTCAGGAACTGACAAAAGCCTTCCCTACAAAGCACGGCCAAAACTGGCCACCGTTCCAGCTCAAGCCCAGTGACAGAGTGAGCACATCTGCTCATTCCATCCCTCGCCCCTCCCCCAAACAGTTCTTTCTCCACTCCCCCCCCCCCCCCCAACTCCACCGGAACGACTCCTTCGGGTTTCTACCAGCCATTCCCGACCTGGCTCCGGCGTCCCGAGACACGCATTCCCGCCCCGCTCCCACCGCAGACCAGGATGCTGACAGGAGGGTCGCCTCCCACCCCCACCACGCCCCGCCCCAGACTGCAGCGGCCTGCGGCAGTTCGCTTCACTCCCGGGAGCCAGCTGCTCAGAGCAGCGCAGCGCAGCACATGGGCCTGGGGAGCTCGGGCTGGCGGCCGACCAGGAGCAGGGCCCCTTTAAGGCGCACAGGGATGCGCTCCGGTGTGGGAGGGAGACCCGGACGCCGAGGGCCTCCGGTCGCTACGGCCCCACCCCAGGACGCCGCGCTCCGTCCTCTCGTGGCTCACCTTGGCTCCCAACAGCCGGGCTGCCGCAGTGAGTAAAGCCATGACGGGCCTATCCTGGGTTCTGGTGGGAAGGGAAGGAAGGGAGAGAAGCTGCGGCAGGAACGGAGCCGCAGCCGCTGCACCAGACACCGCGCCAACCCGTGGACAAGGTTGAAAGGAGGCGACCGGGGGGACGGGTAGACAAACCGACGACGGCGCCCGGCCCGGGGTCCTCAGCGAGGGCCCGCCCCTAGATTGAGACCCACCCCTCCCCTCTCAGGGGATTCACCTCTGGCTCGGTCATTGGTCCATTACGGAAGAGGGGCGGGACCTAAGCCGTTGACAGCTGTTTCGGCCGGGGTGATTGGACTATAGGGATTAGGCTAATTAACGGTAGAGTGGGCGGGGGAGGAATTGAAGGTGTCTAAGGATATGCCTGAGAACTCAGTTAACTTCCTTTTTTTCCTTTTACCCTTAACATGTTTGGGGTTAATTCTCCAGAGAATACTAAAGACAAAGCTCCAGGACTCGACTTTTGAAGGTCAACTCCTTAATAAACTGTCATGACAACTGATCAAGGCCTGGGCCTATTCTTCCTACCTCCCCGGCATGTTTTCTTCTCTCCTCCTCTTCCTCCTTCTTTCTCTCCACCCCCCCTCCCCTCTCTCCTGCCTTTCCCCCTACTTATGGAGGTGGTCCTGGAGCTTGAATTTAGGTCCTGGACACTGTCCCAGAGCTTTTCTACTCAAGGCTAGCCATCTACCACTTGAGCCACAGCTCCACTTCCAGCTTTTTTTGGTAGTTAATTGGAGATCTGTCTCATGGACTTTCCTGCCCAGGCTGGGTCTGAACAGCAATCCTCTGATCTCAGTGTCTCTAGGATTACAGGTTTGAGCCACCAGCTCCAGGCTTTGGCATGCCTTCTTGAAGAATGTCTATGGTTAATGACTTGATGTCCATGGGGTGATAAACATATGAAAAAGAAGTGTATGACACCAGAAGTAGACTTGGTGGAGATCGTTTGAAGCCAGCAGAGGCCAAGGTATTACAAATACCAGAAGACTCCAACAAGTGAAGAAAAACAACAAACATAACATGAATAGCTAGTACTCTTTGCGTGCTGAAAGTTCTTTAATGCCACCAGAAACTCGAAGTCATCCAAATTCTGCCTTAGTATGAAAGTATCCTGGGTCTGTCACTCCAGTGGTGTAAACCCAGCAAGCCCATACCTCATTTAGCTACAAAGATGAGGAGCAGCATACCTATCCTTTGGCACACCTACCCTTTACAAAAATCAGGCAATAGGCACACTCCCTTTTTGTCATCTCATTCATTCCCATAGGGCCTCTGGACCACTTGTCCTACTTGGCTATCTTCTATACTCTTATACTCTCATCGTCTGGGATGTTCCCCTGGAGGCCCATGGCACTAAAATGACCCAGGATACTAAAGTAATCTTCCTCTTTAATTCCTCTACAAGGACCAGGACCTCAAAACTTTTTACCTCTCTAAACCTATTTCTGCCTAAGGGCAGAGAGTAGTTGACTCAAGGATCAGACACCTTATCTACAAATCTCAAGCCCTAGTGAACAATCCTTTTATCTACCCAGGTTGCAATAATGAAGAGCAGAGGTCTCAGAATCCATCTAAACCAAGTCTAGACAGACTTTAGTTTATAACTTAGCCAGGCAAGAAAAAAAAAGAATACCCTTATTTCGTCTTTCCAAGATGTTTTTGTTTTTTGTTTTTTTGGATTTGTTTTTGGTCCGTTGTGGGGCTTGAACTCTGGACCTGAATGCTGTCCCTGAGCTCTTCAGCTCAAGGCTAGTGCTCTACTACTTGAACCACAGCAGCACTACTGTTACTTCCAGTTTTCTGGTGATTAATTGGAGAGATGAGTCTCTGGACTTTCCTCCCGGGCTGGCTTTGAACCATGATCCTCAGATCTCAGCCTCCTGAGTAGCTAGGATTACAGGTTCCCAAGTTTTCTGATGGCCAGACTCATGCCTACTAAACAATGCTTCTCTAGCCTGGGAATCAGATAGGTAGTTATTAGGAAAGAGAAGCTATATAATGCTTCAAAGAGGCACTGACCTCAACTGCCCCTCCAGTAACTTCAAAGCTTCAATGTTCAATATTTGCTCCCAATTTAGCATCTTACAGAGTATGTCCTCATAACCCTACAATAATCTGACCTGGTTCCTTCTTTCTGGTTAATTATCCACAGAGTCTAGCCCGCAGATCAGAGGATTGAACTCCAATGCCCCAAAAACCAATGAGGCATTTTCTCAGGATATAAGGCTACCTTAAGGTACAACTATTGGGTGGTCATAAAGACAAGCTATCTGGAAGTTTTAATAATTGGAGGGAGGATGGGTAATTGACAGTGTTGTAAATCTTTGACTTAGAGTGCTGGAGCCTAGTAGCATCAAGGACTTTATAGACTACTTTTAAAGTTGCCAAGTCCTGACAGCCAGTTATGAGGCCAGTGGGAAAGCCTAAACATCAAAAGAGCTAAGTGGAATCTCCCAAAAGTGGAATTAGAGTCTCTGCATGTTTGTCCCTCTTTTTTTTGACAATGTTAGGATTGAACACACTGGGCCAGGAATGTATTACTAAACCATATCATCAGTCCTACAAAGACTTTTCCTGAACTAGATGGGACCTGGAGAAGTAGAAAATTAAGAAAAATTTGGTAGCAGGTATAAGGATCTAAGTTCAAACCCTTAGTACTGCTAAATTGAGAGCATCTCCACTTCCAGCATTTTGCTGATTAATTGGAGATAAAAGTCTCACAGAAAGGCTGGGAAGGTGACTCAGTGGTAGGATGCTTGCCTTGCATGCATGAGGCTCTGGGTTGATTCCTCAGCACCACATATGCAGAAAAAAGCTAGAAGTGGTGCTGTGGCTCAAGTAGTAGAAAGCTAGCCTTGAGCTGAGGGACAGCACCCAGGCCCAGAGTTCAGGCCCCAGGACCGACTGTTCTCCATGCTGACCTTGAACCATGATCTCAGCCTCTTGAATAGACAGGATTACAGACAGGATCCACCAAGAGACAAGAAAGAGGGGTGGGGAGGAGGGAGAGGGGAGAAGAGAAACAGACAGAGGCTGGTATGAATACAACAGCCAAAAGCTGGGGATGTAGCTCAGTAGTAGAGGACTTGCCTAGCATGGGAGGCCTTGTTTTTAGGGTGCTCCTTCCAGTGCTGAGGAGTACTGGGGGAAAAACAAAAACACATCAGCTAAATAAGTTCTAGGTCCAAATATAATTAAGTGCCTGGGAACTAGACAGGGCATAGAGAAGGTTAAACATTGAGATCATGATGACCTTGGACTACTTTAAAATGAATAAGGGCAATGATGCCCCCTGGTGGCCAATAACAAGTGGGAGAATACTGCCTAAATGTAACCTGAATTGTCTACCAATAGGTAAACCAAACTTCTATATTTAATGGACAATAGTTAAGATGTCTTGAACGCTTACTATTTCAAGTTGCTATCTAAATGTGGTACATGAACAATATGACATAATTTTCATGACAGCTCTGAGAAGTAGGTAATAGTATCTGTAAGGAGGCAGAAACCCAGACTTAGATGTGTTCTGACCAGGGTCATAGCTCTTAATCACTATAGTTATAATTCAGACTGACATCGACTTAACTGCCAAACTTTACTGCTTACACAATTTGCTGTTTAGATGATTATCAGCTGCAACTCTTCAATCCTAGGTGCTGGGTACTAAACTCAGGGCTCTTGCTAGTTCACTCAGATTTACCTGCTTAGAGTGGCTTTGAACCATGATCCTCACATCTTACAGTCTCCTGAATAGCTACGATTACAGACAAGAACCACAAGTGCCCTGCTTCCAAGTATCTAGGAGATGTCAGCACAATGTGTTGTTAAAAGGTAAGTAACTAGGACGGATGTACTTTCCAGGTTTAAGACCAACTGGATCAAAAAAATTTTAGCCATGTCAGGTGTCGGTGGTGCACACTTGTAATCTTAGCTACTCAGGAGGCTGAGATCTGAGGATGGTGGTTCAAAGCCAGCCCAGGCAGGAAAGTTCCTGAGATTCTTATCTCCAATCAATCACCAGAAAACCGGAAATGGTGCTGTGGCTCAAGTGGTAGAAAGCTAACGTTGAGGTGAAGAGCTCAGGGACAACATCCAGGCCCCACATCTGATAAAAAAATAAATAAAATTTTAGCCATACCCTTTCCCAACAAATAAGCTGGCATAGTGACCTGTGCCTATAATCTCAGCTACAAAGGAATCATAGGTAAAAGGATCAGAATCCGAGGCCTATCCCAGGTAAAAAGCAGGAGACCCCAACTGAAAAATATCCAGAGACCCCAACTGAAAAATATCCAAAGCAAAAAAGGTTAGGGGTGTGGTTTATGATAGAGTTCTTGCTCAAGTGCAAAGTCCTGAGTTCAAACCCCAGTACTGCCAAGAAAAAAAAGATAAGGAACTTACTTAGTAAGTTATTTTATAGATAAGTCCTACTCATCTGTAAAACCTTTGTATCATCCAGAGCTGAAATACATCATCTATGGTGACCACTCCCACCCTCATAGAACACATAAAGATAGGATACATACAATTAGCAAATAAGCTGGGTACAGGTAACTCCTACCTATAATCCTAGCTACTCAAGGGGCTGAGATCTGAATTGAAGTATGCCCAGGCAGGAAAGTCCATGAGACTTTATCTCCAATAAACTACTCAAATAAGCCAGAAGCGGCACTGTGGCTCAAGTGGTAAAGTGCTTGCCTTGAGCAAAAGAAGCTTGGGGACAGCACCCACATAAACAGAAAAAACCAGAAGTGGCACTGTGGCTCAAGTGGTAGAGCACTAGCCTTGAGCTGAAGAGCTGAGGGACAGCGCTCAGGCCCAGAGTTCACGACTGAACCCAAAAAAAAAAAAAAGTTTCTCGGTGTTTTATGGCTCACCGCTGTAATTCTAGCTACTTAGGAGACTAAGATGTGAGGATCATGGTTCAAAGCCACTCTAAGCAGGTAAATCTGAGTGAACTAGCAAAAAGTCAGAAATGGAGGTATGAGCTTGCAGAAAGCTTCTGATAAACATGTCCTTTTGTTTTGTTTTGTTTTGGGTCCGGTTGTGAGGGCTGAACTCTGGGTCTGGGCACTGTCCCTCAGCTCTTCAGCTCAAGGCGAGTGCTCTACCACTTGAGCCACAGCACCACTTCCAGCCTTTTTTTTTTCTGCTTATGTGGTGCTGAGGAATCGAACCCAGGGCCTCATGTATGCAAGGCAAGCGCTCTACCACTGAGCCACCTTCCCAGCCCTAAACATGTCCTTGTTATATGAGATAAAAGATGCGCAAAGTAAGCCGGGCGCTGGTGGCTCACGCCTGTAATCCTAGCTACTCAGGAGGCTGAGATCTGAGAATCGCGGTTCAAAGCCAGCCCGGGCAGGAGAGACCGTGAGACTCCTATCTCCAATAAACCACCAGAAAACCGGAAGTGGCGCTGTAGCTCAAGTGGTAGAGCGCTCGCCTTGAGCTGAAGAGCTGAGGGACAGCGCCCAGGCCCAGAGTTCAAGCCCCACGACCGACAAAAAAAAAAAAAAAAAGATGCGCAAAGTCAGTCTACCATACTAGGACTTATAAAGGTATAAGAGAATAATTTTTCACTGGGTTGTATGGAGGACACATGCAGACTCAGTACCAATAGAAGACTCAGGCTGGATAGTTTTATAAATTAGAAGATTCAAGTTTCCTATGTAGTCTCACTTTTTTTTCTTGGAACATTTATTTAGTTAGTTAGTTAGTTATTGTCGGTCGTAGGGCTTGAACTCTGGGCCTAGGTACTGTCCCTCAGCTCTTCCAGCTCAAGACTAGTTCTCTACCACTTGAACCACAGTGCCACTTCCAGTTTTCTTGTGGTTAATTGAAGGTTAAGAGTCTACTTGCCTGGGCTGGCTTTAAACTGTGATCCTCAGAACTCAGCCTCCTGAGTTGCTAGGATTATAGGGATGAGCCACTGACGTCCAGCACCAATATTTTTGTTTTTGTTTTGTGCCGGTCCTGGTGCTTGAACTCAGTGACTGGACACTGTCCATAAGCTCTTTTGTTCAAGGCTAGTGCTCTACCACTTGAGCCACAACTCCACTTCTGGCTCTTTTTGTGGTTAATTGGGGATGAGTTTCGTGAACTTTGCCATCAGGGCTCACTTCAGATCTCAGAATCCTGAGTAGCTAGGATTACAGGCAGGGTTTTTCAAACTCATAGCTTCAAGTGATCATCCTGCCTCAGAGTCCGGTATAACTGGGATTACAGGTATGTACCTGTAATATGTATCTGTAATGAGCCACACCTGGCTCACTTACATGTTGATAACTTTTCTGATGAAAGAGAATGGACTTCTTAGATTCCAAACCGACAACAGATGTAACCATAGGAATATTCAAGATTATACAGATTATGAACATTAATTACATGTATCACAGAATCCATAAAAACAATCTTACAACAGCTGGTTTGAAAAATGACTTGAAAGAATATTTTTTTCCTGGCTGGGAATGTGGCTGAGTGGTAGAGTGCTTGCCTAGCATGCATGAAGCCCTGGGTTCAATTCTTCAGTATCACAGACACTGAAAAAGCTGGGAGTGGCAGTATGGGTCAAGTGGTAGAGTGCTAGCTTTGAACAAAAGACGCTCAAGGACAGCGCCCAGGCCTAGAGTTCAAGCCCCAGGACTGGCAAAAAAAAAGAATTGTTTTTCCCCTTGTGTTGGTTTTTGTTTTTGTTTTGGGTCTGGTTGTGGGGCCTGAACTCTGGGCCTGGGCGCTGTCCCTCAGCTCTTCAGCTCAAGGCTAGCACTCTACCACTTGAGCCACAGCACCACTTCTGGCTTTTTGTTATTTTGCTTATGTGGTGTTGAGGAATCGAACCCAGGGCCTCAGGCATGCAAGGCAAGCGCTCTACCACTGAGCCACCTTCCCAGCCCTTTCCCCTTGTGTTGGTACTAGAGCTGGACCTGAAGACCTGGGCATTGTCCCTGAACTTTTTTGCTCAAGGCTAGCTCTCTATCTCACCTCCTCTTTTTTTGGTCCTTTAGCTGGAGATAAGCATCTCACAGACGTTACTGTCTGAGCTAGCTTCCAACCAGGATCCTCAGATCTGTCTCCAGAGTAGCTAGGATTACGGGTGTGAGCTACTAGTGCCTGGCTAGATACAACATTTCTTATAGATGATAAAATGGAATTGAGTTCAGTGTGGTGGCACGTGCCAGTAATCTCAGCACTTGAGGAATCGAAGCAGGAAGAATTCAAGTTTGAGGTCAGTCTAAGCCACCTAGGCAGACTCCATTTATATACTCTCTCTCTCTCTCACACACACATACACACACACACACACACACACACACACACACACACACACACACAGACGATAGAATTAACACTAGTTCTCTTTGGTTGAGAAGAGAGTTCTCTTTGCTTGCTCTGACTTAGTTTATGGGGACAGAGCTCAAGTGATAGAATATTTGTGTAGCTGACTCCAGGCTTCCGTTCCCTAGTACTACGAAATAAATAAAATGATAAGAATATACAAGCATTATGTGTCAATTAAACACTAAAAGAAAAACACCACTAGCAAAACAGTGAAAAAGAATGTATGAGTGAATAGGCGAGTATGAAGCCGGGTATGGCTTATACATATAATACTAACGACTCAGGTGGCTGAGATCTGAGGATGAAGGTTTAGAAGCCAGTAACTAATTGGGTAACAAGTAAAAAAGCTGGATTAGGTAGTGGCGCTGTGGCTCAAGTGGTAGAGTGCTTTCCTTGAGCTGAAGAGCTTAGGGTCAGCACTCAGGCCCACAGTTCAAGCCCCATGACCAACCAAAAAACAAAGAAAGAAAGAAAAAAAAAAAGCTGGACTAGAGGCATAGTTCAAGCAAGAAAGCTAAGTGAAAGCATGAGACCCTGACTTCAAGCCCCAATACCAGTACAAAAAATAAAAACTGTAATTTTTTTTTTTTTTGTCGGTCGTGGGGCTTGAACTCTGGGCTTGGGCGCTGTCCCTGTGCTCTTCAGCTCAAGGTAAGCACTCTACCGTTTGAGCCACAGCTCCATTTCCGGCTTTTTACTGGTTAGTTGGAGAGGAGAGTCTCACGGACTTTTTCTTCCTGGGCTGGCTTTGAACCATGATCCTCAGAACTCAGCCTCCTGAGTAGCTAGGATTACAGGTTTGAGCCATTGGCGCCCAGGTGTAAAGATAATTTGCTCTCCCATATGATCTTAGTACTCAGGAAGCTGGCAGGAAGACAATTTCTAGGCTAGCCTGAGTTACATAGCAAGACCCTGTTTAAGGGGCTGGGAAGGTGGCTCAGTGGTAGAGCGCTTGCCTTGCATGCCAGAGGCCCTGGGTTTGATTCCTCAGCACCACATAAGCAAAAAGAAAAAAGCCGGAAGTGGCGCTGTGGCTCAAGTGGTAGAGCACTAATCTTGAGCTGAAGAGCTGAGGGACAGCGCCCAAGCCCAGAGTTCAGGCCCCATGACTGGACCCCCCCAAAAAAAATTTTTTTTGGAAGTGGCACTGTGACTCAAGTGGTAGAGTGCTCGCCTTGAGCTGAAGAGCTGAGGGACAGCACCCAGGCCTAGAGTTCAAGCCCCATGACCGACAAAAAATAAAATAAAGCATCTTTCAAATGGACCAGGCATTGGTGGCTCACGCCTATAATCCTAGCTATTCAGGAGGCTGAGATTTGAAGATCACAGCCAGCCTGGGCAGGAAGTCCATGAGATTCTTATCTCTAGTTAACCACCAGAAAACTGGAAGTAGAGCTGGCTCAAAGTGGTAGAGCTTTAGCCTTGAGCGAAAAAGTTCAAGAATAGCACTCAGGCCGAGTTCAAGCCCCAAGATAATAAATAAGTAAGTAAGTAAATATATCTTCAAAAGTTTATATAGATATTCTCTCCTTAAGGCATTCCTGAGACTGAAGTGTTCCATTCTAAGCCCTCAAACATCTCAAGATCAGGTGTTTCAGAACTTAACAAAGGAAAAAACCCTTTAGATGTTCTGCCCTGTGCTAAGGCACAGAATCTCTACACAGAAAAATGTGGACTCAGTCCAGACTGACATTAGCTAGTGATGCAGATGACAAAGTCTTTATTGTTGGATTTTGCATCATATCTAAAAGGTTAGACTAGCAAGCAAGGCCCTCATTCAGTATAATTCCTTACCTTATGTATCCCTACCTGATAAAACCCTTACTTTTCAGCTGAGAGGGTCACATCCTTCCTGCCTTTGCTCTGCCTTGGTGGTCCCTGCATCTGAAAGGGCAGGGAGGAAAGAATAATGCATGTCCATTATTTCCATCCAGGTTGAGTTCTGTCATTTTTTTCCCCCTTTGTTTTTTATGCAGGTCCTGGGACTTGAACTCAGGGTTTGAGTGTTGTTCCTGACCTTTTGTTTTATTTTTTTTTTTTATTAGATATTTTTTTTTTTGGGTCTGGTCGTGGGGCCTGAACTCTGGGCCTGGACGCTGTCCCTCAGCTCTTCAGCTCCAGGCTAGCACTCTACCACTTGAGCCACAGCGCCACTTCCGGTTTTTTTCTTATGTGGTGCTGAGGAATTGAACCCAGGGCCTCATGCATGCAAGGCAAGCGCTCTACCACTGAGCCACCTTCCCAGCCCCTGACCTTTTGTTTTGAAGGCTACAGCTCTACCACTTGAGCCACAGCTCCAGTCCTTGCCTTTGGTTGTTTGTTGGAGGCAAGAGTCTCATTGAGGGGGCTGGGAAGGTGGCTCAGTGGTAGAGCGCTTGCCTTGCATGCATGAGGCCCTGGGTTCAATTCCTCAGCACCACATAAGCAAAAAGAAAAAAGCCAGAAGTGGCGCTGTAGTTCAAGTGGTAGAGAGCTAGCCCTGAGCTGAAGAGCTGAGGGACAGTGCCCAGACCCAGAGTTCAGGCCCCACGACCGGACCCAAAAAAAAAAAAAAAAGAGTCTCATTGAGCTGGTCACTGATGACTTACACCTGTAATCCTAGTTACTCAAGAGGCTGTGATCTAAGGATTGCAGTTCTAAGCCAGCCAGGGCAGGAAAGTCCATGAGACTCTTTTTTCCCCCATCAGTTGTGGGGCTTGAACTCAGGTCCTAGGCTTTAGCCCTGAGCTGTTTTGCTTAAGGTTAGTGCTGTACCAGTTTGAGCCGCAGCGCCACTTCCAGTTTTCTGGTGGTTAACTGGAGATAAAAGAGTTTCATAGACTTTCCTTCCCAGGCTGACTTGGACTGGGATTCTCAGATCTCAGCCTTTTGAGTAGCTAGGATTACAGGTATGAGCTACTGGTGCCCAACTTCTGAGACTCTTATCTCTAATTACCCACCTTAAAACCAAGGTGGAGCTGTGGCTCAAATTGGTAAAGCACTCCTTAGATTTCAGCCTCCTAAGTAGGTAGGATTAATGCCACTAGTACCTAGCATATCTCTGTTTTATCAGCATGAATACAAGGAATTTTTAGAATCCTGTCTTACCCTACTTTTATATGCTCCCTGTGTATTCTAGATGTTTCTCTTTTCTCAATAATTAAGACTATAAACAGCCGGGCGCTGGTGGCTCATGCCTGTAATCCTAGCTACATAACAGGAGGCTGAGATCTGAGGATCTTGGTTCAAAGCCAGCCCAGGCAAGGAAGTCTGTGAAACACTTATCTCCAATAAACCACCAGAAAACCGGAAGTGGCGCTGTAGCTCAAGTGGTAGAGTGCTAGCCTTGAGCTGAAGAGCTAAGAGACAGTGCTCAGGCCCAGAGTTCAAGCTGCATGACCCACAAAAAAAAAAAAAAAAAGACTATAAACACACTGTGGGGCTGGGAATGTGGCTTAGTAGTAGAGTGCTTGTCTAGCATGCATGAAGCTCTGGGTTTGATTCCTCAGTACCACCTAAACAGAAAATGCCAGAATTGGTGCTGTGGCTCAAGTATAGAATGCTAGCATTGAGCAAAAGAAGCTCTCGTACAATGCCCAGTCCTGAGTTCAAGCCTAGGAGTGGCAAAAAACAAAAACAAAACAAAATGAAACAAGTGTTGAATCCACACTGAATGCATGTTTATATGGCTTATAGTAGAGCAGGATCTCAGAAAGTAAAGCAATTAATGGCATGGATTCCTTTGAACTTTGTATAGCACCAATCCCCAAACCTTTCCTTTCCCTCTATTTTCTTTCTTTTCTTTTCTTTTCTGAACTCTGGGCCTAAGCGCTGTCCCTCAGCTCTTCAACTCAAGGCTAGCACTCTACCACTTGAGCCACAGCGCCACTTCCATTTTTTTTTCTGCTTATGTGGTGCTGAGGAATCGAACCCAGGGCCTCATGCATGCGAGGCAAGCATTCTACCACCTAGCTACCTTTCCAGCCCTCTACTTTCTTTCTTATCTGTACTCTTCTATCTTCAGGCCTAATGTAAGGACAGATTCTGGGCATGAAAAAACAACACAGTTGGTACTTTTAGTTTCTTTTTTTTTTTTTCAGTTCATTTCCATAAAAACATAATATAAAAGGCAATGCCACCATCTTCCCCTCCTGAGGGTGATCCACCAAGCTGGTCTGGGCTGCTCCAGTAGTTCATAGCTCATCATGAGATATGTGCAGGGCATGGTCACATAGATCTGCAAACGGAATATAACAGTGTGAAGGAAG
The DNA here is from genome assembly GCF_019054845.1 of Dipodomys spectabilis. Lineage (NCBI taxonomy): Eukaryota > Metazoa > Chordata > Mammalia > Rodentia > Heteromyidae > Dipodomys > Dipodomys spectabilis. The sequence continues at coordinate 17,676,697 of NW_024870911.1, read as the reverse complement.
ATGTCACTCACATGCCATTACCAAGAAAACAGCCCAATGCCAAGCACTGGTGGTTCACACCTACAATCCTAGCTACTCAGAAGGCTAAGATCTGAGCATCATGGTTCAAAGCTTTCCTGGGCAGGAAAGTCCAACAAACCCTTTCCTCCAATTAAGGCTGTAAGTGAAGCTGTGGCTCGAGTGAGAGAGCCTTAACCTTGAGTAAAGAAGCTCAGGGATAGCACCCAGGCCCTAAGTTTAAGCCCCAGAACCAATACCAAAAAGACAAGAGTCAAAACCCAACTGGCACATACACCAACCACCATTTTTCAAATCTACTTATCCACTGCCCTCTCACCTATACCTCAGGTCAGGGGACCATAAATTTTGAAAGATGACAAGAAAAAAGTGGTAAGGACTAACCTAAATCTCTAAGCCAGGGGAAATGGAAGCTAACTATCAGAGGATTTGGAGTGTGCAGGTGCTGGGAATCCCAGGTTCTACCTACAAGGCTATGAGAACTAAAACAATTGGAAGTAGCTTACCTGTTCTCTTACTGCAAAGTTTGTCTTTAACATTGTCGGCCTCTCGAGAAAAGAATTCAATAAGTTCATCCTCGTATTCCTCCACAATGCTTTCACACTGCCAATCCAAGGGAGAAATGAATGACAAAGGCAGCAAGAAATCTGTGTTTGTTTGGTTTTTTTTGGTTGGTCATGGGGCTTGAACTCTGGGCCTGAGCGCTGTCTCTCAGCTCTTCAGCTCAAGGCTAGCGCTCTACCACCTGAACTACAGTGCCACTTCTGGTTTTCTGGTGGTTTTATTGGAGATTAAGAGTTTCACGGACTTTCCTGCCTGGGCTGGCTTTGAACCGTAATCCTCAGATCTCAGCCTCCTCAGTAGCTAGGATTACTGGCGTGAGCCACCAGTGCCTGGCTTAAGCAAGAAGTTTCTTATCCACTTCCAGAGAGGGAGACAAGGACATTGACTCAGCTCTCAGCTGAGCTCTCCAACCTTCCCACCCTCCAACTTCCTCACTGATTTTCAAAAAGCAGCTATCCACTGCCATAACTCACGGCAAACTTGAGGGTGCCACTGATGTCTGAGTCAATTCGGATGCCCTGCAGGTCCAGTTCACTGGATTCTCCACTCCGGCTCACAACCCGTACATAGTTCTTGCGGTGGGTGGAAGGGTCAATCTGTTCCCCATATTCCTTCATGCGGTCACACACCTCCTCTAGCAGTTCTGTGAGATGGGCCTCTGAGCGGGCATAGGGTACCTAGAAATGTCCTCAGCCTTGAACTCAGGGCCTTGTGCTCAAGGGCTCTACCACTTGAGACATACCTCCAGCCCCCCCTTTTTTTTGTCGGTTGTGGGGCTTGAACTCTGGGCCTGGGCACTGTCCCTCAGCTCTTCAGCTCAAGGTGAGCGCTCTACCACTTTAGCCACAGTGCCACTTCCGTTTTCTGAGTGGTTTACTGGAGATAGGAGTCTCACGGACTTTCCTGCCTGAGCTGGCTTTAAACTGCGATCCTCATATCTCAGCCTCCTGCATAGCTAGGATTACAGGCGTGAGCCACCAGCGCCCAGCTTGAGTATTTTTTTCAGATAGAAGCTCATGACTTTTTTTTTGCCCAGACTGGCCTCAGACTATAATCCTTCTAGTTATGGCTTTCATGTGGCTAGAATTACAGAAGCATACCACTACATCTAACAAAAAAAAGTTTTTTGGGGGGCGGGGGTAGTTCTAGGGCTTCAACGCAGGGCTTCAAGCTTGTATAGTTCCAATCCTAGACTGAATCTATGTATAAGCAACATTACTATAGTGAAACATGAGGTACATGGATTCAGGATGTGGGAAAGGAGATGACCATAGCAACCTGTCTGCTAACTTCTATAGCAGAAAGAAAGTATAAAGGTTTGGAGGCAGGAAGCATGTACACAGGGTACCATACATTCCTCCAAATGAGACAGAGGCCAATCTCTCAAGATCTGTCTTCAATTCCATTCACCCAAGGCTCGTCTTACTTGAATTCTCATTCACAATCATGATGAACAATTTCATTTAAAGAAACAGTAATAGTTACCTCTACTACTGACTGGCTGCCATCTGGATTGATCCGGAAAGATCCCATCTGAATGGTCTTCTTGGGATCCACTTGAGCGATTTCCCACTCTAGTTCATCTACTAGAGCCCTACAAGCTGGTGGCAAAGGAAGAGGGGTGTGGGAGCAGGGAGGCAAATAGGATCAAAAGAGAGATTTCCCTTCATTTCCCCTCCCTGCCCTTGTTGGAACTAAGGCTCCCCCCCGAAAAACCCTCCTTCCTCCCACCTCTGTGCCTTTACCTCCACAATGTAGATCCTGGCTCCTTCGAGCCCAGGAAGTTCCCAGCAGAGCCCCTAGAAGCAGGGCCAGCCCACCCCAGCCTTTCATCTTTAGCAGAATGGGATCGCTCCACCTGGTTTGGGTGGGAATAAAATATATGTATGAGGGGCCGACTTAATTTTTTTACTTGCCTGTCCCATCTTTCCCCCAGCCCCCTCTCCAATCTCCATCTAACCTTCCTTCCCAGCCCTGCCCCCCTTCTCCATCCCAAAGCCTACAAAGGCCTCAGTGTATCGCAGACACTACAGACAGAGGAACTCTACATTCAGAACATGGCCAGGCTACAAAGAGGCTCCTCGGAACCAGCGCCCTCCGGAGGGCTCTGATTCCCCGGGGCGCGGAGTGGGGGCTCTGGACTGGGGACTGAGTTCTAGCAACCACATGTCAGACGCGCTCCGAGCGCTGATACTTTCCCACCGGGCTACGGAACGACTGGCACTGGGGTGGCGGGAGCTGCCAGCAAGGACCCTCATCGGGCCAGAGGACCGATGAGGAGGGCACTTAATAATCGGCCCATTCGAGCCCAGCCCCTAAGATTCCTGCATGCCCACAGCCTGTAAGTGGTTACCCATGCAGACCAGCCCCCTGGCTAAGGCTCCGCCATTGTTTCCGCTGGGATCCATCCATCCCCAACCCCCAGCGGGGCCTGCGCCGCCCGCGGCCGTCCCACCTCTGTTCCCAGGGCCGCCACTGTCCTGGCTCAGGCGCCGGAAGGCGGCCGGACCCTCACTGTGGCCTCGGTGGCTCCCAGCCCCAGCGCCTGGCTGCGGGGAGCCAGGCTGCCCCGGCTTCTCCCGAGCGCTTGGCGCTTCCCAGACCCAGGGTGCCCCAGTGGCCGCCTGACCCGGCTCCCCGCGCCGAACCCGGGTCCTGAGCAGGCCTCGGAGGTGGCCCCTACGGCCGTGCAAGCCCCCCAGCAGACTGACCCCGGGCCCGCCCCGGAGCTCTCTCGCGAACAGGCAGCTCAGGAGTGGCTCGGAGTCAGCGAGGACCCCATCGAAGGTAGAAGGACCCAGACTTGCGTGGCGATCAGCTCCACGTGACCACCAGAGGTCAGCCAAATGGTAGCCTAAAACCCGGACTGAGCTCCAGAGGTGTGTAAGGACAGCGGGGCAGGCGCACGCGTGCATCAGTCCAGGTGGCCTAGACCTTTCAAAAAGAAGCGCTGCTAGCAGGAATCTGCCCAGGTTTCAAGACACAAGAAAGCTCAAGACACAGGAAACTACATTTCCCAGGACGCACCTCAGCTCAGGACCAAACAGGTTTAGATGATAGCTGTGGGTCTGAAATTGGCACTTGGTTGTTTCTTAGTTTATACAATTAACTAGGAAACCATACTGTACAGTCTTCAAACAACCTGTGACCGTAGGCTTCTAGGCAACTACAGCAAAGACCTAACCTTGTCCAGGACAAAAACAATTATATGCCATCTGTATTTTTGGACTCCAAAACTTTGCTTTACCTTCATTTCTAAATAAGGATCTGAACCCCACTTCTAGTGTTTTCATTGTTATGTAAAGCAAAAACAGAAGAGGACTAAAGTGAGATGTCACACCAGTAGTTCTCTAATGAGATAGACAAAAATATTTTTATTTTATAAAACATGCGGTTTTAAACAAAATTTAAAAAATAACACAAAATTCAAGATGATGGAAGACAGATGTTTGCTTCTCAGCACTCAAAATGAATGAATGCAAGGTTCTTCCAGGATGCAAAGTCTCCTTTGGCAATGATGTTGGCAACACAGTTTGCTTGGGCCACCAAGATTCTCCATGCTGGTCCTTCAGGTATCATTCCTCAAGCAGTGGAAGCCTTGAGCTCAGTCTGGAACACCTGTTATATTCTGTCACTGCCAGGAATTCAGTTTCTAGCCAGCTAGGAACTCAAAGAGTTTTGGGTTCTAGGAACTCCTAAATATTAAGAACCCAGGATATTTATGCTAGGCTTTGATTCTGGCACACTATCCAAGATAAGGATAAGAGGATAAGAAGGAATCTGACTTCTAGAATCCTTGCAACAATTTTGCTGCATTCCAGTTCTAGTAATAGCACCATCTCTAGACCCTGATGATTGTAGGTCCAATTCTGTAAGTAGACAGGGTGAAGCCAAGTTTGGGGCCACAGAACACTGAATGGAAAGCGCATGTCAGAGTGCCAGAACTGAGGAGAAGACAGCTGCATCTGTGAAAGACAAAAATCAAGAGCATGACGCCAGAGAACAGAAAAAAAGTATTTGAAATACATCTTATGAAAGAAAAAATGCAAGAGAAACAAGGGCATAGCATGGCCGTTTCCCAAACATTATTCCCAAATATTATTTTTTGTGCTGGTCCTAGGCTTGAACTCAGGGCCTGGGCATGTCCTTGAACTTCCTTTGCTCAAAGCTAGACACAACTCCACTTCTGGCTTTTTTGGTAGTTAATTGGAGATCAGAATCCCAAGGGCTTTCCTGCTCTGGCTAACTTCGAACCATGATCCTCAGATCTCAGCCTTCTGATTAGCTAAGATTACAGGTGGAAGCCACTTGCACCTGGCCCCTAAACATTTCAGAATCAGGCAAGAAGAGGTTTAGGATGAATAGAGAGTTTCCATAATATTCATTGTTAAGAGGATTAAGCGATTTGTAATTGTTAAATTTTGTTTTACAAACATAAGTTGGGGTAGTACTGTTAGAATCAACATTATTGTAGTGCATACAATCTATATATTCAGTTAAAACCTACCCAGATCCGTTTTCCCTGTCCCATCCCAAGCCTTACTCTTGGGACTTGTCTGGCTCTCAGGTTCAGGTACTTTCCAGTCCATCTTTCGGCCCTTCTCATAAAGACTCTTGAGCACTTTGTGGAAAGATTCAGGTTCAGTGCCATTCTTGCTTAGCTCCAGATACTTTCGGTAGAGTTGAAGGGCTGTGCGGGCATCTTCAATACTGTCATGGGTCTCCCCTTGAATCTTCAGATCTAGTAAAAGTGGAAGTGGAATAGTTCCTACCTAACAAAAGGTGGTAGGAACATGTTTCCCACTCTGAGCCTGCTTATCAGAAAATAATAAACATGTCTGCCCTTAAGTTCAACACCTTCCCTAAGGCAAAGGGATAGTAAAGCTAATTAAAACCATTAATAAGTCCCACTAACTCAGGATCCTCCTTAGTCACCCTTTGTTCTCTAATAACAATCAGGGTCTATGTAGCCCAGGCTAGTCTCGAACTGGAGATGCCCCTGCCTCAGCAGAACACAGCACCACAGGAGCCTACAAAGTGGAGCAACTCACCCAGAAAGTACCAAGCAAGGAACCGCAGGGAAATCATTCGTTTTCGTGGCATGTGGAATAGGTAGACAGTGTCAAGGACTTGGTCCTTGGGCACCTGGAGGAATAAAAGAGTAGATAAAGTAAGGGATCTATAATTTCCCATTCTCCAAAAATACAGTATGTTCCCTGAGGGGTCCACTCTCAAAAGTGATGAGAAGTTCAAACCATAAGGTTGATGACTCGGAAGTCCTTCTGTAGGCCATGACCCACAAATTTGACTCCAATGTCAATGAGAAAACGAAGCTTTAAATAGGTAGACTTGAGAGTTGTGAGGTGCTTGGAGGAAATTTTGGCATCAAGGTCTCCTGGCTTTATCCCAGAGTACTGAGTCAAGTAGTCCACCACCTAGGAGTAAAGGACAAATCATGCAGGATGTTCGGTGCAATCTCCCACCATATTCCCTGGATTCCCAGGAGCATCCTATGTACCGAGTCTTGTCCCATAGCACCTCCACATCTTAATACCTGCTCCTGGGTGGAGATGTAATCATCAATGAAGGGGATACCCTCGTTGGGTCCTTGGCCCCGAACACAGGTGATCCTAGCTACTGACATCTGGCTTGGTTTAATGGTAGATTTGGTACCATCGCTACGTAGTTCTGCTTCTTCCTGACAAGAATTAATAAGGACATCAGAGAAATGTTTACAATTCCTAGTAGCCTTATCATTCTGTTCTAATGTTTCATTCTTTCAGTCTGTTACCTCATTAAGAGTGACAAACTCAGCATCAAGGCCCACCAGATCTCCAACCTGTGGCATCTCATTCAGCATCAGTGGAATAAAGGTAGTGTGCGTTTTCCGCTGCTTCCGTGCCAGTGAGGCTTCAGCCATAAGCACACTAGCCTCAATAGGGTTCTTGACTAGAAGAAAGAATGCAGAGGACAGAGGGCTGGGAACAGCAAAGTGACTAGGAGAGAGAAACCTAGGATGGCTGATCAGAGATCTGAATCTATATGTGAACCCTCAATAATCAAAATACATGAGTAAAAAGATTCTGTCTAACTGGGCACCTAATGGTGGTAAAGTTGGCTCATGTCTATAATCCTAGCTACTCGGGAGGCTGAGATCTGAGGATTGTAGTTCAAAGCCAGCCCAGGCAAGAAAGTCTATAAGAGGGGCTGGGAAGGTGGCTCAGTGGTAGAGGGCTTGCCTTGCATGCCTGAGGCCCTGGGTTCGATTCCTCAGCACCACATAAGCAGAAAAAAAGCCAGAAGTAGCATTGTGGCTCAAGTGGTAGAGTGCTCGCCTTGAGCTGAAGAGCTGAGGGACAGCGCCCAGGCCCAGAGTTCAGGCCCATGACCGGACCGAAAAAAAAAAAATTAAAAAAAAAAAAAAAAAAAGGAAGTCTGTAAGACTCTTATCTCCAATTAAATCACAGAAAAATCCAGAACTGGAGCTGTAGCTCAGTGGTAGAGTACTAGCCTTAAGCAAAAGTAATTCAGGGACAGTGTCCAGGCCCAGAGTTCAAGTCCCATGACCAGCAAAAAACAAAAAGATTCTGTCTGCTTGATAAACTACCTACCCAGGTAGACAAAGCAGAAAAAGCCGGAAGTGGCGCTGTGACTCAAGTGGTAGAGAGCTAACTTTGAACTGAAGAGCTGAGGGACAGTGCGCAGGCCCAGAGTTCAAGCCACAACCGACTAAAATAAATAAATAAATAAAATAAAGGAGCTGGGGGGGGGGGGGGGATTAAAAAAAAAAAAAGAAAACTCAGAAAAAGAGGGAAGAGGTAACAATGTCCAAAAAGAAGTATACTCTTTACCTGACTTATGTAACTGTGACCACGGTGTACCTTATCTTTATGATAACAATAAAAAAAAGGAAAAAAAGGGGCTGGGAAGGTGGCTCAGTGGTAGAGCGCTTGCCTTGCATGCATGAGGCCCTGGGTTCAATTCCTCAGCACCACATAAGCAAAAAGAAAAAAGCCGGAAGTGGCACTGTGGCTCATAGTGGTAGAGCGCTAGCCTTGAGCTGAAGAGCTGAGGGACAGCGCCCAGGCCCAGAGTTCAAGCCCCACAACCGGACCCAAAAAAAAAAAAAGGAAAAAAAAAACTTAGAAAAATAAAGTTACAGGGGCTGGGAAGGTAGGTGGCTCAGTGGTAGAGCACTTGCCTTGCATGCATGAGGCCCTGGGTTCCATTCCTCAACACCACATAAGCAGAAAAAGCCAGAAGTGGTGCTGTGGCTCAAGTGGTAGAGGTGCTAGCCTTGAGCTGAAGAGCTGAGGGACAGTGCCCAGGCCCAGAGTTCAGGCCCCACGACCGAAAAAAAAAAACAAAAGAAAAGAAAAATAAAGTTACAGAAAACATATGGTTTTTAAGGAACCAAATGGGGAACTTACATAAGGAGCTCATCTACAAGAGAAAGCATCTCTTGGGGAGAAAAATGGGCACTGTTGGGCTGGGAATGTAGCTTAGTGGTAGAGTGTTTACCTAGCATGCATAAAGCCCTGGGTTCAATTCCTTAGTACCACATAAACAGAAAAAGCTGGAAATGGCACTGTGGCTCAGGTGAGCAAAAAGCTCAGTGACAGTGAGTTCAAGTCCCAGGACTTGCCAAAAAAAAAAAAAAAAAAGGCACTGTTGGTTTATACCAGTAATCCTAACTAACTAGTAGGCTTGAGATCTGAAATTCCAAGTGTGAAGCCTGCCTGGACAAATAAATCTAAGACTCTTATCTCCAGTTGACCAGTAGAAGCCAGAAGTAGAGGTATGATTCAAGTGGCAGAACAACAGCCTAGAGCAAAAAAAGCCAAGACAGAGCAAGAGACCCTGAGTTCAAGCTCCAGGACTGGGACACACATGCACAAAAAAAAAAAAAAAAAAAACCTACTGGGTACTAGTGGTTCACACCTGTAATCTTAGCTACTCAGTACTTAGGAAGCTGAGATTGGAGGATCATGGTTTGAATCCAGCCCAGGCAAGAAAATTTGTGAGACTCATCTCCAATTAATCACCAAATACCCAGAAGCAGAGTTGTGGCACAAATTGTAGAGTGCTAGCCTTGAGGAAAAAAAAAAGAAAAGAAAAAAGCTCAGGGACAGCAGCACCCAGGTCCTAAGTTCAATTCTTAGACCACAAAAAAAAAAAAAAAAAGACCAATTAGACTAAAAAAAAAAAAAAAATCTAAGTTATATTGACCAAACCTCCTCTACTTCCCTATTCCATCCTTAGGGTTTCCAGCTTCGAAATGTAAGGTCTGATAAGCAGGGTATATATAGTATCCCTGGCAATATTAACACGAGTAAGCATTCTTTTTGTATTTTTTTTTTTGCTGGTCATGGGGCCTGAACTCTGGGTCTGGGCGCTGTACCTCAGCTCTTCAGCTCAAGGCTAGTGCTCTACCACTTGAGCCACAGCGCCACTTCCGGCTTTTTCTGTTTATGTGCTGCTGAGAAATCGAACCCAGGGCCTCATGCTTGCAAGGCATGCACTCTACCGCTGAGCTACCTTCCCAGCCCCACGAGTAAGCATTCTTGAACATTATTTCCCAGATGTCTTCCTGAAGTCCACTTTAAACTATCCACACTGTCTAATTTAACTGCTACACTTACTGTTGAGGTTGTATCTAGAATTGAGATTTCTTTTGACATAATAAAGGATAGCTGGTACTTTCCAATTCATGTCAAACTGCACAGCTTCATGCTAGAGAAGGAAACAAACAAACAAAAAACAGGGTTGAAGGTATAAACCAATGATGAACAAAGCCAGCATGAATAAAGCCTTGAGTTCAATCCCCAACATTGCAAGAAAAAAGGAAAAAATGGGGGGAGAGGGCAGGGAAGATGGCTCAGTGGTAGAGTGCTTGCCTCAAATGCATGAGACCCTGGGTTCGATTCCTCACATGAGCAGAAAAAGCCAGAAGTGGCACTCTGGCTCAAGTGGTAGCGCTCTAGCCTTCAGCTGAAGAGCTGAGGGACAGCGCCCAGGTCCAGAGATCAGGCCCCACGACCAACCAAAAAAAAAAAACGGGAGGTGGGGGGGGGGGGGGGAAGACATTTATTTTTTATTTTTGCCAGTCCTGGGGCCTGAACTCAGGGCCTAAGCACTGTCCCTGAGCTTCATTTACTCAAGGTTAGTACTTAACCACTAGAGCCACAGAACCACTTCAGGGTTGTTTCTTTTGTTTTTGTTTTTGGTTGGTTGTGGGGCTTGAATTCTGGGCCTGGGCACTGTCCCTCAGCTCTTCAGCTCAAGGCAAGCACTCTACCATTTAGCCACAGTGCCACTTCCAGTGTTCTGGTGGTTAATTGGATATGAGTCTCACAGACTTGCTGGGTGCTGGTGGCTCACACCTGTAATCCTAGCTACTCAGGAGGCTGAGATCTAAGGATCGAAGTTCAAAGCCAGCCTGGGCAGGAAAGTCCATGAAAAAAAAAAAGTCTCACAGGCTGGGAAGGTGGCTCAGTGGTAGAGTGCTTGCCTTGCATGCCTGAGGCCCTGGGTTCGATTCCTCAGCACCACATAAGCAAAAAAGAAAAAAGCCGGAAGTGGCGCTGTGGCTCAAGTGGTAGAGCACTAGCCTTGAGCTGAAGAGCTGAGGGACAGTGCCCATGCCCAGAGTTCAGGCCCCACGACTGGACCCAAAAAAACAAACAAACCCAAAAACCAAAAAAAAAGTCTCACAGACTTTACTGCTTGGGCTGGTTTAAACCTGGATCTTCAAATCTCTGCCTCCTGAGCAGCTAGGATTACAGTTGTAAAGCCACCAATGCCCGGTGGCTTTTTCTTTTTATGTGGTACTGAGGAATGGAACCCAGGGTTTCATGTATGCTAGGCAAGCACTCTACTAAGCCACATTCCCAGCCCAAGAAAAACCTTTTTCTTTGGTCAGTCGTGGGGCCTGAACTCCAGGCATGGGTGCTGTCCCTCAGCTCTTCAGCGTAAGGCAAGCACGCTACCACTTGAGCCACAGTGCCACTTCCGGCTTTCTCTGTTTATGGGGTGCTGAGGAAAACGAACCCAGGGCCTCATACATGTGAGGCAAGCACTCTATCACTGAGCCACCTTGCCAGCCCACCATTTTGATTATGTATTTTTGGGAGTGTGTGCCAGTTCTGGGGCTTGAACTCAGGGCCTGGGCACTGTCCCTGAGCTTCTTTTTACCCAAGGCTAGCACTCTACCACTTGGGCTACAGGGCCACTTCTGGCTTTTTCTGTTTATGTGGTACTGAGGAATTAAACCCAGGACTTCATGCATGCTAGACAAGTCCACCTGCTAGACTAGTCCACATTCCCAGCCCCAGCATTATCATTTTTTTTTTTTTTTTTTGTCAGTTGTGGGGCTTGAAGTTCGGGCCTGGGCGCTGTCCCTCAGCTCTTCAGCTCAAGGTGAAGGTTCTACCACTTGAGCCACAGCACCATTTCTGGTTTTCTTGTGGTTAATTGGAGATAAGAGTCTCATGGACTTTCCTGACCAGGCTGGCTTTGAGCTGTGATCCTCAGATCTCAGCCTCCTGAGTAGCTAGGATTACAGGTGTGAACCACTGGTGCCCAGCTCAAGTATTACTTTTAATTCTGCTGAATCTTTATATTCCCAAGATCATTCTCTCCCTGTTGAATAATCGTGGCATTTGACAGGGATGCTAAGCATCCTCTGTGAGGATGATGATGCTGGCAAAAGGGAAGATGAAAAGGGGATGGAACATGTTATAACTCACCTTATCAATAGGTTCAATAAGGAAGTCATTGAAGAGATACCACTGCTGGTGAGTAACGCCCTGTACAGATACAGAGAAAGACTGATACCAAAGAAGAAAGACTGATGCTGGACCACTCTGCTAGGGACTCTAAGATAGACTTAGGACTCCACCGTGGCCATCCACAGGACCCGTGCCCTGGAGCACCTCACTTACCTCCTTGCGCTGGTGGTAGGTCTCTCCAACTTTGATGTGAGCCACCAGGCTGCCCCCTGTGCGTGAGTCCAGGATGTGTACCACAGTAGCCATCAGGTCATACACATAGACACCATGCTCCTCCTCTGCCCTGGCTGGGCCCCACTGTGAGGGGGGTACCCAGGCTGCTAAGCTAAGTTTAAGGATGGGGAAGCATAGGGGATGGGGATCGAGGGCAGGGAGTAGGGGATACAAGGATAGGGAGCCGGGGCAGGTTATCTCCATCTTAACCCATCTATGACTCCCAACACTAGAAAAAAATCCCATAACTGATAAAATACTAGGCCTTGTCCCCTTCCTTCTTCCTCTACTAAGTTCCACCTTCCCCCTGTCCCACTTCACCTTCTACCCTAACTTCTCTCCTTTATTCCCTCTCTTCTTCCCAGTGTTTCAATAACCTGCACCTCATCCCCATCAGTCCAATTGCACACATCCAGTCCTTTGTTCTTGGTCATCTTCATGCGAATGGAAAAAGGAAGCCAGACGTTCTTCAATTCCTCAATGGAAGGACACAACAGCAACCCCTCTGGACTCCCTAGTTCTTTCCTATGGGGACAAAAGGATTGGAAGTGTGTTCTGAAGCCATCTAGCCAGTGAACAGAGGCACCACTGGGTAGGTTCAGTCCTTTCCCAATTTCCAGGACCATACTTACCGATCTGCCAAAGCAAATTCCTTGTTTTTGATTTCCCCACCATGCTTCTTTATGGCCATCTTGAAGGCAACCTGAATACAAAAGGAAAAAAGTCTGTTTCCAAAAGAACATAATCATATATAGAAGAAGAGGGAGGAAAAGAAAAAGTACTCCTCAAAAACCCTGCTTCTGGGGGCATGGCTCAAAAGGTAGAATGCTTGCCTAATAAGCTCAAGGCCCTGAGTTCAAACTTGCAGCACAGGCACCAAAACCAAAACCAAATAAACAAAAAAACATGGCTTCTAAGCTGTGTGCTGGTAGTTCACTCATATAAACCCCTATTTGCAGGGCTGAGGACTGGAAGATTAAGGTTCAATGCCAGCTCAGGTAGAAAAGTCCAAGACTCCAACAACCAGCAAACAGCCAGACTGGAGGCATGGCTCAAATGGTAGGATGCCAGCCACAAGTAGAAAAGCTGAGCAAGAGAACATGAGGCCCTGAGTTCAAGCACTGGTCCTTACCTCAGCCTGTATCCTCCAGAAATCTGCCTCTTTTGAGCTGTTCACCTCACAATTAATGACAAGAATATCTGGCAGATGGCGGATGTTGCGGGTCTGAATCTGAATGAACAAAACAAACAAGGGAGTCTACAGGGGAAAAAAACCTGGACAGCATCAGTAAATCCTGGATCTGAAGCCTCAAACTTGGGATTCCTTCCTGCTCTCCATAGATCCCTAGATAACAGTGTTAATGCATGCACCCCCAGATGACTAAAACTCTTAACATGGCAAGACACTAGTCCAATGCAACAACCACTCACCGTGGGCTGGTATTTCTCACAGTTATCACACCAGGCCTGTGTATTCTGCTCCAGGCACATGCTTCGCTTTAGTACCTGAGCAAAGTCAAAGTTCTTCCCAGTTTTATCTGAGGGCAAATTGGATACTTCACTCCAGGTTTTCCTTTCTACCCACAGTTAGTCCCCTTTATCCCCGCGCCCCCTCAAATACTCCTCTGGGATGTGACAGGACATCTGGAGGAGCCTTCCCAACCCAGCTGCAGGGTATACCACAGTTGCTACCCTCAGGGTAGGAGAGTGTGAAGAGTAGGGTGGATGAGGCTCGCACGGTCTCACTGCCGCAGCGGCAGAGGCTGCAGTTCTCCACCTCACAACTGAACAGCTGCCCAATGATAGAGTCCCCCGATGAACAAAAGCTGCTAAGAGTGACGAAGGCAATATATACACACCAAGAAAGTTAGAAGATCCATTAAGTCCCAGGAGAGCCTGTCCTGCACGGTGGCTTTATGATCCCTGTCTAATTCCATACCTGCCTCCAGCACCTCGATAAGCCTGGGGTACTTCCAGCTCCTGCATGTCCTGATGCAGCTGAGTAAGAATAAAGCGGTTCCACCTCTGAATGAGCCTGGCCAGATTGCCCTTGCCTGATGCCTCATCTGAATCAGCCAGGATTAGACCAAGGGCTGAGGCCTCAGGAATGGTGCGGAATGCTCGAAGAAAATTACTCCCCTGGAAAAGAGGTTATTTTCTCTTTTGTGGCTATTTGCATTGCAGTGATTGCTGGCCATCTTCCTTCCTCTTTCATTTCAAGAGTCCCCCATCTCCAGGCACTGACCTGGCAAGGGTCACCACGAGAGAGGTCCAACATATGGAAAAGGAAGCCTAGCTCACACGCCAAACAGAACTCCTTCTGGCAAAGGTGGTTCTGGATGAGACAGCGAACAGGCTCCAGAAAATAGAGCACCTAGAGGGAAAAGCAGAACTGGTATAGGAAATAGGGAATGGAGAAGAGATGGGAGGATACAAAGCAGAACTCCACTGAAGCAGTAGAGCTCACAGAGGAAGCTTAGAGGTAAGAAGCATGGTAGAGGAAGCCAAGGTACACCAGGTTTGGTTAAGGAGCCTAAAAGAGCAGAGTAGGGGCTGAGGACAACAAAGAAGAAAGGTAGTAGGGATATTCAAGTCCTAGGAATACCCGGTGCTTACCTGGATCATGCAATTACAGTAGGCATTGGGGATGTGGGGCTCTAATCCAGCAAAAAGGGTCTTATTGTAGTGTTTGAAGTCAAAGTCCTCCAGCCCTAGCTTGGAATATTTGATGGTTACCTGAGGTAGAAACAGTCTGAGCAAGACAAGGATATCTTTATTTATTTATTTTTTTTGTGCCAGTCCTGGGGCTTGAACTCATGGCCTGAGCACTGTCCCTGAGCTGCTTTTGCTCAAGGCTAGCTCTCTACCACTTAAGCCACAGCACTACTTCTGGCTGTTTTTGTTTATTTGGTATGGAGGAATTGAACCCAGGGCTTCATGCTTAATAGGCAAGCAATCTACCACTAAGCCACCTTCCCAGCCCCAAGACAATGCTATCTTCAGAGTTCCTCAAATCTTCCCAGTCACCACGGCCTCTCCAAGAACCTCCCTCCTGGGTCCAGAGTGGCGGGTGAAGGCTTCTTGACTAAATCCTTCAAGCCCTTCTATGATGACACCCTCCCAGGGCATGTTTCCCTACATCACCCCTGCTTGGTGCCCCCCAGCACCTTGCGGTATTTCTTAGAAACCATATGGAGATGTGGCTCCTCTTCCCGCCCTATTGGTGATTCAGTGACTTGACTAAAGCTGTCAAATTCGCTGTCAGACTCCTTTAGTCGGTAAGGAATCTAGGGTTGAAGAAAAAAAAGAGGTAACTGAGGAACATCTTAATCATCTTTGGCTTCCTCCTGACTTTTTTTCTTCTTTTTTTGTGTCAGTATTGGGTCTTGAACTCTCTGGGCCTCATACTCTCACTTAGCTTTTGACACTTATGCTCTACCACTTAAGCCAGGCCTTTAGCCTAGCATTTTGCTGGTTAATTGGTGATAGACTTTTCTGTCCAGGTTGCTTTTTTTTTTTTTTTTTTTTGGGTCCAGTCGTGGGGCCTGAACTCTGGGCCTGGGCGCTGTCCCTCAGCTCTTCAGCTCAAGGCTAGCGCTCTACCACTTGAGCCATAGAACCACTTCCGGCTTTTTTCTTTTTGTTTATGTGGTGCTGAGGAATCGAACCCAGGGCCTCAGGCATGCAAGGCAAGTGCTCTACCACTGAGCCACCTTCCCAGCCCCCCAGGTTACTTTTGAATCTTGATCCTCCTCTACATACATCTCAGCCCTATGAGTAGACAGGATTATAGGCATGAACCACCAGTGCATGACTTTCCCTTACTTTTATCCCAACATTAAAATAGCTACCAAGTCTTGAACCTTCTATTTCTGGTGTTCCATGTATTCATGTATTTCTCTTTCTTCTCCCTCACCCTTCCTTCCTTCTTTATTTTCACAGGATTCTGCTATAAGGCCCAGACTAGCTCCCAGCTCATTATGTAGCCCAGGCAGGCCTCAAATTTGCAATCTTCCTGCCTCAGCTTTTCTTCGACATGAATTACAGGTTTGTGTCACCACATTCAGTTTTCGGTTTTTGTCTCAACTGCCATCTTTATATTCCACCACTGCTGGACAACAGTGCTCCCACATTGGTCTCCAAGCTGCCAAACTGACTCTCCCAGAATGTGACAAGACACAACTCCTCCCACTAACCACAGGTGTCCAAGGCCGTCTCTAACCTTAACCTCTCACTGCTTCTCAAAAAAAAAAACTGCTGCTTTAGACCAGCAGGTATACTCTTAGTCCCCTGCAACATGCCTTTTTTTGTTGTTGTTTGTTGGGGGGCTTGAACTCTGGGCTTGGGCACTGTCCCTCAGCTCTTTAGCTCAAGGCTAGAGCTCTTCCACTTAAGCCACAGCACCACTTCCAGTTTTCCGGTGTTTAATTGAAGATAAGACTCTCACGGACTTTCCTGAGTAGCTAGGATTACAGGTGTAAGCCACCAGCGCCCTGCCCTTGTGACCTTTATTAACACTCCTCATCTTGAATATACTCTTCCATAACCATAAACTTACTCTAACCCCACCTTTCCAATTCAACATCCAATGGCTATTTCATCTTGCCATTCCCAAAACTCTAGCCTAGATTAACACTTCCCCTCTGAACAGCTCTAGCACAAGAATTGATTACACCATGCCTTTGACATTTAATGACAGAGCATACATAATTTCAGGTGTGGCTAATATCTTACCTTCAACCAAATGTTAAATTTCTTTTATTTTTATTTTTTGGATCCGGTTGTGGGGCCTGAACTGGGTCTGGGCACTGTCCCTCAGCTCTTCAGCTCAAGGATAGTGCTCTACCACTTGAGCCACAGCGCCACTTCGGGCTTTTTTCTTTTTGCTTATGTGGTGCTGAGGAATCGAACCCAGGGCCTCAGGCATGCAAGGCAAGCGCTCTACCACTGAGCCACCTTCCCAGCCCCCAAATGCCAAATTAATTTCTTAAGGGCAAGAACCTTATCTTCTATGTCTTTGAACCCTTCCTAACAACATAGTTCTCAATTCAGCAGGCTCCCAGAAACCCTACTATCTCAAAACCAAAGACTAGTAAAGGAGGATAGAGGTAAGGGGCTAAGATGGGGCCAGCCCTCTGTGCTGTAAACATACCTGATTGCGCAGCCTGGTGCGGGGATTAGGAGCATAGCCAATGAAGCCTACTTTCTTCATGGTGCGTAGAATCTCTGCATCCACAGGTGGCGCTCGCCTACAATCCAGTATAGCTTTAGGGCTTGAAGATACCAGAATCCATGCATCCCCCCATCCCCAAGGGTCCAGAAGAAAAGAAAATAGTAAAGATACACAAAAATCCGGATAGTGGCAGGATAATAACAGGACTAGCAGGCCCTTTCCTCCTCCCTTTTTTTTTTTTTGGTTGGTCCTGGGGCTTGAACTCTGGGCTTGGGCGCTGTCCCTGCGCTCTTTAGCTCAAGGCAAGTGCTCTACCGCTTGAGTCACAGCGCCATTCCAGTTTTCTAGAAGTTTATTGGAGATAAAAGTCTCACAGACTTTCCTGCCCGGGCTGGCTTTGAACTGAGATCCTCAGATCTCAGCCTCCTAAGTAGCTAGAATTACAGGCATGCGCCACCGGTGCCCGGCTTCCTCCTCCCTTTTTTTGACCCAGAAGTGATATACAACCTGGGAGCTGGAATGGAGTTGGCAGCAGGCCAATCAGAGAGAAGTGTGTCACTGGTGAGTGGAACAGGAATGAGGGAAAGAGGCAGCAGGTCCTGGCTCCAGTCCAGAGGAGGCAGTGAGTCCACGAGGCAGGGCAATGCAAACTCAGTCTCACGGGAGTAGGGGTTGAAGGAAGGCTCAGGGGAATCAGTCCAGAGGTGCACACAGCCCTCAGAATCCCCAAAGGCCAGGGCCTGCTTGCTGGCTGACACATCAAATGTCATCAGCAGAGGTCCTACAGGATTCACATGGAAGATGTCTGCTGGGTTAGCCAGACCTGTGGGTTCACAAAACTGGCATTGCCCTAGGAGAGAGCAAAGAAGAAACCCACTAAACTCTGGAGAGTGAAGGGAGACAACTTTTTATGTATTTTCTATCCTCTTCTAACACTGAGGCAAGATGGACTCCAAATCCATGCCTACACGTAGATTCCATCTGATACTTTCCATAAACCACAGGATGCTTTCCTGTCCAGAAAAGAGCAGTCCTCAAGTTTGCCTATTCCATTTTAATTTAATTTTTTTTTTGGCCAGTCTTGGGCTTGAACTCAGGGGGTAGGCACTGTCGCTGAGCCTCTTTGCACTCATTTTCTGAGTAGTTTATTGGAGATAAGAGTCTTATGGACTTTCTGCTTGGGTTAGCTTTGAACCACAATTCTGAAATCTCATCCTCCTGAGTAGCTAGGATTACAGGTGTGAGCCACTGGTGCCAGGCTTGCCTATTCTATTTTCATCTTTTGTTGGTGTTCCTCAAACACAGAAAAGATAAAAGCTCTCCTTTCTAACCAGGCTAAGTGATACCTTGGGACCTGTATGAAGGGTTACTTCCTTCCCCAATAACAAGGGAGCATTCTTTTTTTTTTTTTTTTGGTCAGTGGTGGGGTCTTCAGAGTTCACTTTGGGCCTGGGCACTGTCCTTAAGCTCTTGAGCGCAAGGAGAGCGCTCTACCACTTGAGCCAAGCACCACTTCCAGCTTTTTCTGATTATGTGGTGCTAAGGAATTGAACCTAGGGCCTCATGCATGTGAGGCAAGCGCTCTACCACTGAGCCACCTTCCCAGCCCGTCCCCCTTTTAATTTTGTTGGTCATGGGGCCTGAACTCTGGGCCTGGGTGCTGTCCCTCAGCTCTTCAGCTCAAGGCTAGGGCTCTACCACTTGAGCCACAACGCCACTTCTGGCTTTTTCTGCTTATGTGGTGCTGAGGAATTGAATCCAGGACCTTATGCATGCAAGGTAAGCACTCTAGCACTGAGCCACCTTCCCCGGCCAACAAGGGAACAATCTTTTTTTTTGGGGGGGGGGGGAGGGGTCCGGTCGTGGTGCCTGAACTCTGGGCTTGGGCGCTCTCCCTCAGCTCTTCAGCTCAAGGCTAGCGCTCTACCACTTGAGCCACGGCGCCACTTCTGGCTTTTTTCTTTTTGTTTATGCGGTGCTGAGGAATCGAACCCAGGGAGGGCCTCATGTATGCAAGGCAAGTGCTCTACCTCTGAGCCACCTTCCCAGCCCCATAGGGAACATCCTTTTTGGTGCCTTGTTTCCCTTTGCTTACGGACCTCCCCTATTTAATCTTTCATACCTGACTGGGAGATGATAGCAAGACGAGAAGTGTATGTAGGAATGAACCGCAAGAAGGCAGGATCCACATGTACTTGAAGTGGTGTGATGGCACGCATCATGCGCAAATCATACACTTTGAGGAAACGGTCACAGGCCAGGCCAGTGAGGCGGCTGGAAAAGCCACAGGCAGCTAGCAGGTTGCCATGTACATCAAAATCTGACAGACTCCCAGAGAAGGCATCAAATTCATGCTCCACCTTAAAACTACGGAGATCTCTCAGGGAAATCTAAAGAAGAGATAACTCTTGTTACCTGCCAACACAGTAAGCAAGAAGAGATCCTGATACCTATCTAATCTTGAGAAATCCCTACCAAAAAACAAAACAAACAAACAAAAACAAAACTAAAGTTCTAGGGGTTAAAAAAGTGGCTTAGTGTCTAGCATGCATGAAGCCCTGGGTTCTATTCCTCAGTACATAAACAGAAAAAGCCAGAAGTAGCACTGTGGCTCAAGTAATAGAGCACTATCCTTGAGCACAGAGAGGCTCCGGGACAGAGCCCAGGCTCAGAGCTCAAGACCCACGACTGGCAAAAAGAAAAGCAAACAACCAAAAAAAAACAAAACAAAAAAACAACCAAAAACACTAAGGTGTTAGAATATACAGTTGGAAGAAAAAAGACAAGAAGAGAAGCCAAGATCTGGACTGACCACTAAAAGAACTCATTATACTTTTGCCTCTAAGGCACCTACTTGTAGAAAACACCAGGAAGCCAGGTGCCGGTGGCTCATGCCTAGCTATTCAGGAGGCTGAGGCCTGAGCATCATGGTTCAAAGCCAGCCCAGGCAGGAAAATCTGTGAGACTCTTATCTCCAATAAAACCAGCAGAAAACTGGAAATGGCAATATGGCTCAAGCGGCAGAGCGCTCACCTTGAGCTGAAGAGCGCAGGGGCAGCACCCAAGCCCAGAGTTCAAGCCCCATGACAAATAAAAAAAAAAGAAAGAAAACACCAGGATGGTGCTGGGAAGGTGGCTCAGTGGTAGAGTGCTTGCCTCGCATGCATGAGGCCTTGGGTTCAATTCCTCAGCACCACATAAGCAGAAAAAGCTGGAAGTGGCGCTGTGGCTCAAGTGGTAGAGTGCTAGCCTTGAGCTGAAGAGCTGAGGGACAGCACCCAGGCCCAGAGTTCAGACCCCACCACCAACAACAAAAAGAAAGAAAGGAAGGAAGGAGGGAGGGAAGGAAGGAAGGAAGGAAGGCACGCACCACGATTCAAGAAAATCTCATAGTATAGCATAATGACCAAGAAGTAGATCTAGGGCTAGGAATGTGGCTTAGTGGTAAAGTGCTTGCCTAGCATGTATGAAGCCCTGGGTTCAATTCTTCAGCACCACATAAACAGAAAAAGCTGGAAATGGTGCTGTGGCTCAAGTGGTAGAGCAAAAGAAGCTTGAGCAAAAGAATCTCAGAGACAGTGCCCAGGTCCTGAGTTCAAGCCCTAGGACCGGCAAGTAATCATCATTATCATCATCATCATCATCATCATGGAAGGAAGGAAGGAAGAAAGAAAGAAAGAGAGAGAGAAAAGTATATCTAGTCCTCTCATCTCAGTCCAACCAGGGAAAGCAGACTTCATCAGATATCTAGAAAACAGCCTATAAAGGGGAGGAAAAATGGAACTTGGTCACCTTGCCAGATGTATGGCCACAAAAGAAGAACCGATTTGTCTGTCTCATGATGGTGACTCCGGGTATCTCAACTGCATACTAGAGAGGGAAGCAAAATAAATCAGTGAGAGGCATGATCTTTCCCACAGACCAAAGGAATAGAGTGGTCATACTCACATCTCAGGCCAACCACAGTCCCCATTCCACCCCTTAGGCTCTGCATGGGTCATTCTAGTGTTCAAGCCAGGCTTGTACCTTTTGAGTCTCCTGAACAGTGTTCAGATCAATCTCCAATACATGGTTCTGAAGCCCTCCAACAAGTAAAGTACTGCTGTCAGTCAGCAGCAGACTGTGCATATCCTCACTTTCATCCAGCCTGTGTGAGACAGGGTAGACCGACAAACCAGGGTTTCACCAGCTCCCTATCTTTTACTCTTCTTACACTATGAATTTCCCGCTTGCCTGTCCAGAACTGAAAAGCCACTTACAAGTAATCAAATATAATAAGACCTCCCCGGGCCATATACTTGAGGTTGTTCTTGGTGAGAAAAAGGATACCATTCTCTAGGCTCTGGATCTGCCGAATGTCATCACTGCCATTGACCTGAAAGGATGAGTAGCGCTCCAGGGCAGGCCCAAAAAATGACGTGGCATGGCCCTTCAGGGGACAAAGAAAACAGATAACCATGAATGGAAGGGTAGGGCCTTCCCAGATACAGATTAGAGACTCAACAGTGCTCAGCTTTTCTCCCTTCTTACCTTCCTTCCTGGCTAACAAGAGAGGCATAAAGCACAGCCATGTACAGCACGGGGGCCACGGGGCAAGTCACTCTTAGCGATAAAGATAATGGTCACCTTGGTGGATTATAATGGACTTGGGTGCGGCTCGGCTCATATGGTAGAGTGCTTGTTTAGCAAACTCCATGCCCTGAGTTCAATCTTTTTTTTTTTTTTAAACCTGTCCTGGAGCTTGAAGTCAGGGCCTGGCACTGTCCTTGAGCTTCTTTTTGCTCAGGTAAGCATTCTACCACTTGAGCCACAGTGCTACTTCTGGCTTTTCTTCTGTTTATGTGGTACTGAGGAATCAAAGTCAGAGCTTCATGCATGCTAGGCAAGCACTCTACCAGTAAGCCACATTCCCAGCTTTTTTTTTTTTTTTTTGCTGGTCTTGGAGTGCTTGTTTAGCAAACTCCATGTCCTGAGTTCAATCATTAAAAAAAAAAAAAAAAAAAAAAACCCTGTCCTGGAGCTTGAAGTCAGAACCTGGGCACTGTCCCTGAGCTTCTTTTGTTGAAGGCTAGTGCTCTACCACTTGAGACACAGTACTACTTCCAGTTTTTTCTGTGATTTAATTGGAGATAAGAGTCTCACAAGCTGGGAGTTGGTGGCTCACGCCTGTAATCCTAGATACTCAGGAGGCTGAGATCTGAGGATCATAGTTCAAAGCCAGCCCAGACAGGAAAATCCATGAGATGCCTATCTACAATTAACCACCAGAAAACTGGAAGCGGTGCTGTGGCTTAAGTGGTAGAGCACTCACCTTGAGCTAAAGAGCTCAGGGACAGTGCCCAGGCCCAATTCAAGCCCCATGACCGACAAAAAAAAAAAAGGTCTCATATTCTTTTTCTGCCTGGGATGGCTTTGAATTGTGATTCTCACATCTCAGCCTCCTGAATAGCCAGGATTACAGGTATGAAGCATCAGCACCCAGTGTATACTGCCGTGTATTAATGTACCACAAAGTACTTTTGCTTAATGCACAGCAAGTATTTTTATTTAATACATTACAAAGTGCTTTTGTAAACTCTACCCTATTTAATCCTTACAATGACCGTGCTGAAATAGGTAATGCTTCAGCTGATTAGAAATGAGTTTCTTCAGAAGGCCAGGGAATGGTCTGATCCTGCACTGACCAGCTGTCTTTCTTACATTCCACAGTCCTCTCTATTTCTCTTTCTCCCTCTCTCATTTAAACTTGTTTTGTTGGTCGTGGGGCTTGAACTCTGGGCTTGGGTGCTGTCCCTGCGCTCTTCAGCTCAAAGGGAGCGCTCTACTGCTTGAGCCACAGCGCCACTTCCGGTTTTCTAGTGGTTTATTGTAGCTAAAAGTCTCATGGACTTTCCTGCCCGGGCTGGCTTTGAACTGCAATCCTCAAATCTCAGCCTCCTGAGTAGCTAGGATTACAGGCGTGAGCCACCGACACTCAGCTTAAATGTTTTTTTTTTTATTCACAAGAAGATCAAGGTTCAAAATAAGACCTGGCAGAAAAACCCAAGAGGCTCTTATCTCCAATTAACTGGCAAAATGTTAGAACTGGAGATACAGCTCAAGTGGTAGAGCCCCACCCATGATCAAGAGCATGAAGCCTGAGTTCAAACCCTAGTACTGGCACACAATTACCATGAGTAACTCCTCTGACAGACTAAAATCAGCCAGGGAAGTCAAAATGGTTCCATGTAAGATACACAGATATATGCAGATAAAAATATGGAAGAGCAAGGAGGGGCACTAGAGAATGGATTTGGATGACTACAGACTGATGGATATATTACTCAAAATATGAAATGGGCTGGGTACTGGTGGCTTATCCCTTAATCCTAGTTACTCAGGAGGATGAGATCTGAGGATCAAGGTTCTAAGCCAGCCCTGGCAAGAAAGTTCCTGGGACTCTTTTTTTTTTTTGGTCAGTCGTGGGACTTGAACTCTGGGGCTTGGGCGCTGTCCCTCAGCTCTTCAGCTCAAGGTGAGCGCTGTACTGCTTGAGCCACAGCGCCACTTCTGGTTTTCTAGTGGTTTACTGGAGATAAGAGTCTCACAGAGGGCTGGGAAGTTGGCTCAGTGGTAGAGCGCTTGCCTTGCATGCCTGAGGCCCTGGGTTCGATTCCTCAGCACCACATAAGCAAAAAGAAAAAAAAGCCGGAAGTGGCGCTGTGGCTCAAGTGGTAGAGCGCTAGCCTTGAGCTGAAGAGCTGAGGGACAGTGCCCAGGCCCAGAGTTCAGGCCCCACAACCAGACCCAAAAAAAAAAAAAGTCTCACAGACTTTCCTGCCCAGGCTGGCTTTGAACTGTGATCCTCAGATCTCAGCCTCCTGAGTAGCTAGGATTATAGGCGTGAGCCACCGGCGCCTAGCTTTTGGGGATTCTTATCTCTTACCCCCAGAAAACTGGAAGTAGAGCTATGGCTTAAAGTGGTAGAACACTAGCCTTGAGCAAAAGAGCTCAGGGACAGCACCAAGGCCCAAAATTCAAGCCCCACAACTCAAACACACACACACCAAGGGATGGAGTCAAGTATAGTGGGACTGGCCTGTAATCTCAGCACTCAGGAAGCTGAAGGAGGTGAATCACAAGTTGAAGCCAATCTAGGCTGGATAGCAAAGCCCAGTCTCAAAAAGAAACAACAAAACATGGGCAAACTATGGCAAAAGTGAATACCTTATGAAAACAAATACCTATATAACTCGTCCCTGGATCCTTTAGCAGGATCTTCTTGGCTTAACTTAAAGAGACTCAGCTAATTCTCATCAATTCAACAGCAATTGAGCTGGCCATGGGCAGAGAGCAGATAAAGACTATCAAGTTGTTTTAGTCCTCATAAAGAGGTAAATTTCTTACCCCATGGCTCCCCACCCACAGCATCTCTTCGTGCAAATCAAAGTGGGAGACAGACACAGGCACACCCACTTCAGCCACAACGCTGTGCAATTCAGAGTAGACACCTTCCATTATGTGCACTGATTCCTGAACAGGAAGAGCCTCCAAGGCTACTCCCTCTGGGTCCAGCTCCACATTCTGTAGCAGATTTGGGTTTAGGTGGGCATCCAAGACAGGGTCAAGGGCAGAATGCATGGCTGGGGCAAATTCTGCCAGTCCAGGGTCCAGACTCTCAAAGTTCATGATGATGATGGCAGCTGATTAGTGTGTGTCACACCCTCCCTTGCCACAGTTCATGTAGACGTCTGACCAAGCCTCAGCAGGGTATCACGGGTGGGCCCAGAAAGGATATTGTTGCCTGCAAAGGGAAAGAGGTAGAACTCAGTCAGGAGCTGGCCCAGGCACTGGTATTCAGTGTCTTATAGGTTACATGGGCAAAACAGACAATGAAGCAGGCAGCAGAATGAGACTGCCGGGCAGTCTCAGAGAATGGAAGAGGTGGGGGGTTGGGGGGTGGGGATTAAGGGATGGAGACTAGAGGAGATGGGAGACTGGGCGTCCCTTACTCTTCTTCCTCTAGACCCTCCATGCTCCCTGCCACCCGAGCAACTAACCTAATCTTTGACTTCCCTTTCTCCTGCTCACGTACCCGGTTCATCTCTGAACCACCCGAGAAGAGAGCAGATAGGGTGAAGAAAGGAGTTTGGATTTAGGTAGAGATTAAAGGTGCTTGCTTCCTAGTATGGGAGGAGGGGACTTGGCTGTGAGAACAAGTCCGTCCTCGAGACTCCCGTACAAGTTAGGACTCTGGGGTTGGGGAAGCGGGTAATAGGAATGGTCAGTCCCCCACACTGGGGAGGGGGCAACAGGGAAGGTGATGGGAGCGACGAGTTACCCAGAATTCTCTGGGCTAACCAGAAAAAAATTGGTTACCCAGAATCCTTCCCCGGAGGACGAGGAGAGGGAGGGACAAGGGCAAGGGTCAGATGTGTTTCTGGGATGCTTACAGGGGAATGGGTCATTACCAAGATTTCTCCATGGCGGATATTTTGTAGCGCGTGGAATTAAAACGAGTAAGGAGAGAGCAAGCGCCGTCCGCTCCGCGGGAAATTCCAGTTTCCCCAGTTCTCCCCCGCGCCTCTACCTCAACCTAGCCTACGGCAGGAGGGACGTCAAACTGGCAGTCGTCGCTTCCAATCAGCAAGAGCTTGGGAAGAGTCTGAGCCAATCAGAAGGAGCCAAGAACCGATAGCCCCGGAAGAAGGGGTGTGACGGAAAAGCTGGGCCAAAACAGGGCTACGGGACCCCAGTGGGGACAAGTGGAATCAAACGCGGGCTTGTTTGGGTGGTGTGGAAAGCAACGTTTTAGCTTTTGACCTTTCTTAAACAAAATTAACCCTGGACTTAGAAACAGAACTTTCGGGCTCTCGGTAATTTCAGAAACTAAATTAAAAGGCTCCCAAGATTATAAAAAAAAAAGAATCGTTTGCTGGGTATTCCCATCTTGTCCCAGTCCACTCCCTCTCCAGGGCGGTGCTCCTATGAGCCACTCCACCACCTCTGACCCCCAAGCCCCCGAAACTCACTGGCATTTCCTATGATTTCTAGATAGAGGAGAGAAAAAGGAAGCAGGGAGTCTGACTCCTGACTCGGTCCCCAAAGGCCACTTTTTCTACAATTTTTAAAGGCACCTGGAATTCCCAACTGTGGTTGTTACCTCCTGTGTCTTCCCCTACCCCAATGGAACAAGACTTCTGGACTGTCAATGTCCAGCGCATGGACCTGGACATTATCCCTCAGAGGGATTTGAGCACAGTCAATTGAGCTATTTAAGACAAACAGTTACGCCGGGCGCTGGTGGCTCACGCCTGTAATCCTAGCTACTCAGGAGGCTGAGATCTGAGGATCGCAGTTCAAAGCCAGCCCGGGCAGGAGAGACCGTGAGACTCTTATCTCCAATAAACCACCAGAAAACCGGAAGTGGCGCTGTAGCTCAAGTGGTAGAGCGCTCGCCTTGAGCTGAAGAGCTGAGGCCCAGAGTTCAAGCACCATGACCGACAAAAAAAAAAAAAAAAAAAAGGCAAACAGTTACTCTAAGAGTTTCTTGGGCCCCAAGGATGAGCTTGAATTGCTTTAGAATGGATCGAAATAAATGTAGTTGAGCCCTTGAACTGTCATTGCTGCTTCTAAAAGGCTCTTATAAAGGAACTCCAAAAGAAATTCCTTATTGAGGATACAGTACTAAAGTGTTTCTCTGGACTGGGGATGTTGATGAGTAATAGAGCATTGGTTGTAGGCAAGAGGTCTTTGTTTCGATAGACAGCATGCAAAGGGGAGAGGGGAATCTCCCAAAAAAGGCTAGTATATAGACCTTCATAAAACAACTCAAGAATCAGGTGCTGGTGGCTCACAAAGGTAATACTAGCTACTCAGGAGGCTGAGGTCTGAGGATCACAGTTCAAAGCCAGCCCAGGTGGGAAAATACTTGAGACTCTTCAATTAGCCATCAGAAAACCGGAAGTGGTTCTGTGGCTCAAAGTGGTAGAATGTGGTACTAAGGAATCAAACCCAGGGCTTCATGAATGTTAGGCAAGCACTCTACCATTAAGCCATATTACCAGACTCTCTGTTCTATTCTTAAATACCATCACTAAAAAACAAACAAAAATCTAGACTTCCTACATTCAGAGACGTCATAGAGTCAGAGGTCTGGAATAAAATAAGAGAAAAGTGATTGACTCATACAGCATCTGAAACATTTATTTGTTGGCTGTCACTCTACCACCTGAGCCACTCATTCAGCCCCGAAAGAAAATTATCTCGGGGCTGGGAAGGTGGCTCAGTAGTAGAGCGCTTGCCTTGCATGCATGAGGCCCTGGGTTCGATTCCTCAGCACCACATAAGCAGAAAAAAAAGCCGGAAGTGGCACTGTGGCTCAAGTGGTAGAGCGCTAGCCTTGAGCTGAAGAGCTGAGGGACAGTGCCCACGCCCAGAGTTCAGGCCCCATGACCATACCAAAAAAAAAAAATTATCTTTCTCTCTCTCTCTCTCTCTTTTATTTTTTTTTGGTCCATTGTGAGGCTTGAATTCAGGACCTGGGCACTGTCCCTGAGCTCTTTTTGCTTAAGGCAAATACACTAGCACTTCAAGCCACAGTGCTACTTCCATTTTTTTTTTTTTAGCTTAGTTGGAGAAAAGAAGCTCCTGGACTTTCCTGTCTGGCCTGGCTTTGAGCAAGGATCCTCAAATGTCAGCCTCCTAAGTAGCTAGGATTACAGGTGTGAGCCACCAGAGGCTGGCAAGAAAAACATCTTAATTCAGGGGGTCTCAACTGATCTGATTTCACAGGTCCTGAGATTTAACTCAAAAAATGATAATAAGCTATGCAACAGGACTTGAAGGACTAAGCTAACTCCATTCTAAAAACAAGCCATCATCTGTAAAACTGACCTCAGGTTAAACTTAAGGGACAAAACAGTTATTGGAAAAACCAGTTCTTGGAAGGTTCTCAGAAAGCCCACAATCAAAACTGCAATTATCCCCATTATACCCCTAGCAACCCCAGTTAGATAAGGGTTGAGAAACACAACCTCAGGTACTGGAAAATGGATGGGATGGTCAGCTAGTAGAAGCAGCTTGCAGGGTCAGGGCGACCAGAAACTTGCCCGTGTAATGCTGACCAATTATGTAGAAGCCTGCAAACCTTAAACCCTCTCCTATTTGCTGGAAACCCTATAAGAATCCTACTGAACATGTGATCTGGGCTCACACCTCTGACCCGCTGCATCGGTGATGATTGTGAGTCCAGGCTCTCAAGCTTGCAAATAAATGACTCTTTTGCTGTTTGCATTGGTCGTGGTCTCTGGGGGTTGCTTGGGGGTCTCAAATTCGAATCTAACAGACTCAGGACTGAAATCCTAGCTACTTAGGAGGCTAAGATCTATGGATCAAGGTTTAAAGCCAGCCCAGTCAGACAGATCAGAGATACTCTTATCATCAACCAAACAGAAAAAAATAAATAGGTGTAGGAATACAGAACTGGAGGTATAACACAGTGGTACAGCACCATTCATGAAGAGAAAAAGCCTAACCAGCCCTGAGTTCAAGCCTCAGTACTGGCATAAAAATCTCTTTAAAAGCCGGGCGCTGGTGGCTCACGCCTGTAATCCTAGCTACTCAGGAGGCTGAGATCTGAGGATCGTGGTTCAAAGCCTACAAACCTACAATCCCAGCAAGCAGGAGACTGAGGCAAGAGGATAAATAGTTCAAGGACAGCCTAGGTTAGGTAGCCTGTTACAAACTAGTGAAGTCTACATAATAAGACTTGTTCTCAGCCCCTATACTCTCCCTCCTTTCCCCCCCCCATCTTCACCCCCCAAATACAGAATCCAAAGGTAGATTGTTTACATTGCAATTTTAAGTACTTTGTAGCTCTATGGGTGTTTTTTTTTTTCTTTTTTTTTGCAAATTACTTAATGTCCTCATGTGGGATAATCATTTTACCTTTGTCATTGGGTTGTTGTGAGAATGAATTGAGTTAAATCATATTAAGTGCTTAAACAAAGTACATAACCTAATGTGAGAGTTAGATATATATTAGCTACCATTATTATCAGGTATTATTAACCACCTGGGGAACCTCAACTAGATTTGGAGTCTGGATATCCAACTAGAAAGGCCTGCCCAGGAGTGTCCGGTGAATACAATTTGCATAACGGTTGAGTCCCAGCTGACTGACGTCAAGGGCTTCTTAGAGCTCCAGGTCAGAAGTAGCCTTGGAAGTAGTTCCTGCTACGCAACAGTCCCACAGTTGCCCCACCAACCCTCCTTCCAGCCCAATTGCTA
Organism: Dipodomys spectabilis; assembly: GCF_019054845.1. Classification (NCBI taxonomy): domain Eukaryota; kingdom Metazoa; phylum Chordata; class Mammalia; order Rodentia; family Heteromyidae; genus Dipodomys; species Dipodomys spectabilis. The sequence continues at coordinate 17,647,669 of NW_024870911.1, read as the reverse complement.
AAACATCAGGAAGTGAAACAAAAGAGGTAAGAGCTCTGTGCCTCCAGCTCACCCCCATTCCTCTCATCCCATTCCCAGGCCTCTACTTCCTTCTCCTCCCTTTCACCTTTCATCTCCTTTTGTTTTCCTTTGGGGAGGTGGGGCAGACTGGGGTTTGAACTCTGGGGCCTGAAATTGCGAGGCTGGTGTTTTGCTACTTGAGCCACACCCCAGCTCATCTCCTGTCTTTTAGGACTCCCAGAATGGGCACTAAAAGTAGAAAGAATCTGTGTTCCTGTACCTCATGGCTGCAATCCTAGATACTCAAGAGCCTGATACTTGAGGTTAGAGGAAAAGTCGGTGATACTCTTATCTTCAATGAACCAGCAAAAAAGCCAGAAGTCCAGGTGTGGCTCAAGTGGTAGAATACCAGCCTTGAGCAAAAAAGCTAAATTACAGTACCAGTGCTCTGGGTTCAAGCTCCAGTACTGGCATAAGTATATAGACATACCCATGTAGGAAGAGATAGGAGAACTGCTATATAAATTAAGTTAAACTCCCCAATTTCCCTTTTCTATTTATGGCTATGTAAGGAAAGGTAAACATTTTCTCCAAACCTAATTTTTTTTTGAGATAATGGAGTTTTTTTTGTTGTTGTTGTTGTTTGTTTGTTTTTTTGTGGGTCGTGGGGCCTGAACTCTGGGCCTGGGCACTGTCTCTGAGCTCTTCAGCTCAAAGCTAGCACTCTACCACTAGAGCCAAGGCACCACTTCCGGCTTTTTCTGATTATGTGGTACTGAGGAATCCAACCCAGGGCCTCATGCATGCGAGGCAAGCACTCTACCACTGAGCCACCTTCCCAGCCCCAGGAGGTTTTATTTTCTTTTAACATTTGCTTTACAGTGGAACCATTATTGTTAGTGCTATAAATAAAATCAAGGTGGAACAGTAGAAAACTTAACTTTGTTTTAGCTGAGTTTAAAGGGATAAGAAGATTTACTTACTTCTAGCACAGGTTAAATTGGGAGAGTGTCCTCAGAGTAGTGAAACTTGTCATTATCATCATTGTCATTATATGAACTAATTCTTTTTATTTTTTCCCCTTTTTGTGGGGATACTGGACCATGAAATCAGGGTCAAGGAAGGCTCTTTACCACTTCAGCCAGACCTCTACTTCTGGCTTTTTTGTTGGCCAGGCTGGCTTTCGTGGCCAGGCTGGTTTTGAGCTATGATCCTTATATCTCAGCCTCCTGAGCAGCTGGGATTACTGGCATGAGCCACCAGAACCTGCAGTACCTGATTTGAGCTAATTCTTTCTCCTCTTATTTTTTTGGTCAGTCATGAGGCTTGAACTCAGAGCCTGGGCCCTATCCCTGAGCTTTTTGACCCAAAGCTAGCACTCTACCACCTTGAGGCACAGCACCACTTCCAGTTTTCTGGTGGTTAATTGGAGGTAAAAGTCTCATGGGCTTTTCTGCCAGGCTTTGAACTATGATCCTCAGATCTCAACCTCCTGAGTAGCTAGGATTATAGGTGTGAGCCACCAGTGCCCAGCCTGAGCTGGAATGCTGGAAATATATCCAAAGGGTAGCCATCGCAAAACCATAATATTTGAACCAGAAATTGGCCAGTTTTAAATAGTTCTAAAGGAAAGGAGGCCTCTATGGAGATCAAGTTTCTGAGAAGAAAAAAGTCAACTTCTTGGGGTGGCTTTGAGAGCCAGCCGTGTGCTCACTGATGGCCTCTTTCTGACATTCAAATTATTCTGGAACCCTCCACAGGGGTTGGGGCAGTCCCAGCTTCAGACCACCCAGCACTCCCACACCCAATCTCATGCTCTGAGCTGTTTCAATAGATATTGCATCAGGAGGTGATAAAAGCAACGTCAGTGGATTTTACCCATGGATGCAATAGGCTGAAGGACCAGCCAGGGTCATTGTCACTGTGTGCCTTCAACCGCGTGTAACTCCTGGACTTTCTAGCCATGGGGTAGGAACTGGTGCTAGAATATCTGAGTTGCACTTCCAGTCCTTGCTTACACTGATATCCTGAAAAAAAAAAAAATCATCATCAACTGAATGTCACAGAACCCATGAAACCCATGAAACCTCAGACCACTAAGTGGGTTGAAAAATAGTTCCCCCAAAGTGCTCTCTACAGCGGGACCTGAAGTGATGCAATAATGCCATACTTAGTACTTAAATGGCTTCCCAGGTCACAAAGTAGTTGTGTATGTTCATTCTCTCCTGGGACATCTCTGCAGGACCATCCAGTGAAAACAAGTTTCCAATGGAGAAAAGAAGCCCTTGTTCCTAGACAGCAAACATCACATAGGAGCCAACCTTCATTTCAAGCTGAGTTCATCATCCTGTGGGGAGACCAGTGACTGCTTCTCTGTTTTGGTTTTTCTTCAGGCAAGAGGAAATGAGGAAATGAGTTTGGGGTGGAGTAGGGGTAAAGCTTGGAGAAGCCAAAAGATCAGAGACATATTATTAAACAGGAGGAAGGAACTTGAGACCATATTCATTCAAGTGTTCTCATTAACTTCCCTGCCCTTTCTATAGCCATTTCAATTCCTGGAGAGCATTACACACGAGTGTCCCATCCTAGGTCCCTAGTCACAGCAATCTCATCATTCTTTCCCCTAGAACTGAGGCTATATACCTGGGCTGTCCACAGAGGGAGATGATGCTGGGAGGGGAATCCCACCTGCTGTGAGTCACCTGAGTGTAAAGGGCGGGCCTTGAGATGCAAGGTCCTTAAAAAGAGCTCTAGTCAGAGAGACAAAGGGAGAAAAACAACGGGAAGCGAGCTCAGAAACCCCGGACAACGGAGAGAATCACAGCAGAGACAGAACAGAGAGGGAGGCTCAGAGCAAGTGGAAGTGGGTAGAGATTCCACAAAGGTTGTTGCAGGTCACAGAACCAGCCAGATTTGAGAAGCAGGCAACATGATGCTTGAGAACCCAGCTGTGGTGGTGCTGTTGTTGCTGCCCTGGATTGCTCAAGGCCGGGCTGTGTCTGGGGGTGGCAACCCTGCCTGGGACCAGTGTCAGAAGCTTTCACAGAAGATCTGCACATTGGCCTGGAATGCACATTCACCAGTGGGACACATGGTAAGTGTTAGCATCTGGGAACCTCTCCAATCCCTCTAAGGCTGCAGGGTTGGGTGGAAGCTGTGGCTGAAGGCCTCAGGAGATGAGAAAAAGACAGAATTCCTGAGACAGGCAGACAGGCCTAAGAGTCCAGTAGGACTCAAAGGTTTTGTGGTGTGTGCGTGCGTGCCATTATTGGAGCTTGAACCTCAGGGCCTGGGCACTGTCCCTTAGCTTTTTCCACTCAAGGTTAGTGCTCTTATCACTTGAGCCACAGGTCCACTTCTTTTTGGCCATTAACTGGAGCTAAGAGTCTCACAGATGTTCCTGCAGGAACTATCTTCTAACTGTGATCCTCAGATCTCAGCTTCTTGAGTAGCTAGGTACTGACATCTAGCTTCAAAGGTACTTATCTTCCTTCATTCTTCCCATTCTCCTCTCTATACTAGGATCTTCTAAGAGAAGAGGAAGATGAAGAGACTACAGATGAAGTCCCCCATATCCAGTGTGAGGATGGCTGTGATCCACAAGGACTCAGGGACAACAGCCAGGTAAATGAGGCTGTGCCACAAGGCAGTGGAGGCTGAGAATTTGGCTGTACTTCTTGTGACCTAGGAGTTGTGGCTGAGAAGTGGATAGATCTTTGGATGGAGACTATCCATATTCTCTCATTGCTTTCTTCTCCCCCTAGTTCTGCTTGCAAAGGATCCACCAGGGTCTGGTTTTTTATGAGAAGCTTCTGGGCTCCGATATTTTCACAGGGGAACCTTTTCTACTGCCTGATGGTCCTGTAAGGCAGCTTCATGCCTCCCTTTTAGGCCTCAGTCAACTCCTGCCGGTATGAATCAGGGTACTACAAGATTGGGGGGTGGGAGGGGGAGAGTGTCAGAGGTAGAGGTTGGAGGGTAAGGATTTAAGAGTCCTTTCTCACCACGTCCTGTGTCTTTTTAGCCCGAGGGTCACCACTGGGAAATTCAGCCGATTCCTATCCCCAGTTCCAGCCAGCCATGGCAGCGCCCCCTTCTCCGCATCAAGATCCTTCGCAGCCTCCAGGCCTTTGTGGCAGTAGCTGCTCGTGTCTTTTCCCATGGAGCAGCAACTCTGAGCCCCTAAAGCAAATAGCTTGAAGGATGACACCCATACCTCCAAAGCTCAACTATAACAAGATGAAGCTATTAGCTCTGACACATAGGAGCTAATTAACACAAGTTAATTCGTGCACTCATTCTAATAGGATTTATGTGTTGAAAAAAATTGCTGACCTGTAAAAAATTGCTTATTTATTATATGGGAAGGGAAATTTTGGTATTATTTATCCTCATAGTTTACCGGGGATTATTTATTTTATTTATAAGGAATTCTACCTTTTTTAAATAAAGATTTATTTATGTCACTCTGATTCTAATTTCATGGTGTGGGAAAGAAAAACAGATGGGAAAATGAGTACTGGTGGCTCATATCTGTAATCCTAGCTACTTAGTAGGCTACTTAGTAGAGATCTGAGGATCACAGTTCAAAGCCAGCCACCCCAGGAAAGCATGTGAGACTCTAATCTCCAATGAACTACCAAAAAAGCCAGAAATGGAGTTGTGACTCAAGTGGAAAGCACTAGTCTTGAGCAGGAAAGCTCAGGGACAGCTTCCTAGCCCTGAGTTCAAATTCCAGGACCAGGACGAAAAAAGAAAGATTACAGCCGGGTACTGGTGGCTCACGCTACTCAGAAGGCTGAGATCTGAGGATTGTGGTTCAAAGGCAGCCTGAGCAGGAAAGTATTTGAGACTCTTATCTTCAATTAACCACTCAGAAAAGTGGAAATGGCAACTGTGGCTTCAGTGGTAGAATGTTAGCTCTGGGCGTGGGCGCTGTCCCTCAGCTCTTCAGCTCAAGGCTAACGCTACCACTTGAGCCACAGCGCCACTTCCGGCTTTTTTCTTTTTGCTTATGTGGTGCTGAGGAATCGAACCCAGGGCCTCAGGCATGCAAGGCAAGCGCTCTACCACTGAGCCACCTTCCCAACCCAAACTTTTCTACTCTTTACCATATAGAATAACTGGAATCTTGCTGGACGCCGGTGGCTCGTGCTTTATAAATCCTGGCTCTTCAGGAGGCTGAGATAGAAGGATTGTTTGAAGCCAATCCAGGCAGATAAATCTAGAATCTCTTATCTCCAATTAACCAGCAAAAAGCTGGAAAGTACAAGTGTGGCTGCACCCTTAAGAAGCTCAGCAAGAGAGCAAGGCCCTGAGTTCTGGCCTGCACACTCATACACACACACACACACACACACACACACACACACACACACACACACACACACACACACACAATCCTTAGATAGCTGAACAAGCAGAATGGGATTATAAGGAGTTGAAATCAAGAAGTGGGTCACCTATCTTGGGGTTAATTACTTCCTGATCCATGGCCTTCTTCTCTTATTTCTTAGAGCATATCTAGCCAGCTGGGTCACACCTAAAATCCTGGCTACTCAAGAAAGCTGAGATCTGAGTATAGGGGTTTAAAGTCAACCTGGGCAGGAAAGTCCAGGAGACTCTCATCTCCAATTAATCACCAAAAAGCTGGAAGTACAGTAGAATGTTGTTAGCCTTGACAAAAGCTCAGGGACAGCACCCAGGCCCTGAGTTCAAGCTCCAGGACACCCCCACCAAAGCACATCTGGTCAAAGATAACTAATAACTACAGTATCAAAGTAAGAGCTCAGTGTTCTTTTCTCTATTATTCTAATTTTAGTTTATATGCTACCAAAGCAAACACGAGAGCGTGGTTTCAGGCAGGGAGGGTATTCCAGAGAGATGAAAATAAATCCCCTGAGGCAATGGGATTCTCCCTACAGAACATCCGTAGGCCCCTTCAGGAAGGAGTGTGGTAGTCAAGAGGAGTTAACTTATCCTTGAAGAAAAAGAGGAGGGGGAGGGGATAGTGATTATTTCCTTTTCTCATCTCCATCATCCTGGTTTGATCATGTGTGGTGATTCAGGCCTGTGATTCCAGCACTCCCTCGGCTGAGGCAGGATTGTGAGTTTAAAGCCAACCAGCATATATGGTGAACTCCAGTCCAGCCTAGTCTGTGTGGCAAGACAGTGTCTCAAAAATAAAAAAGAATAATGAAACATTTAAATATTGTTTTAAAAAGGAGGGAAAGGACAGGGTACCAGTGGCTCAAGCCTATAACCCTAGCTACTCAGGAGGCTGAGAGCTGAGGGTCACAGTTTGAAGCCAGCCAGGGTAGGATAGTCCATGAGTCTCTTATCTCCAATTAAGCACAAAAAAAAAAGGAGCCAGAAATGGAGCTGTGGCTCAAGTGGTAGAGTGCTATCCCTGAGCAAAAAGAGCTCAGAAATAGTAGCCAGGCCCTGTGTTCAAGTCCCAGGACCAGTACCTGAAAAACAAAAAACAAAGGAGGGGAGGATAAGAAAGAGCAATAGTTAAGGCAATTTGATGAAACTGTATTATATGCATGTAAGGAAATGTCACAATGAAACCCTTTTGTGCCATTAATATACACTAATTTAAAAAAGTGTGGTTCTGGGAGTCAGATCCCTGATCATTTTTAGGTCTTGACTTTGCCAATGAGCAGCTGAGTACAATAAGATAGTTAAATAATTCCTTCAACTCCAAGAATGAAAAGGGCGGAAGATTGCTCCAAATGGGTAGAGAAGAATAAACAGGACAAGAAGGGTATAAAAGTGGGTGGAAGAGAGGCCATGTCTTGATGACCTCATTCCTCTCTGCTGATATCCTTGATGAAGTCGTGTGTGTGTGTGTGTGTGTGTGTGTGTGTGTGTGTGTTAGTTGTGGGGCTTGAATTCCATCCCTGGGTGCTGTCCTTGAGCTCTTTTTGCTCAAAGCTAGTACTCTACTACTTTGAGCCACAGCTCCACTTCCAGTTTTCTGGTGGTTAATTGGAGATAAAAGTCTCACAGACTTTTCTGCCCAGGCTGGCTTTACACCACAATCCTCAGATCTCAGCCTTTGGAGTAGTTAGGATTATGAGCCATCAGCACCCGGCTGATGTCTTTTTCTTTTTCCTTTTCTTTTTGTGCCAGTATTGGAGCTTGAACTCTAGGCCTCATGCTCTTGCTTGGCCTTACATTTGAATGCCCCAGCAGGCTTCAAATTGTGATCATTAGATTTTAGCCTCTGAGTAGCTAGGATTATAGGTATGAAAGACCAGTGCCTGGTTCTTACTGGTGTCTTTAAGAATCTTAGTATCTAGCCAGGCCCAGTGGCTCATGCCTGTAATCCTTTCTACTCAGGAGGCTGAGATCTAAGGATCGGGGGTTCAAAGCCAGCTGGGGCAAGGAAAGTCTCTTATCTCCAATAAACCTCCAGAAAACTGGAAGTGGCGCTGTGGCTCAAGTGGTAGAGCGCTAGCCTTGAGCTGAAGAGCTGAGGGACAGTGCCCAAGCCCAGAGGTCAGAGGTCAAGCCCCATGACTGACGCCACCCCTCCCCCCCCAAAAAAAAGTGATATAGGGCTAGTTTGAGTGAGTTCAAGCCCCACAACTGACAAAAAAAAAAAGAATGTTAGTATAGATGCATAGAGAAGTAAAAATTTCTAAGATGAGACACTTACGGTTGGCACAACATTTATTAGCCTTTTTTGTTCAGAGGGGCGGGTCCTTTTCTAAACAGAACTGTTTTTCTGACATCCAGACAGGAAACAGCCACATGTGCAGGGCCTAACATTTGTTTATATCTCAAGTTGTAGCAGAAGTATCTCTTAGAGCAGTAGTAGTTACCCCTTGGGATCCCTAGGAATGGTTAAGGTTTGAGGATGTCCAGCTCCTACAAAAACCTTCAAGGCTCTCAGTTCCAGGAACATAGCCTTTGCCCAAGTCACAGCCAAGCAATAGAAATCTTGTATAAGGTAAACAATACATTGTACAAAAGAAAGGATGATCATCTTCATAGCAAAACAGCTGATATCTATTTTTCTTTCTCTACAAAGACACTAAATTCTATCTAATATTATAAAAAGCAATCTCCAAATTCTCAGCAACCCTATACCCCTTAAGTATTGGGAAAGTAGAGCTAACAAAGCCTAAGATAGCAATGTAAAGCTTCAGGGTCACATTAGAATAGCAGGACCATTTGATGAGAAATTGTGCAGCAGAGCAGTGCAGAGAACTAGTAAGAACAGCCCTCCTCCTACACCCTTCCTTAGGGCAGAGTTTCACATGGTGGGCGGAGGCAGAAAGCTAGAAATTTAGGATTGAAGCTGGCCACTGGTGGCTCATGCCTGTAATCCTAGCTACTCAGGAGGCTCAGACCTGAAGATAGTGGTTCCAAGGCAGCCCAAGCAGAAAAGTCTGTGAGACTTTTCCAATAACCAACAAAAAGCTAGAAGTAGGGTGTGGCTCAAGTTGTAAAGAACCAGTCTTGAGCAAAAAAGTCACACTGTGTGTGTGTCTGTGTGTATGTGTGACACTGGAATTTGGCATCAGGAGTAAAGGGAAGAAGAAAGGAAAAGGTTATTCTAGACCTGAAGGAAACAAAAGAGAAGTGAAGAACTAGAGGTGTGTGGTGTGTGTAGTACCTACCTAGTATATACAAAGTGCTAAATACAACAATAACTGGAGGACAGTGAGAAGGAGAGAGGGAGAGAGAGGAATTCTACCCAGTGCTGATGCTCCCCACCAAAGACCAATAGTAGTCTGCATCAGTTCAACCTTATCAGCTATTTTAAAATGCCAAAATTCTTCTGTAGTGGAAAGGCGACCCTGTACTAGGCATTCCAAGTATCTTCCAACTGTCCTGGTCTGACCAAAGGACCTTGCACCATCCAGCACAGCAGGCATCCTCCAGGATTCTCTTTAGAACCATGACTAGCAATTATCCTGAGTCTTTGCCGCCCCTTCCATATACACGCTCTTCTTTTGTCTCTCACTCCCAGCTTCAGTTAGTCCAGCTTAGAATGCCTGATTTCCCATCCTCAGAGAGCAGCATTATGACGTGGGAGGTGGGAGGGAGTCAAAGATATAGAAATAACAGAGGAAATGTAGTTCTTAGTAGTCAGAAGTCATCAAGGGGTCCATCTGTGTCAAAATGGCTTGGGCAGGAGATGTAAGCTTCATCCACAATGTTCTGGCCAACCAGCAGTGGGTCGCCATGTGGCATGATTTCATCAATCTTTATACATCTGAAAACTAGGTAATAAAGAAGGAAAAATCAGGCCCACAGTTAACTTGAGAGTTCCCAACCCAGCAGAGAGTGTGAGGGGGCAAGGCAGTAAAGGCCTGGACAGGATGTAAGAGGAGATGGAGGGCTGGAGGAATGGTATGTGGTGGCAGTAGGGGATTAAAGAAACAAGTGTATTTCCTAGAGTCCGGATCCTTTCCTAACCTAAAGGAATCTGACTCTTTTTTTGTCGGTCGTGGGGCTTGAACTCTGGGCCTGCACGCTGTCCCTCAGCTCTTCAGCTCAAGGCGAGCGCTCTACCACTTGAGCTACAGCGCCACTTCCAGTTTTCTGGTAGTTTATTGGAGATAGGAGTCTCACGGTCTCTCCTGCCCGGGCTGGCTTTGAACCGCGATCCTCAGATCTCAGACTCCTGAGTAGCTAGGATTACAGGAGTGAGCCACCAGCGCCCGGCTGGAATCTGACTCTTATGAGAGGTTGGAGCTCAGCCTTTCTGTAATAGGTGAGGGGAAGAAGTAGGAGAAGGATTGGGTCCCCTTTTCCCTGGCCCTGTCTTTCCATTACTTACTTTCCATTCCTTCAGTCTCCAAGTATCGCAGATCACAGGGCAAATCTGGCTCTTGCTGTAATGCAGGTTTCAATTCTGGCTCCAGCATTCTTGGTGAGATCATGCATAGTGTGGGTTCGAGCCCAGGTTCTAGCTTGGGCTCTTGTGTTGAGCTGGGTTCCAGTGCTGAGCCCAGATCCAGCCCTGCCTGTAGCAGTGGCTCCAACTCCAGGTCCAGACTTTGCTCTGGCATCAGCTCTGACTTCAAATCTAGTGCCTCAAGTTCTGGGTCCAGTTCAAGTTCCTTGGGTTGTAGCAGCTCATCCGTCTGTCTTCCAATCACAAAACAGACAAAGTAGGGCTTGGCAGTTAAGGTGAAATAAGGTATGGTATAGCAAGGAGAAATTGTCTCTCTATTCTAAAAAGTCAATAGAGGAGCCAGGCGCTGGTGACTCACACCTGTAATCCTAGCTACTCAGGAGGCTGAAATCTGAGGATCATGGTTCAAAGCCATCCTGGGCAGAAAAATCCTTCTCTTATCTCCAATAAACCACTCAGAAAACTGGAAGTGGTGCTGTGGCTCAAGTGGTAGAGCACTAGACTTGAGCTGAAGAGCTGAGGGACAGTGTGCCCAGACCAACAGTTCATGCCCCATGACTGACCCCCCGCCCCCCCAAAAAAATATAACTACCATATGATATAGCTTTTCTTTTTTTTTTTTTTTTTTGTCGGTCGTGGGGCTTGAACTCTGGGCCTGGGCGCTGTCCCTCAGCTCTTCAGCTCAAGGCGAGCGCTCTACCACTTGAGCTACAGTGCCACTTCCGGTTTTCTGGTGGTTTTTTATTGGAGATAGGAGTCTCACGGTCTCTCCTGCCCAGGCTTTGAACCCTGATCCTCAGATCTCAGCCTCCTGAGTAGCTAGGATTATAGGCGTGAGCCACCAGCGCCCGGCTATGATATAGCTTTTCTAATTGCTGGGTGTATTTCTCTTTCCTTCTTTCTTTCTTTGTTTTTTTTTTGTTGGTTGTGGGGCTTGAACTCTGGGCCTGGATTATAGGTGTGAGCCACCAGTGCCCAGCTTGCTGGATATATTTCCAAAGGAAATGAAATCAGTATATAAAAAAGATACTGACAAGCTGGGTGGTGGCTCATGCCTGTAATCCTAGCTACTCAGGAGGCTGACATCTGAGGATCACTGTTCAAAGCCAGGAAAGTCCATGAAACTCTTAGCTCCAATTAACCACCAGGAAAAATTTGGAAGTAGCACTGTGGCTCAAGTGGTAGAGCACTAACCTTGAGCAAGTTCAGGGGCCCAGGCCCTTAGTTCAAGCCCTATGATCACAAAACCAAATCAAAACAAAACAAAACATGGTATCTACATTCCCATGCTTATTGCAGAATACTCACCAAGAAATGAAATCTCTGAGATGATGTATATATTTTAAAAATGCAGCATTACTCAGCTGGTATTTTGTATGTGTGTATGTTAGTAGTCTGGCTTTTTCATTCATGGTTGATACGCTACCACATGAACCACAACTCTAGTTTGAGCTTTCTGATGGTTAATTGGAAATAAGAGTCTCATGGATTTGTCTGGTTAGGCTGGCTTCTAATTGTGATCTTCAGATCTCAGTAGATCTTCAGATCTGAGTAGCTAGGATTATAGGCATGAACCACCAGCACATCCAGTATTTTCTTTTTTCTGCCAGTCTTGGGGCTTGAACTCAGGGGACTGAGCACTGTCTCTGAGCCTCTTTTTGCTCAAGTCTAGCACTCTACTTGAGCTACAATGCCACTTCCAGCTTTTTCTGTTTATGTGGTACTGAGGAATCGAACCCAGGGCTTCATGTGTACTTGGTAAGCATTCTACCACTAAGCCACATTCCCAGCCCAGCCAGTATTTTCATAAAATGAAATACTATAATTTTTGGCAACACAGATGGAATTTCAGATACCACATCTCCTCATTCATTTGTGGAAGCTAAAACAAGAAGTGAAGAGTAAAAAAATGGTTACTAAAGCCAGGCATCGATAGCTCACGCCTGTAATCCTAGCTACTCAGCCTAGGCAGGAAAGTCCGTGAGACTCTTCTCTCCAATAAACCACTCAGAAAACTGGAAGTGATGCTGTGGCTCAAGTGGTAGAGCACTAGCCTGAGCTGAAGAGCTGAGGGATAGCACCCATATCAACAGTTCAAGCCCCATGACTGAACCCCCGCCCCCCCCCAAAAAAAAGCTTACCAGAGGGTAGAACAGGAAGGAGGAAGCAGGGGAAGAATAGCAATTTAGTACTATGCTTGGTATCTTGTAGGTGCCTATTAACACTAGTGATTATGACTATTATTAACAGGCAGCAGGAAAGTAGGAAAGGAGGTAAAATAAGATAGAATGGGAAAAATCTAGAGGCCTGGAAAGTGTGGGTAAAGAAAGAAACAAGGATGGAGGGACTAGGGTTGAGCAGGTAGCCACTTTTAGCAGGCCAAAAGGATTAGGAGGATGGGAGAAAGATTTGTATCTTACCTGTTAGAGACTACAATGAGCCTATGTTTCAGGTATTTTCTCTGTTCTTCAAGATTAACTGTGGAGACACACATAGGAGGTAAGAAGTCAGAGGGTTAGACACAGGGCTCAAGGTTCCCCTAAGTGCAGACAGCATTGACAATCAATCATATCTACCCACTAACTAGTGTGCCCACAGACTAATAATCCCTTAGCTCTAGTGTGTATCTGAGTTTCTGTGTTTAAAAGACGGGGCTAACATCAGCTGCACTGAATATTGATGAAAATGAACTAAGCAACTCAAGGGCAGCGATGGGAGGGTGGGAATGAGAGGGAAAGAGGGAAGAGCTAACACTAAGAAAAAGGAAAGAAATGGACATATCACTCAACTCAGAAGAAATAGTTGTATTGTCAAAGCTTATAGACTTCACAAACTTTATAGGCCAAGATAATGACAATGTGCCTTGTGAAGGTTAAAATGTGACTTTAACTATCACTATCCTACAATACTGTGACATTTCTGAAATTTATGTAATCACTTAATCTCAACCAAAATTATTTTAAAAAAGAAGGGGCTAGAACCAGGTGCAGTGGCTCATGCTTATAATCCTAGCTACTCAGGAAGCTAAGACCTGGAGGATCATGGTTCAAAGTCAGACTGAGCAGAAAAATCTTCAACACTCTCCAATGAACCAGCAAAAAGAAGCTGGACTGGGGTGTGTGATCAAGTGGTAGAGCAACCACTGTAAGGGAAAAAGTTGTGAAAGAGAGTACCAGTCCTCTGTGTGTAAGCCATGGCACCAGCAAAATAGAGAGAATGAATGGATTGGTAAAATGTGGTATATGTACACAAAGGAGTTTTACTCATCCATTAGAAAGAATAAACGGATGTCATTTGTAGGAAAATGGATGGGCCTCGAATAAATTATGCTTAGTGAGATAAGTCAAACTTAAGAGAGACAAATGTCACATGTTTTCTCTCATATGTGGAAGCAAGATCTAAAATATAACTGGACATGATAACCTATATAGGATTTTAAGCGATGACACACAGCAGTCAGACGAAAGGGGATTATCCTTAGGGGATGAACACAAAGGTGTAACTTCTCTGAACATTTTTTAATTTTTTGCCAGTCCTGGGGCTTGAACTCAGGGCTTTGGCACTGTCTCTGAGCTTCTCTTTTTTTTTTTTTTGTCGGTCGTGGGGTTTGAACTCTGGGCCTGGGCGCTGTCCTTCAGCTCTTCAGCTCAAGGCGAGCGCTCTACCACTTGAGCTACAGCGCCACTTCCGGTTTTCTGGTGGTTTATTGGAGATAGGAGTCTCACAGTCTTTCCTGCCTGGGCTGGCTTTGAACTGTGATCCTCAGATCTCAGCCTCCTGAGTAGCTAGGATTACAGGCATGAGCTACCAGCGCCCGGCTCTGAGCTTCTCTTTCTTGCTCAAGGCTAGCACTCTACCACTTAAGCTACAGCACCACTTCTGGCTTTTTCTGTGTAGATAGTACTGAGGAATTGAAGCCAGGGCTTCATGCATGCTAGGCAAGCACTCTACCACTAAACCACAGTCCCAGCCCTCTCTGAACATTTAAAATACTATTTATTAAAATTAATTCCAGGCAATGGCAACATGATTTTTTGTTTTTTGTCTATTTGTCAGTTGTGGGGCTTGAACTCAGGACCTGGTGCTATCCCTGAGCTTTTTCACTCAAGGCTAGCATTCTACCACTTTGAGCCACAGCTCCACTTCTGGTTTTCCAGTGGTTAATTAGAAATAAGTCTTACAGACTTTCCTGCCTGGACTGGCTTTGATCCATAACCATCAGATCTCAGCCTCCTAAGTAGCTAGGATAACAGGCATGAGCCACCAGCCCTTGGCAATATACCTTTGTTTTTGTCGTTATTCTTGCCAGTGGTGGTGTTTGGTTTTGCTTTGGGTAGTTTTTCTTTTAGGGGGGCAGGTAAAGGGAGAATGCAGAAAGGGAGGAAGGAAGAGTGAACAAATGCAATCATGCTATTCAGTATATACTATGTGGAAAATGAACCATGTAACTTGTGGGCAGGGATGGGAGGGGAAAACTGGGGGAAAGTGAAGGAAGAGATGACTTTGTCCAAAAAAATAAATTTACTCATTATCTGACTTATGAAATGGTAACCCCTATGTATAACACATTAATAGTAACAATAAAATTATTTAAGAGAGAGAGAGAGAAGTTGATATGGATGTCTGAAAGTAGTTGCAATCTAGGACAAAGTATGGCAATGAAACCCACTTTTTTCCCGGTAGTAGCGCCCGAAAGCCTCATCACGGGGGATCCGGGGATAGAGGAAGCGCAGTGGGTTCTCAGGGATGTTCTCCTCGGTGAGCAGCTGGTAGTGGCGGATGATTTCGGTCAGTGGGAGGGACTGCAGCACTTCCTTGGTGAAGGGCTGCACAGATCGGATGGGCATCTTACCTGAAGAGTGGATGTAGGAACAGGTTAGAGACAAGAGCCTGGGCCCATTGCTCCCCACCCAGGTTGCCTAACCCTAAAGCTACTGCAGGATTCAGTACATAGTATAGAAAACCAAAGACAGGCAGAGGAATAGAGAATCAGGTAGAAAACAAAGGCTGTGGGGAAGTGCAGGGAAGAGCAGCTGACCATCCTGGTGTTCCACCCAGGAGCAGGTGATTCCCCCTTCTGCAGATTCACTGAAACGCAGCAGAAAAGTCCCAGAGATGGTCTTCTTCAGTAGCCGGCGTTCCTGGCTCCGACTCACAAAGCCCATAATGCGTCTGGTACAGAAAAAGCAGCTTGAGATACAATCCCCTCGCCTCCCCCTCCGCCCCGCCCCACCATTCCTGTCCCCCTTGTATGGAAACGAGTGCCAGGTTTTGGCCCCAGCTCTGTCTCTTAGAAACGTCCCCATCAATGGCCAAGTTCACTTCACTTCCTCCACCTGTGGATTTAAGGCATGAGGATTTGGTGAAATCAAACAGACGAAAAGCACCTGACAGCTGGGTGCTGTCATCCTGGCTACTCAGGAAGCTGAGATCTGAGAATTGAGCCTGAGCCTGTTATCTCCAATTAACTAGCAAAAAGGCTGGAAGTGGAAGTGTGGCTCAAGTGGTAGGGTACCAGCCTTGAGCAAAAAGGCCAAGGAAGAAGTTGGGCACTGATAGCTCATACCTGTAATCCTCGCTATGCAGGAGACTGAGATCTGAGATCTTAGCTCAAAGCCAGTGAAGGGCAGAAAAGACCTTGAAACTTTTGTTTCTCATTAATCACCAAAAATAGCCCAATGTGGCTCAAGTGGTAGAGTACTAGCCTTGAGCCAAAAAAAGCTAAAGGATAGCACCCAGGCCCTGAATTCAAGCCCTAGGACGAAAACACACACACAAAAAAGCCACAACGACAAAAAAAGCTAAGGAAAAACATAAGGCCCTGAGTTTAAGCCTCACTAATGGCACATGCATATGCATGTGCATGTGTACACATGCGTGCGTGCATGCATGCACGCGCGCACACACGCACACACACAAACAGCACCTTATGAAGGCCAAGTAATGTGCAAATGGGCAGGCAGTGAGAATACGGCTCTAGAGTCACAAAGGCCTGGGTTTAAATGCCAGCTCTGTCCTTTGGGCAAGTTCCTGAACTTAAGACTTAGTTTCCTCATGTGAAATGAAGTCGGGAACACTCATCCCTCAGAACGGTCATAGTAATTAAATGTGATAATTCAAGAAAGCATTCCCCAGGTTCGGGAGCATAGGATGCCCTTGATAAAAAATACAGGCCATGACTACCATTATTACAATTGTGGCCCTGTATGAGTTTCAGCTCCATCTCTATTTGCCACTGGGGGTGCACCTAGTCTATTCTGAGTTCAGAAAAGAACAAAGATGGGAAGGGTGACTGAGGACTTACCCATCATTCCAGAGATCCTTCAGGTGATCATGTACCAGCTCAAGAATTTTGTCCAGCCATGTCCAGAATGGTATCTTGCCAGGAGGGCTCTCTCGCTGGAAGAGGAATGGAAAGGTGGAGCTGTCTCTGTTGGAGGGGAGGAACACTAGAGATGGGGCAGTGTTTGGGCTAGATCTAGCTACACAAGATCCAAGCAGTTACCTTGCTGAAGTCAGTCCAGGACAACAGTGGGTCCTCCATCCTAAAGTTCTGTCCTATGGAACAGACAGTCACAGAGAGGTCACATGACTGAAAGAGGGAAGCAAGTTGAGGCAGGGGTCCTGGGATAGATAGCTGGGACACAAGGCAGGGGCAGACTAAGGCTGGGGAAAGGGAAAGAAAAGGAGATGTGTACCGAAGAGTTTGTTCTTTAACATGCTCAGCTGCTCAGCATCGAGACCTCGGCCGATATAGTTAGAGAACTGCCAACTGAGAGCAGGGCCCAGCAGGCTCCAGGGAGCCAGAGGGGGGCTGGAGAAGAACAGCTGGTTCTGTGGGAATGGGAGGAGAGTCGGATGGTTCTAAAACAGTCCCTCACACCAGGCTTCCATCCCCTTCGATCTATACTCACCCACTGGCCTAATCTCCTACCTGATTTGGGCTGAGAAGATTGTACCACAGAATGGAGGCCCAGGCAATGGACAATTGGTTCATATTAGAAATAATCACCACAGGGAGAGTGTCCGTCTGGGGAGAAGATAAGAGTCAGGGAGGACGGATATGATGTTTTTTCTTTTCTTTTTTTGTTGGTCATGAGGCTTGAACTTGGGCCTGGGCACTGTCCCTGAATGGTTCAGCTCAAGGCTAACGCTCTACCAGTTGAGTCACAGAGCCATTTTTGGTTTTCTAGTGGTCAATTGGAGATAAGAGTTTCACGGACTTTCCTGCCTGGGCTGGCTTTGAACCGTGATCCTCAGATCTCAGCCTCCTGAGTAGCTAGGATTACAGGTGTGAGCCACCAGCGCCCGGTGGATATGATGTTCTTTTGTTTTGTTTTGTTTTTGGGTCCGGTCGTGGGGCCTGAACTCTGGGCCTGGGCGCTGTCCCTCAGCTCGTGAGCTCAAGGCTAGCACTCTACCACTTGAGCACCAGCGCCACTTCTGGCTTTTTTCTTTTTTTTGCTTATGTGGTGCTGAGGAATTGAACTCAGGGCCTCATGCATGCAAGGCAAGTGCTCTACCACTGATCCACCTTCTCAGCCCATGATGTTCTTAACGGCAGATATTTCCTAGGGGCAGGCAGAGGGGGACAGTCCACCCTCAAAGTCTTCAGTTTATATCCTCCCCATGCCTCCCTCCAAATCTGCCCCATGTTCTCCTACTTTCTTTCACTCACTTGCAGCTCCATCTTCAGACCCTGGTAGATATAGTTGACCGTGAAGCTGATAATGTGCAATTCTTCTGTCACAGTCATCGGTCCCTGTGACAGCCAGAGACAGTGATAAGAGGATCCTTTGGCAAATTCCCTGATTTATTGCTTTGGCAAATTCTCGGTCTTACCTTATTGTTGCCCTTTCCTTGACCAGTTGGACGTTGTTCTACCAGTGTCTGTGGATTGGGAGTAAAGAGAGAGAATGTTCAGAGTGGGGACACCAAGGTCCCTGGATCTTCCTATTTTGTATCAGAGCTTGGAAAGTTTCTCTAGTCTAACAGTCCTTTATCTTCCTTACCAAGAAGCCGAAGTCCCAAATTAAACCCTCTTTCTGTCCTTTCTCTGGGGTCAAAGTTTTCTGGTTTGAGGTTAGAATGTTGAACTTCCGGAAGCTGTTCCAAGAGAAAGAAAATGAATGGAGATAAAGAGCAAAGTTATGTTTAATTTTTAAATTTTATTTATTTTTATGTCAGTGGTAGTACTGGGGCTTGAACTCAGGGGGCACTTCCTTAGCTCTTTGGATCAAGGCTGGTGCTCTACTACTTGGGCCACACCTCTACTTCTGGCTTTATGCTGGTTAATTGGAGATGAATCTCTTGCATTTGTGTGCCAGGGCTGTGCTTTAAACAATGATCCTTAGCTCTCAGCTCCCTAAGTACCTAGGATTACAGGTATGATCTACCAGCATCCAGCCAGGAATAGGATTTTTTTAGAGTAGTTATTTTTGAAACTCAGCAGGAAAACAGAAATTCTATTTCATTTCACGCTCCCTTCTCTCTTTACCCATGTCCCACCCAAATTCCCCTCTTTGTCTTCCCACCAGAGCTGCCAAACATGGTACAGCACAGACGTCTGCAGGTATCCTGGTCAGGTACCTACCTTTGTGACTGAGGAGGATTCCTGAAAAGAAATTTAAAAATAATAATAATTAAAAAGTACAAAAGTACAGAAGTTAGGAACTTGATTTTTTTTTTTTTTGTCGGTTGTGGGGCTTGAATTCTGGGCCTGGGCGCTGTCCCTCAGCTCTTCAGCTCAAGGCGAGTACTCTACCACTTGAGCTACAGTGCCACTTCCGGTTTTCTGGTTGTTTATTGGAGATAGGAGTCTCACGGTCTCTCCTGCCTGGGCTGGCTTTGAACCGCGATCCTCAGATCTCAGCCTCCTGAGTAGCTAGGATTACAGGCGTGAGCCACCAGCACCCGGCAGGAACTTGATTTTTGTAATTAAATACACTTGAATTCAAACCTGCATCTCAGTAGCTATGTGAGCTCATAGAAAAGACAATCTCAAAGTGACAGATATGGAAAAATCACTCAAATTAAACCAAAGGGAAATTCAAGAGCAAGCAGATAATGCTAAAAAATTTAACCTTCGCATAATCGGAGTGGACGAAGGTGAGGAATTCCAGAGCAAGGGAATGAAACACCTATTTAACAAGATAGTCAATGAAAATTTTCCCCACCTCAAAAACGACCATCTTAACTACATCACAAAAGCTTATCGAACACCCAACAAGCAAGATCCCAGGAGAAACACTTCTAGACACATTATAGTAAAAATGATGGATCTGAATAATAAGGAAACAATCCTGCATGCAGCAAAAATGAAGAAGGAGCTATACTACAACGGGAAAAAAATTAGAATCACTGCAGATCTCTCCACACAAACAATGAATGCAAGAAAAGCCTGGAAAAGCACCATACGAGCCCTGAGAGCCAATAACTGCCAACCCAGACTGATATACCCGGCAAAGCTAGCATTCACATTCGATGGAGAACTGAAAACTTTTAATAGCAAAGAAAAACTAAATGAATACGTAAACATTAAGCCAGCATTACAAAGAATTCTAAGAGGGGGGACACAACCTGAAGAAAGCAACCAGGAACTGGGACCTGCCCCAAACAGGCATTACTCAAAGTCTAACTGAGCAAGCACAGGAGGAAAGGAAAGAAGAAAAACTTAGGAAAACGGAATGGCAGGGACAACAATGCATCTCTCTATACTTTCTCTTAATATAAATGGGCTGAATTCGCCAATTAAAAGAAAACGAACTGAGGACTGGATCAGAAAACAAGACCCATCCATCTGTTGCCTTCAGGAGACCCACCTCTCAGCCAAACATACAAACAAACTCAGAGTGAAGGGGTGGAAAAGGATCTACCAATCAAATGCCCCCAATAAGAAAGCAGGTGTAGCTATCCTGATATCTGACAAAATAAACTTTTCATTAAAATCAGTACAGAAAGACAAGGACAGACACTACATATTAATAAAGGGAACAATCCAAGAGGAGGATATAACCATCATCAACTTATATGCCCCAAATATCGGTGCACCCAGATATGTCAAACAAATGCTCTCAAACTTACAGAATAAAATAGATCCCAATACGATAATACTAGGAGACTTTAACACGCCACTCTCACCAAAGGACAGGTCTACCAACCAGAGGATTGGCAAAGAAGCTACCGAATTAAGTGAGGCCATACTTCAAGCGGAATTAACTGACATCTACCGAGTATTTCACCCTAAAACAACACAGTACACATTCTTCTCAGCAGCTCATGGAACTTTCTCCAAAATAGACCATATCATAGTTCATGCAAGGAACTTAAGCAAATACAAAGGGATTGACATAATCCCCTGTATCCTATCTGACCACAGTGGAATCAAGCTAGCTCTCAATAACAAAGCATACCTCAGAAATTTCTCTAATACATGGAAATTGAACAGCACACTCCTTAACAATACCTGGGTAACAGAAGAGATCAGAGAAGAAATAAAGCATTTCCTACAACTCAGTGAAAATGAAAACACCTCACAAAGAAACTTGTGGGACACAGCAAAAGCAGTCCTGAGGGGCAAATTTATTGCCCTCAGTGCCCACATCAAGAGAATGGAGACAGACCAAGTAAATAATCTCATGTTGCAACTAAAACAGCTAGAAAAACAAGAAAAAATGGGACCTAAAGCTACTAGACGAAGCCAGATAACCAAATTAAGAGCAGAGATTAACCAATTAGAAAATCAGAAAACCATAACCAAAATAAACCAAACAAAAAGCTGGTTCTTTGAAAAATAAACAAAATTGATGGCTGGTTGGCAAGATTAATTAAAAAAAGAAGAGAGGAAACTCATATTAATAGGATTAGGGATGCCACCGGAAACATCACAACACGTACCCAAGATATCCAAACAATTCTAACAGACTACTTTCAAAAGCTATACTCTCTAAAGGAAGAAAATCTGGCAGAAATGGATGCATTTTTAGAGAAATACAAGTTACCCAAACTGAGCAAAGAAGAAGTTAACCAATTAAATAAGCCAATATCCTATAATGAGATACAGGAAGCTATCAAAAGTCTTCCAACAAAAAAAAGCCCAGGACCAGATGGATTCACAGCAGAATTCTATAAGACCTTTAAAGAAGAACTAATACCCATACTCCTCAAGCTCTTCAGAGAAACAGAGAAGGAGGGAGCTATCCCAAACTCATTCTACGAAGCCAATATCACACTCATCCCCAAACCAGGCAAAGACCCAACCAAAAAGGAGAATTACAGGCCAGTTTCCTTGATGAACACAGATGCAAAGATCCTTAACAAGATTCTAGCTAACAGAATCCAGAAACACATAAAAAAAATAATACACTATGATCAGGTAGGCTTCATCCCAGAGACACAGGGATGGTTTAACATACGTAAGTCAATAAATGTAATCCAGCATATCAACAGAGCCAAGGTCAAGAATCACATGATTATCGCCACAGATGCAGAAAAGGCCTTTGATAAAATTCAACATTCATTCATGCTAAAAGCTCTGGAGAAAATAGGAATAGAAGGAACATTTCTAAAAACAATAAAAGCCATTTATGACAGACCAATAGACAATATTATACTTAATGGGGAAAGGCTACAACCAATCCTCCTAAAAACATGAACAAGGCAAGGATGCCCACTGTCTCCACTCCTCTTCAACATAGTCCTAGAACCCTTAGCCAGGGCAATAAGGCAAGAAAAAGACATTAAAGGGATCCGCATAGGGAAAGAAGAAGTTAAACTATCCCTTTTTGCAGACAACATGATACTATACCTCCACGATCCCCAAAACTCCATCCCCAAACTTTTAGAAATTATAAGTCACTTCGGCAAAATAGCAGGATACAAAATAAACCCACAAAAATCAGTTGCCTTCCTATACACTGATAATGTACAGGAAGAGAGGGAAATAAAGGGAGCAACCCCATTCACAATAACCTCCCAAAAAATAAAATATTTAGGAATTAACCTAACCAAAGATGTAAAAGAACTATTTAATGAGAACTATAAAAAGTTAAAGAAAGAAATTGCAGAAGACACTAGGAAATGGAAAGACCTCCCATGCTCCTGGATAGGCCGACTTAATATAGTAAAGATGGTAATACTTCCAAAACTAATATACAAATTCAATGCAATTCCTATTAAAATCCCAATGACGTACATCACTGAAATACAGAAAACAGTCCAAAAATTTATATGGAACAACAAAAGACCTAGAATAGCCAAAACAATTCTAGGGGATAAAGACAATATGGGAAGGCTATCCATGCCGAACTTCAAACTCTACTACAGAGCTATAATAACAAAGACAGCATGGTACTGGCACAAAAACAGACCCGAAGACCAATGGAACAGAATAGAAGATCCAGATATAAATCCACAGGCCTACAGCCAGCTGATATTCGACAAAGGAGCCAAAGACATACAATGGAAGAAACACAGCCTCTTCAACCGCTGGTGCTGGGAAAACTAGGCAGCCACATGCAGAAAACTAAAAGTGGACCCCAGCCTATCACCATGCACCAACATCAACTCAAAATGGATTAAAGACCTTAACATTAAACCTGAATCTCTGAAACTACTGCAGGACAGAGTAGGAGAGACACTTGAACTAATAGGCACAGGAAGGAACTTCCTGAACAGAGTCCCAGGGTCACAACAAGTTGGAGAGAGACTCGACAAATGGGACTACCTGAAAATAAAAAGCTTCTGCACAGCTAAATCTATCGCAACTAAGTTAGAAAGACAACCAACTAATCGGGAAAAAATATTTACCAGCAATATATCAGACAAGGGGTTAACATCCTGTATATACAGGGAACTCAAGAAACTAATCCCTCCCAAACCTAACAAACCAATTACTAAATGGGCAAGGGAACTAAAGAGGGACTTCTCAAATGAAGAAATAAAAATGGCAAAGAAACACATGAGGAAATGTTCATCATCCCTGGTGGTGAAGGAAATGCAAATAAAGACAACCCTGAGATACCACCTCACCCCAGTCAGAATGTCCCACATCCACAAATCAGCCAACGACAAATGCTGGAGGGGATGTGGAGAAAGAGGAACCCTATTACACTGCTGGTGGGAATGTACACTTATACAACCACTTTGGAAAGCAGTCTGGAGGGTCCTTAGAAAGCTAAAGATTGACCTCCCTTACGACCCAGTCATACCACTTCTAGGCATCTACCCTGAACAACAGGAACCAATATACAAGGACACGTGCACCTCCATGTTTATTGCAGCACTGTTCACAATAGCTAGGATACGGAAACAACCTAGATGCCCCACCACAGATGAATGGATCCAAAAATTGTGGTATCTATACACAATGGAATATTATGCAGCCATTAGAAATGACAAAATAATGGCATTTGCAGGGAAATGGATGGAGCTAGAAGGAATCATGTTGAGCGAGGTAAGCCAAGAACGAAGAGACAAACGGTACATGGTCTCCCTGATAAGTGGATGCTAAATCCAAAATGTTAGGTGATACGACAAAACTAACAGGACTTAAGAAACAAAGAACTCCTGCTCATCTGGTTGAACCACTACTAAATATCCCCATGCTGCTGATCACAAATATGGTATATAACATGTTAACACTGTTATATATTACAGACTGTGGTAGACAATTTCCTCCAGGGAAGTTAGAATGAACTTGTGACTTTGAAATTATGTAATCACTTAATCACAATCAAAAAAAAAAAAAAAAGAACCTCGGGGAAGGGAGGGAGGGAGGGGATGGTAGGGGGAAAACAATGGAGGGGGTAACAATGTTCAAGAGGAAGTATACTCATTACCTCACTCATGTAACTGTAACCCTCTGTATAGTATCTTTACAATAAAAAAAAAAAAAAAAAAGACAATCTCTCTAAGCTTGTATTCTTTTTCTTTTCTTTTGTCAGTCGTGGGGCTTGAACTCTGGGTTTGGGCACTGTCCCTCGGCTCTTCAGCTCAAGGCTAGAACTTTACCACTAAGCCACAGAGCCAGTTCCAGGTTTCTGGTCATTTATTGGAGACAAGACTTTCATGGACTTACCTGCCCAGGCTGGCTTTGAACCACAATCCTGGGATCTTAGCCTCCTGAATAGCTAGAATTACAAGCATAAGCCACCAGTGTCCCACATTGTTTTCTTTTTCTTTTGTCTGTTGTGGGGCTTGAACTCAGGGCCCAGGCACTGTTCTGAACTTTCTTGCTCAAGGCTAGCACTCCACCACTTTAAGCCACAGCTCCACTTCTGGTTTTTGAATCATTAATTGGAAATCAGTCTCACCAGTACTTTTCTGCCAGGGCTAACTTTGAACCACAATCCTCATATCTACCTCCTAACTAGGATTATAGGCATGAACCACTGTGCCTAGCTTGAGCCAGTATTCTTATTTGCACATTTTATTTTATTTTTTTATTTTTTATTTTTTGGTGGGTCATGGGGCCTGAACTCTTCAGCTCAAGGCTAACGCTCTACCACTTGAGCCACAGCGCCACTTCCGGCTTTTTTCTTTTTGCTTATGTGGTGCCGAGGAATCGAACCCAGGGCCTCAGGCATGCAAGGCAAGCGCTCTACCACTGAGCCACCTTCCCAGCCCCTGCACATTTGAATACCCAACTTGTAGTTGCTCTTGTATGTCACATAGTAGGTGCCCCCAGGAGTAATGAAAGGGAAGGAAGAGTTAGTTCATACTACCTCCACCCCAGCCCATGTCCTGTCCGTCCCTTGGTCCCACCATGCACCTGTGCTAACTTACTTGTCAATGGAGACTTCTGCCATCAGTGACTCATTGCCTTCCTGGAGTCTCACTAGCAGCCTGCGGGGAAAGGAAGATGGATTGGGAAAAATGGCTCATCTAACCTCCTGGAGAGGCCAGGTAAGGGTTTAGCAAAAGCTAAGAAGCTAAGGGAAAGAATTAAAGGAAGAAGATGAATATAAAGGAGAGAAAAAAGAAAGGACAGGAGTGAGATCTGTAAAGGCAAAAAATACCAGTGCATAGTGACAGGGCTGGAAAAAGAAGGCAGGTGCTCTATAATGCCAACCGTGTTCGGACGGTGAACTTGCTCCCTGTCTTGAGGATGAGGGGCCGATGGAGAGTTTGGGGCATGTAGGGTTGAGCCTCCACCACAAATGCTCTGCGGACAGAGGTATGGAGAAGGTTATCAGTATGTGTAAGAATGTCCCCTGTTATTTCTTTCCTTCTGCTCTTCCCAGAGCTCCCTCCCTGGCCACCAGACCTGTGGAGCAGATTATGTAGTAATTCTGTGACTTGGGCCTTCTGTAGATGTACTCCATCTTTAAAAGTGTCACCCTTATACGCAACCATGTGGCTCAATTCCTTCAGCTGCTTCAGGAGCTGCCGCAGATGAAACAATAGCTTTGCTCCAGCTGTGAACCTGGCAACAGAATCCAGAGAGAGAGGATCCGTGAGTTTCTGGGGTGGAGTCACCACCAAGGTTCTGGGAGAGCGCCACTGGTGGCTCACACCTGTAATCCTACCTACTCCGGAGGCTGAGACCTGAGGCTCATGGTTTGAAGCCAGCACAGGCTGGCTATTATTATTATTTTCTCTAAAGAACTACTCGAAAAATCTGGAAGTCACACTGTGGCTCAAGTGAAACAGCACTAGCCTTGAGAACGAAGAGTCAGGGACAATGCCAGGCCCTGAGATGAAGCCCCCAGGACCAGCAAATAAAAAAAAATTCTGGGGGCTGGGAAGGTGGCTCAGTGGTAGAGGACTTGCCTTGCATGCATGAGGCCCTGGGTTCGATTCCTCAGTACCACATAAGCAAAAGAAAAAAGCCGGAAGTGGCGCTGTGTCTCAAGTAGTAGAGCGCTAGCCTTGAGCTGAAGAATTGAGGGACAGCACCCAGGCCCAGAGTTCAGGCCCCACGACCGGACCCAAAAAAAAAAAAAATTCTGGGGAAAACTGATTTGGAAGCATATAACAGATTATTCAGCATGATTCATAATTCAAGAGATGAAAAAAATCAAAGTCATTTCACACATGACACTGATACAAGGTTTATTAAATGAGAGTTATTTCTAACATGATGCTTGCTGTGTATGATTTATTGTGTTTCACACACATTAATGAAATACACTTACAACCAGCCCATGGGGTAGGTACTAGTATTATACCTGTTTCACAGAGGATAAAACTGAAGGACACAAAAAAGGTGGCTTTCTCAAGGGCCTTCAACTCGTCAAATCTAGGGGGCTAGGAATGTGGCTTAGTGGTAAAATGCTTGTCTAGCATGCACAAAGCCCTGGTTTTGATTCCTCAGTACCACTTAAACAGAAAAAGCCAGAAGCGGTGCTATGGCTCAAGTGGTGGAGTGCTAATCTTGAGCAAAAGAGGCTCAGGGACAGTGTTCAGGCTCTGAGTTCAAGCCCCAGGACTGGCCCCCTCCCCCCCCCCCCAAAAAAAAAAAAAAGTGGACATGGTGATGTGTGCCTATCATCTCAGCTGTGGCAATTGTCCAGGCCAGCCTGGATGAAAAAGTAAAACTCTATTTAAGAATAATCAGGGAGGGGAGAAAGGGCCGGTGCTCAAACAACAGAGAGCCCACCTAGCAAACATGAAGTCCGGAGGTCAAATCACAAAATGAAAAGTTACATTGTGCATCAATTCCTTACTTTCTCCAAAGCAAAGACTAGGTCTTTGTGTTACTTGTGTCATGAAGATTAAAAAGCAGAGAACATCAAAGCTAGCCAGGACAGGGGCTGGGAAGGTGGCTCAGTGGAAGAGCGCTTGCCTTGCATGCATGAGGCCCTGGGTTTGATTCCTCAGCACCACATAAGCAAAAAGAAAAAAGCCAGAAGTAGCACTGTGGCTCAAGTGGTAGAGTGCTAGCCTTGATCTGAAGAGCTGAGGGACAGCGCCCAGGCCCAGAGTTCAGGCCCCACGACTGGACCCCCCCAAAAAAAAAACAACTAGCCAGGACAGGAAAGCCCATGAGAGTCTTATCTCCAATTAACCACCCCAAAGCAGGAAGTGGAGTAGCTCAAGTGGTAGAGCACTAGCCTTGAGTACCAAAGCCCAGGCCCTCAGTTCAAACACCAGGACCAACACAAAACAAACAGAATATAGCTCCAGTGAGACAGAAGAGTTGGGCTCATTCTGGAGAGGGGAAGCCATTGAGAGCAGTCAGTGTTCCTTGCTGTGTGTAGCCCATGTCATCTCACAAAACACAAAGAGTGGCTCTGATCAGGAGGGGAAGAAAATGCATTTCCTCTTACCATTTCTCCAGTTGTTCCAACCCATGGTCCAGTGGCGCTCCAAGGCAGGCTTTTTGTTGCCGGACTTTCCATTCATCCAACTTTGGCAGCAGTAGTTCGACCAGGGTAGTTAATCGGCCCACCAGTGCTTTACAAGCATCCAGTACCTCCTAGGAGAGAGGATATGAGTGCTGAGTACCTCTGACCACCAGACTTCAGCATCTGACTGATGAAGAGACAAAGAGGCCAAAGTGACAGGGCCAGGGTCCCTAGATCCCACCATTTTCCCAGCCACTCCCCCTGCCCACTGCCTCTATCCTTTGCCCTCACCTTTCTCCTTTTGTCCAGTTCATTGGCAGTATTCTGCACAAGCTGCTGTTGCGTGCTGTGATGGGGGTCCGAAGATGTTTTCCCTAAATGGCATGAGTAGGAGTTAAAGTAGGTGCTTCTTTCCTTCTTCTCCTTTTCCCTGCCCCTCTCTTTTGTGCTGATACCAGGGCTTGAACTCAGGGTCTGAGCGCTGTCCTTCAAAGCTGGTGCTCTACCACTTGAGCCACAGCTCCATTTCTGGCTTTTTGGTGATTGATTGAAGATAAGGTTCTCATGGACTTTTCCTAACTTTGAGCATTGTGATCCTCAGATCTCAGCCTCTGGAGTAGTTAGGATTGCAGGCAGAAGCCATTGGCTACCAAACTTCTTCTCTTTCTTGGCATGGGTCTCAGTCAGTGACAGGAAAGGGAAATTTAGGAGGGAGAAGGGAAAGCCACACCATGGACAGGAACCTGGAGCTCTCTGGAAAATTCTGAATATACTAGAAGTCTACTGAACCGAATAAGGACATTTTCTATGCATTTCCTCCAATATTCAGAAGTTGTCCTTCCAGGGTGCGGGTGGCTCACACCTGTAATCCTAGCTACTCAGGAGGCTGAGATCTGAGGATCGCGGTTCAATGCCAGCCCTGGCAGGAAAGTCTGTGAGACTCTTATCTCCAATAAACCACCAGAAAACCAGAAGTGGCACTGTAGCTCAAGTGGTAGAGTGCTAGCCTTGAGCTGAAGAGCTGAGGGACAGTGCCCAAAGCCCAGAGTTCAAACCCCACGACCAACCCCCCCCAAAAAAAAAAACCCCAAAACACAGAAGTTGTCCCTCAGCTCTGCCTCCAGCCCAGCTTCTACAACATACTCTGGCACTTGTAGTCTTATATGTGAGGACTATAAACAGTGACATGTGGCTAACGGTAACTATTGCTCACTGGAGCTTTCCCTTTCTGCTCTCCTCCAACCTGGCCTCCCAGCCAACATGCCCGCTGTGCTTTCCTACTTTGGTTGAGAATCACGAATCGGAAGCTGAAGACATCCTGCAGGTCTTTCAGTTGTGTGATGGATTTCACCAGGTTCTGTACAGAGGAAGGGACTTTAATGAGATAACTTCTGAGGGAGGAAGAAGGATAAACCCTCCCACCCCAACTCTTGCCACATCCACCGACCTCCATCATAGCTCTTAGATCCAGGATTCGGGATTCGATCTCCACCTGTTCATTCTCCATGGGCATTTCAAGATCTGGTATGTCTTGATCCTGAAATAAAAGACTCTGAGCACATTTTAAGCTGTAACCTTTCACAGCAGTGGATCCTGTTCTGAGGCAAATTCTCTAAATTATTTTTTTTTTGGGGGGGGGGGGGGCGGTCCGGTCGTGGGGCCTGAATTTTGGGCCTGGGCACTGTCCCTCAGCTCTTCAGCTCAAGTCTAGCACTCTACCACTTGAGCCACAGCGCCACTTCCGGTTTTTTTTTTTTTCTGCTTATGTGGTGCTGAGGAATTGAACCCAGGGCCTCAGGCATACAAGGCAAGTGCTCTACCACTGAGCCACCTTCCCAGCCCAAATTCTCTCAGTTCTTAACAAAGTCCCTTTCTATGCCAAGAGCTTCCGAACACACTATGAAATTCTTCTTACCATCTGAGTCCTTTGAGCCTGATTTAGAATTCTTTGTTCCTCTAGAAGGAGATTAAAGATCAACTCAGCCAATTGAGTAGCACCTTGGGGAAAGACCTAGGTAAGAAAACAGAAAGAAGGGGCTGAGATGTAGCTCAGTGGCAAAGCACTTGCCTAGCAAGTGCAATGTCCTGGGTTCAATCCCCAGTACCAAAAAAGAAAAGATAAAAAAAATACAATTAAAAAAAAAAAGAAAGAAAAGAAAACAGAAAGAAGGGCTGGAAATGTGGCTTAGTGGTAGAGTGTTTGCCTAGCATGTATGAAGCCCTGACTTCAATTCCTCCATACCACATAAACAGAAAAAGCCAGAAGTGGCACCCTTAGGGCTCAAGTGGTAGAGTGCTAGTCTTAATCAAAAGAAGCTCAGAGACAGTGCCCAGGCCCTGAGTTCAAGCCTCAGGACTGGCAAAAAAACAAAAACAAAACAAAACAAAACAAAAAAAACCATAAAACAGAAAGGATTGATCTAATTCAACAAGATTTTTTTTTAATTTTGTGGGGTTGATAATTTGACCAAAGCCCTTGTGCATGCTAGGAAAATGCTCTCCCACTTATCTATAGCCCCAGTTTGCTTCTTTCCTTTAATCTATACCTTGGGACTGTCCTATACCCTGTAGGATGTTTAGCAGAATTTCTGCTACCCAGTAACATCTCTTCTCTTTCATTTACAACAACCAAAAATGTCTCCAGGCATTGCTAAATATCCCCTGGATGTGAGTGTAAAATGGCACTCAGTTGAGAACCACTGGCCAGGACTTTTTTTTTTTTTTTTGGTCAGTTTTGGGGCTTGAACTCTGGGCTTGGGCGCTGTCCCTGCGCTCTTCAGCTCAAGGTGAGCTCTCTACCGCTTGAGCCACAGTGCCACTTCCAGTTTTCTAGTGGTTTACTGGAGATAAGAGTCTCACAGACTTTGCTGCCTGGGCTGGCTTTGAACTGTGATCCTCAGATCTCAGTCTCCTGAGTAGCTAGGATTACAGGCCTGAGCCACCGGCGGCACCCGGCCCAAGACTATTCTTATTCCCTGGAATGTCCTCCTCCAACCCTTATCTCTGCCCTCATTTCTTTTTTTTTGGGGGGGGGTCTAGTTGTGGGGCCTGAACTCTGGGCCTGGGCACTGTCCCTCAGCTCTTCAGCTCAAGGCTAGCGCTCTTCCACTTGAGCCACAGCACCACTTCTGGCTTTTTTCTTTTTGCTTATGTGGTGCTGAGGAATCGAACCCAGGGCCTCAGGCATGCAAGGCAAGTGCTCTACCACTGAGCCACCTTTCCAGCCCCATCTGCCCTCATTTCTTGCCTATCATACTCTTATTCATTTTTCAAGGCTGGTCTGAGAAGTATTTCCTAATCCTCTTGGAGGATTATACTCAGACACTTGTTTATATAAACTAGAGAAGTTACATATTGTTTCAACATTTTGTTGTTGTTGTTGTTGGTTGTGGGGCCTGAACTCTGGGCCTGGGTGCTGTCCCTCAGCTCTTCAGCTCAAGGCTTCCACTCTACCACTTGAGCCACAATGCCACTTCCGGCTTTTTTCTTTTTGCTTATGTGGTGCTGAGGAATCGAACCCAGGGCCTCATGCATGCAAGGTAAGCACTCTACACTGAGCCACCTTCCCAGCCCCTCAACATTTTTTTTTAATGTGTGTGTGTGTGTGTGCACCAGTCCTAGGACTTGAGTGCTGGCCTTGGGCGCTGTCTCTAAGCTTTTCTGCTCTAGGCTAGCTCTCAATATCCACAGTGAAGCCACAGCTTCACTTCTGACTATTTTGGTGCTTAATTGGAGATAACAGTCTCATGGACTTTCCTGCCTGGGCTGGCTTTGAACTGTGATCCTCAGCTCTCAGCCTCCTGAGTAGCTAGTATAAGATTATAGGCATGGGCCAATGGTGCCCAGCTAATTCAATGATTTACAGTTACCTGCCACCCTCAAGCTTTTCTCTAATATTCCCAGTATTTCCCAATCCTGAATCCCTAGCCTTCTCCCAATAGTGTTATCCAGACTTAGTCCTCTCTGTCAATGAGCCCCCAAGTCTAGACTCTGCCCTCATCCCCAGGTCTGCCCCATTCCCTTTGCACCTTAGGTACTATTTCTCATCCCAAGCCATACTCTACACTCCCACCGTTAATTCCCAACCCCACCTGAATATCCTGAACATCCCTGTAGAATTTTCGCAAGTTGTGCTGTATCAACAAGCTCTTTGGGTCCTTACTGCAGCGGCCACATTCAGAGTTCAGTTGGTCCAAGAAATGAAAGAATAACATTTTGGCTTTGCAGTCATCATTCCCCAGGGCAGCTTCTTTCCTGAAAACCAGGAGTGACAAGGGTAATATCTCTGCAAGCTCTACGATGTTGGAGGCTCAGGAGAAAGGAAGCACTTTTTTCTTCCCTCAATTCTTTTTTTTTTTTTTTTATGCCAATTGTGGGGCCTGAACTCTGGGCCTGGGCGCTGTCCCTCAGCTCTTCAGCTATAGACCAGCACTCTACCACTTGAGCCTCAGCCCCACTTCTGGCTTTTTCTGCTTATGTGGTGCTGAGAAAATCGAACCTAGGGCCTCATGCATGCAAGGCAAGCACTCTTACCACTGAGCCACCTTCTTAAAACCCTCACCAGTTCTGGTCTTCAATCCAGGCCGCCAAGTACTGTCGAACATCCATGGGCAGAAGGCTTTCTGTATACAGCCGGTGCAGCTGGTCCAGATAAAAGCTGTCAAGACTCTGCAGCAGCTCCCACTGTGCCATTTGGGCTCTAAAAAGATGAGGATTCTCAATGGGACATGTTGCTGGCTTAAATTATCCTTTGTCTTGTGGTTGTTTATCATTACTAATTCAAAATGTTTAAAATATACAAACAAATAATACAGAAAATATTAAAGTTTACACCAACTCCACTTCCAATCTCGGTCCATTTTCTTCTCCTGAAAGTAACCAGTTTTGCCGGGTGCCAGTGGCTCACACCTGTAATCCTAGCTACGCAGGAGATTGAGATCTGAGGATCATAGTTTAAAGCCAGCTGGGGGAAGAAAGTCCATGAGCCTCTTATCTCCAATAAACAACCAGAAAACCAGAAGTGGCACTGTGGCTCAAATGGTAGAGCGTTAGCCTTGAGCTGAAGAGCTGAGGGACAGTGCCCAGGCCCAGAGTTCAAGTTCCATTACCGACCAGAAAAAAAAAAAAAGTAACCAATTTTAATTTGGTGTATATTCTTCCAAGATGTACTATTTCATAGCTCCAATATTGTAGCCTTTTGTATCAAGTCTTTTTTTTTATTTAATAATTTTTTTTGGGGGGGTCCAGTCGTGGGGCCTGAACTCTGGGCCTGGGCGCTGCCCCTCAGCTCTTCAGCTCAAGGCTAACGCTCTACCACTTGAGCCACAGCGTCACTTCTGGCTTTTTTTTTTTTTTCTGTTTATGTGGTGCTGAGGAATCGAACCCAGGGCCTCAGGCATGCAAGGCAAGCACTCTATCACTGAGCCACCTTCCCAGCCCTCAATGATCTATTTTAAGCATATACAGAAATAGAATGTATAGTGTAAGAGTCCTCTAGTAGCAGATGGGTTAGGAAAGCACTTGCCTAGCAAGCCCAAGGCCTAAGTTCAAATCCCAGTATATCAAAACCAAAGAAATATCATCTAACTTAACAGATATTTTTTTTTTTTTTACCATTTTTCATATATCTCCCTTATTTAAATGTATTTGTGTTTTTATTTATTCAGGAATAAAGATCAGTGTTGGTTTTGAATATTTATGATTCTTGTTTGTTCTGGAAGTTTGTTAGGGGTTGCAGCCTTCTTAAAGAGATAAGGCAGTGCTAGGAATGTGGCTTAGTGGTAGAGTGTTGCCTAACATGCATGGAGCCATGGGTTCGATTCCTCAGTACCACATAAACAGAAAAAACTGGAAGTGGCGCTGTGGCTCAAGTGGTGGAGGCTAGCCTTGAGTCAAAGAAGCTAAGGGAGGGCTGGGAAGGTGGCTCAGTGATAGAGTGCTTGCCTTGCATGCATGAGGCCCTGGGTTCAATTCCTCAGCACCACATAAGCAAAAAGAAAAAAGCCGAAGTGGCGCTGTGGCTCAAGTGGTAGAGCGCTAGCCTTGAGCTAAAGAGCTGAGGGACAGCGCCCAGGCCCAGAGTTCAGGCCCCACGACCAGACCCAAAAATAAAAAAAAATAAAAAAAATAAAAAGGAGCTAAGGGACAATGCCTAGGCCCTGAGTTCAAGCCCCAGGACTGGCAAAGAAGAAGAGGAGGAGGAAGAGGAAGAAGAGGAGGAGGAGGAGGAGGAGGAGGAGATAAGGCAGCCGGGTGACAGTGCCTCATGACTATAATCCTAGCTAGAAGGAGGCTGAGATCTGAGGATCATGGTTTGAAACCAGCCTGGGAAAGTCCATGAGATGCTTTCTTATCGCCAATAAACTACTCAGAAAAAGCCCAAGTGATGCTGTGGTTCAAGTGGTAGAGTACTAGCCTTGAACACAAAAAAGGCCCAAAGAGAACAACCACACCTGCACCTGCAGTTCAAGCTCCAGGACTGGCAAGGGGGGTGGGTGGGTAGATAAGCCTACAAATTGTTCATCATGCAAGGAGGATATCTGCTCTACACAATGTCTAAACAACAAGCAAAGGGTCACTCTGTCCTTTAGATTGTAGCATTTTAATGACATCTGTTAATCTGACTCCCCATGTGGATTATCAAATTTTTGAGGATCCAGAAATGTCATACAACTGTTTCCTGCTTGTCACCAAACAGCCTATGCTCTGCATCCCCTCCCCCCCCCCCCCCCCCCCCCCCCCCCAGTTTTTCCTGCCCGCTGCAAACTGCTATCTTTTTTTTTTTTTTTTTTTAAATCAGTCATGGGGCTTAAACTCAGGGCCTGGGTGCTGTCCCTGAGCTCTTTCACTCAAGGCTAGCACTCTACCACTTGAGCCACAGCTCTATTTCTGGCTTTTTGGTGGTTAATTAGAGATAAACATCTCACAGATTTT
The DNA here is from genome assembly GCF_019054845.1 of Dipodomys spectabilis. Lineage (NCBI taxonomy): Eukaryota > Metazoa > Chordata > Mammalia > Rodentia > Heteromyidae > Dipodomys > Dipodomys spectabilis. The sequence continues at coordinate 17,613,571 of NW_024870911.1, read as the reverse complement.
CCGACTCAGGCTGGTTCAAACTCTGATCCTCAGATCTCAGCCTCCTAACCCCATAGGATTATAGACATGAGCCACCAGTGTCCCTGGAGAAAAAGTTTTGAGGACTTCTACCTCAGTTGACTTCATACCACATCCTTCAGGTCTCAGCCTCCGAGTAGCTGGTTATAGGCATGAGCCATAAGCAGCTTCATTTTAACCCTTTTAATAGTCTTTGGTTTTGCTTCTTTTATTTTTTAAATTTTTGTGGACTGAACCCAGAGCTTTACCTAAATCAAGCAAGCATTGAACCACTGAGCTACATTCCAGGCCCCACACTTGATCCTTTTTTTTTTTGTTTTTTTTATTTATTTATTTTTGGATCCGGTCATGGGGCCTGAACTTTGGGCCTGGGTGCTGTCCCTCAGCTCTTCAGCTCAAGGCTAGCACCTCTACCACTTGAGCCACAGCACCACTTCTGGCTTTTTTTTTTATTTTTGCTTATGTGGTACTGAGGAATCGAACCCAGGGCCTCATGCATGCAAGGCAAGCGCTCTACCACTGAGCCACATTTCCAGCCCTTTTTTTTTTTTTGGCTAGTCCTGGGCTTGAATTCAGGGATTGCGCACTATCCCTGAACCCCTCTGTGCTCAAGGCTAGTCCTCTACCCCTTGAGCCATAGCACCACTTCCAACTTTTTCTGTTTATGTAGTACTGAGGAATTGAACCCAGACTCAGAGCTTCATGTATGCTAAGCAAGCATTCTTCTAGTAAGCTATATTCCCAGCCTGCCATGCTTGATCTTTTCTTTTTTTTTTTGGTTGATCATGGGGCTTGAACTCTGGGCCTGAGCGCAGTCCCTCAACTCTTCAGCTCAAGGTGAGCGTTCTACCACTTGAGCTACAGCACCACTTCTGGTTTTCTGGTGGTTTATTGGAGATAAAAGTTTCATGGACTTTCCTGCCCAGGCTGGCTTTGAACCTCAATCCTCAGATCTCAGCCTCCTGAGTAGCTAGGATTACAGGTGTGAGCCACCGTCGCCAGGCTCATGCTTGATCTTTTAAAACTAAATGCCTGTAATTCTCTTCTTTTCTTTTTTCTTTTCGGGGGGGGGGGGGGGGTGTCTGGTCGTGGTGCCTGAACTCTGGGCCTACGTGCTGTCCCTCAGCTCTTCAGCTCAAGGCTAACGCGCTACCACTTGAGCCACAGCACCACTTCTGGCCTTTTTCTTTTTGCTTATGTGGTGCTGAGGAATCGAACCCAGGGCCTCATGCATGCAAGGCAAGTGCTCTACCACTGAGCCACCTTCCCAGCCCCACCTGTAATTCTTTTAAGGAACAAAACAAGCTGGGCGCTGGTGGCTCATGCCTATAATCCTAGCCTGAGATCAGAGGATCACAGTTCAAAGCCAGCCTGGGCAGGAAAGTCCAAGAAACTCTTATAGCCAACCAGAAAACTGTAAGGGTAGGGATGGGAAAGGAAAGTAAGGGGACTGATGGAAAGAATGACACAGCTCAAGATGACTTATACTCATAATCTAACATGGAATTGTAACCTCAATAACTATTCAACAATGAAATGTTTTTTGTTTTGTTTTGCCAGTCCTGGGGTTTGAACTCAGGGTATGATTGCTGTCCCTGAGCTTCTTTTGCTCAAGGCTAGCATTCTACCTCTTGAGCCACAGAGCCACTTTGGCTTCTTCTGTGTATGTGGTACTAAGAAATCAAACCCAGGGTTTCATGCATGCTAGGCAAGCACTCTATCACTGAGCCACCTTCCCGGCCCACAATGATTTTTTTTTTTTTTTTTTTTGTCAGTTGTGGGGCTTGAACTCTGGGCTTGGGCTCTGTCCCTGTGCTCTTCAGCTCAAGACGAGCTTTCTACCACTTGAGCCACAGTGCCACTTCCAGTTTTCTAGTGGTTTATTGGAGATAAGAGTCTCACAGACTTTACTGCCCCAGCTGGCTTTGAATCATGATCCTCAGATCTCAGCTCCTGAGTAGCTAGGATTATAGACGTGAGCACCAACACCTGGCTCAATGAAAAAATTTTTTTTGGGGGGGGTCCGGTCGTGGGGCCTGAACTCTGGGCCTGGGCACTGTCCCTCACCTCTTCAGCTCAAGGCTAGCGCTCTACCACTTGAGCCACAGCGCCACTTCCGTTTTTTTTTTCTTTTTGCTTATGTGGTGCTGAGGAATCGAACTCAAGGCCTCATGCATGCAAGGCAAGTGCTCTACCACTGAGCCACCTTCCCAGCCCCTCAATGAAATTTTTTTTTAATTTTTATTTATTTTTTATTGTGAACATACTGTACAGAGGGGTTACAATTACATGGGCAAGATAATGAGTATATTTCTTATCAAGCATTGTAGCCTCCTCCTTTGTTTCTCCTTCCCATCCTCAATGAAATATTTTTTAAGTGGCAAAATCCCATTTAATTTGTGTGTGTGTGTGTGTGTGTGTGTGTGTGTGTGTGTGTGTGCGCGCGCGGCGCGCCACTTGAGCCACTGCTCCACTTCTGGCTTTTTGCTGGTTAACTGGAGATAAACGTCTCTAAGATTTGTCCACTCAGGCTGTCTTCAAAGTGCAGTCTTCAGATTTCGGCTTCCTGAGTGGCTGGGCTTACAAGTATGAGCCTCCAGCACAGGGCTTCCTGCTTAATTTTTGTGGAATTAAATGGTTGGTGTTAAAGAAGCGAGGGAGCATATAAATTATGGTATTAAAATATGAAAACAACAGCAAAACAAAAACACTATTCTTCCCAAATGGAGAACACACTGAGCACCTTCAACCTGTTTCTCCAGTCATTTTTCACTCTCTCAGGCACATGTTTTGCATTGAATAAACTTTTCAGAAACGAACTAAAAGTGTGTATGTGTGTGTGTATCTATGTATCTATGTGTGTGTCTGTGTGTCTGGGGACTTGAAATCTGGGCCTGAACTTTTTTTTTTTTTTTTTTTGGTCCAGTCGTGGGGCCTGAACTCTGGGCCTGGGCACTGTCCCTCAGCTCTTCAGCTCAAGGCTAGCGCTCTACCACTTGAGCCACAGCACCACTTCTGGCTTTTTTTTTTTGCTTATGTGGTGCTGAGGAATCGAACCCAGGGCCTTGAGCATGCAAGGCAAGCGCTCTACCACTGAGCCACCTTCCCAGCCCCCTGAACTTTTTTTTGTGGAAGGCTAGCGCTCTACCATTAGAGCCAAAGCTTCACTTCCGGCTTTTTGGTTTTTGATTGGAGATAAGAGTCTCACGGACATTCCCAGGCCTGGCTTCCAACTAGGACCTTAGATCTCAACCTCTTGAGTAGTTAGAATTACAGATGTGAACAAGCGGCATCCGCCAGAAATGAATTCGATTTTTATGTAACCTTAGCAAATAGTTTCCCCTTCAGTTCCTTTACAGTTTATATAATTTATCACGTCAATCTTTGTATGTAGCTTGTTTTTTAGTTAAGGATCAAAAATAACTTAGCGGTCTGGGGGTGTGGCTCAAAATGGATAAGCACTGGAGACCCTGAGTCTAAACCCCCAAAACAGAGAATGATAATGATGATGACGACAGAGCAGAAGCAAAAACTTTGGCTAAGACATGAAATTATTGCAAGAATGCCAGGTTCTGGTTCTCGGAGGCTGCAAGGGAGGTCTGGGAGGGGAGTGGGCATTAGGATTGCGATAGCCGGATTGAACAGGGAGGAAAATCCTGCAATTGGCTGGCAACAGCTTCATTTCAGAGGGCCGAAGTTGTTTCCTCCGGGGTAACCCCGGGTTCAGCCGCACTTCCCACCCAGGGAAAACCTCGCATCCCGCTCACCCTCTGAGCACCCGTACCTTATTAGGGCCGCAGTATCCGATCCCCACAGTGGCTCAGGTCGTGACTTACAGTCCTCAAAGGGAGCTCAGGTACCAGGGTCAGGACGTCTGCCAGCCCCCAAAACTCGCGAAGGTGGCTAGAGACCGCAGCCACAAACCCGAGCTCCGCGTTCCCACCCAGCACAACACAGCTCAGCCTACGCTCGGCCCCGCCTACCACCGTGCTGCACGCTCATTGGCGCCGCCACAACTCCACTTCTACGCGGGGCGGGACAAATTGCCTCCAAGACACACCTTCCACTCCAGTGATTGGTCAGAAATCTCATTTACTTCCTTCCCTTTACTTTCTAGGGGCGGGACCTAATTAATAATTAGCCCAGGAGCCACACAGCTCATTTTCGAGAATCTTAAACCGAGCCTCAGAAACGAAACTGATTTGGGGACGGAGGTGGGAAGGGGTGGGGCCGGAATTTCGATACTCTGGGATCGGAAGGGGAAGGCTGAAATAATTTAAAAAAACAGTAATTATTAATACTTTAGATTTATAGTATCGTTTTTAATTTCTACGACCACTCGTTCAGATGAAAATGACCATTTCCACTTAAAATGTATTTGTGTGTGTGTGCACGTGCGCTTGAACTCAGGGCCTGGACACTATTCTTGAGCGGTTTCACTCAAGTTGGTTCTCTACCACTTGAGCCACAGCTCCTCTTTCGCCTTTTTGCTGCCTAATTGGAAATAAGAGTCTGAGACTTTCCTGCCTGGTCTGGCGTCTAACCTCAATACTCAGATCTCAATCACCTGAGTGGCTAGGATTACAGGCTTGAGCCACAGGAGCCCGGCCCCACGTTAGAAATTTAAACTTGGAGCTTAAGAAAAATAATACTAGTGAGGCACTCAGTGGAGCCTGGAATTAAAAAAAAAAAAAAAAAAAGCTTCTAACTCCAAAATCCCAACATTTTAAATTCCTACATTTTATAGCAATGCCTTTTTCTTGGATAACAAATATAAATCAATCAGAAATTTGGATCACAGTTTTGGATTTTGAGTACACCAGATGCAGCTTGTCAGAATATTTTATTTATTCCTCTTTGGTTACCATCTTTTATACCCCAAGACTCCCAGCCCCAAAATCCAAACCAATGCTTTTGAATAAGGCCCAGCCCCAGGAGGGAGGTGAACTTACTACTTCTATCAATGGAGCCATGGTAATTGTATATTCCCAGTCACTCACATCTGATGTACTTCTTAAGCCCTCCTTGCAAGGGGTGTTTACCTCTGTTTTTGCATGGTAATACTCAATCAGCTTGTGAACTCCAGCCTTCAAAGCTGGTTTAAGTGCAGCACTGATGACTATGCCAGCAGGCCCTGCTGATGCTCCTGCCATGTACATCAGAAGGTCATAGCCCAGATCTATAGCCCCCTCTTTGCCCCGTTCCTTGGCCTTTTCAGAGCAATTCTGAACAGCATAATACACAGCTGTGCCCAAGTTGTAGTAGGTTCCCACTCCTGGCAACTGTTGGAGGTAATTGTACACTCTCTGTTCCTGATCATTGCCACAGTCCACCGTGGGGATGGAGCGCGGAGTCCTCTTTGGGTTTGGCTGATCCCTGGCTAACAGCTGCAGAGCAGAGGCCAGGGCTTCTACTGAGACTTCTTTCTTTGTCCTATTGCCTTTCTGGAGTCCTTGAAGATGCTGGATGAGGATCTGTGTAGCATTCACACCTCCCAAGCGGAAGAGCTGAAGCTGCAGGGCCCAAGCATCAGAGTGACAGCCAACTTCTTCCAGGGCATTTCTTAGAGCCAGGCCTACCAGAAACTTGGGTAGAGGGGTCATGTAGTTGAAGCCAGGCAGGGACTTTGGGTGCAGGGTCTGGCAGGATAAGGAGTCTGAGGAGGGCAGTTGAGGTCCTAAAGATGAAGGAAGGTACACTTTGGAGACATTTGCCTGCTTTCTCTCTGAAATGGCATCCACAGGAGACAGCAGGAGACAGCAAAGAAGCAGCTCAATTGCTGTTGTGACAAGTTTGCTGCTAGGCATGGCTGGAGCAAAGTACCCTAGAAAGGAGAGAACCCCAAACATGTGAACTATTTTTCTTTTTCTTTCTTTGCCAGTCCTGGGGCTTGAACTCAGGGCCTGGGCACTGTCTCTGAGCTTCTTTTGTTTAAGGCTAGCACTCTACCACTTGAGCCACAGTGCCACTTCCTGCTTTTTCTGTTTGTTTGGTACTGAGGAATTGAACCCAGGGATTCATGCATGCTAGGCAAGTGCTCTACCACTGAACCACATTCTCAGTCCTGTGAACTATTTTTCTAAGGGATGTAGTTTGAAAGGAGTCTAAGACTCAGATAGGGGATACCTCATCCATCACCTACTTCCAAGTTTTTTTTTTTGGGGGGGTGGTGGTGGTGGTGGGCAGTACAGGGCATTGTGCCGTGCCGTAGCTTTTCACTCAAGGTTGGTGCTCTATCTCTTTTCTTTCTTTCTCTTTCTTTCTTTTTATTTTTTATTTATCTCTTTTTATTGTGAAAATACTGTACAGAGGGGTTACAATTACATGGGCAAGACAATGAGTACATTTCTCATCAAGCATTGTAGCCTCCTCCTTTGTTTCCCCTTCCCATCCCATCCTCCCCCCCCCCCCGCCCCCCCAATCCTCCTCCCCCCCCCCCCGCCCCCACCAAAGTTGTAAAGTTCGTTTTTTGACATAAGAACTTGTATGTTTCATTGTTGCAATGGGTCCACCTGTATCCCTATTTAAACAATTTGTTTTTTTCCCTTCCCCTCCACAAATTATAACAACATCAAATACAGTGAAAGCAGGGGTTATACCGTGGGGGAGGGACATACAAAGCAACAAAGAAATCATCTTATAATTGTGTTAGAAACAATCGCATGAAAGAATTTTCTTTCTTTCTTTCTTTCTTTCCTTCCTTCCTTCCTTCCTCTCTCTCTCTCTCTCTTTTTGCCAGTCCTGAGGCTTGAACTCTGGGCTTGGGCACTGTCCCTGAGCAAAGGCTCAAGTACTTGAGCCACAGCACCACTTCTGGCTTTTTCTGATTAATTTATTGAAGATAAGAGTCTCACAGACTTTCTTGTCTGGGCTGGCTATGAATCATGATCCTTAGATCTTAGCCTCCTAAGTAGGTAGGATCACAGGTTTGTGGCTACCAGAACCCAGCTTTTTAGTTAAAGGATTTGAAAACAGAAAACCCAACTGCTCCCACTTGGTCTCGCCTATTTTCAGGTCACAGGGACTTCCTCAGTTTCCTTTCCTCTCATTTATTGGGCCCCCCAATTTACCACAAAGTCCAGTCATAGAGAAGTGAGCTGCTTTGATAGGTTGGGTTGCTCCTCAATCCTGTTGTGTCCAGGTCTCTCTCATGAGGAAAAGAGACACTTGCTTTCTGTGTCCAGTAAAGGACACTGGTTCTGCAAATATTTGATTGGTTGCTCAAACCTTGTCCTCTTGTCAGACATTTAACCTCAATACCGAAGACCTTGACTTTTGAGATTTTCTATATATTCTTGCTCCAATCCCCTCAATGTGCATGATAGGAACCAGAGAAATTCAGAATTGGATTACATGTTTATGATTCTCTCATTTTATTTCTCATCAATTTATTGATTTTGTGCTGGTACTGGTGCTTGCACTCAGGGTCAAAGCACTGTCTTTTAGCTTCTTTCTTTAAAAAAAAAAAAAATCCATCATGGGCTTGAACTCAGGGCTGGAGCAATGTCCCTGAGCTTTTTTGCTTAAGGCCAGCACTTTACCACTGTGAGCCACCGCTGCACTTCTTCTGGTTTTTAGACGGTTAACTGTAGATGACAGTCTCATGGACTTTCCTGCCTGGGCTAGCTTAGAGCCACTGATCCTCAGATCTCAGCTTCCTGAGTATCTAGGATTACAGGCATAATCCAGTGCCTATTCTTTAGCTTTTTTGTTCAAGATTGGCACTTTACCACTGAGTCACACCTCTATTTCTGGCTTTTTTTCCCTCTGGTTAATTGGAGGTAAAAGTCTTAAAGACTTGTCAGCTCAGTCTTCAGATCTCAGCCTCCTAAGTAGCTAGGATTTCAGGTGTGAGCCAACTAGTGCTCTTTTCAATTAAAAAATTAAGTTAGCATTTTGTAGTCCCGGAACTAAAAAGGAGATGTTGAGTTCAAGATCAGGCTGTGATTCTGTGTTCTCCCTCCACCCCCTTTTTTTTTGTCAATTGTATGGCTTGAACTGAGGGCCTGAACTGAGGGCCTGGGCCCTGTCCCTGAGCCTTTTTGCACTCAAGGCTAGCACTCGACTACTTGAGCCACAGTGCCACTTCTGGTTTTTGAGTGGTTAATTGGAGATAAGAGTCTCACAGGGGATTTTTCTGCCTGGGCTGGCTTTGAATCGAGATCCTCAGATCTCACCCTCCTGAGTAGCTTGCTCTCTTCCTTTTGTGTAGCTGGGATGACAGATATATATCACCATGCTCAACTTATTGGTTGAAATGGTATTTTACTTTGTGCCAGGCTGGCCTCAAACCTTGCTTCTCCCAATCTCTGAGTTGCAAGTAGTTAGCATTGCAGTTGTGAGCATGGCACCAGTCCCAACTATTGTTATATAATCCCACCTTCTCTCTTACCCTTACCAAAATTACTGGGAAACCAGTAAGCTGATTTTCCTCCCCAAATATAAGGATATAGCACTTGCAAATATTTACTCTTTTTGAACCAGACTTTGCCCTTGTCACCTTTGTCCTGTGCTAAGAAACTGGCCTTTTTTTCTTTCTTTCTTTTCTCTTTGCTCAATTTATCTCATTTTCTTTCCTTCCCCCTCCCCCCCTCATTTTCTCCTTGTCAGTCCTGGGGCTTGAACTCAGGTCCTGGTCTTGTCCCAGAGCTCTTTTACTCAAGGTTAGAACTCTACCATTTTGAGTCAAGCTCCACTTCTGGTTTGGGGGTGGTTATTTGGAGATAAGACTCTCACGGACTTTCTTGCCTGGTCTGGCTTTGAACTTCGATCCTCAGATCTCATCCTCCTTAGTAGCTAGGATTACAGCCATGAGCCACTAGTGCTAGGTGCTGTGTGTGTGTGTGTGTGTGTGTGTGTGTGTGTGTGAGAGAGAGAGAGAGAGAGAGAGAGAGAGAGAGAGAGAGAGAGAGAGAGAGAGAGAGATCCTAGTGCTTGAATTCAGAGTCTGAACTCTGTCCCTGAGCTTTTGTGTTCAATGTTGGGACTCTACCACTTGCTCTAACACTTGAGCCACAGCTCCACTTCCAGCTTTTGGGTAATTGATTAGAGATAAGAATCTCAAAAACTTTGCTGGCTGGGCTGGCTTTGAACTGTGATCCTCTGATCTCAGCCAACTGAATAGCTAGAATTGTAGGTGTGAGCTACTAGGACCCAGTTTGCCCCATGTTCTTTTGCCTTCTTTCTTTCCCTTCTTCCATCCTTTCTTCCTTATTCCTTTCTTCCTTCTGTTTTTTCTTTTCTTTCTTCCTCCCTTCCTTCTTTCTTTTCTTTTGTGCTGGTACTGGGAATTGAATTCAGGGCCTGGACAGCATCCTTTCGCTCTCTCATTCAATAAGTCTGGCACTGTACTATTTGAACCACACCTCCAATTCCAGCTTTTTACTGGTTAATTGGAGATAAGTCTCATGGACATTTCTTTTTTTTTTTTTTTTGGGTCCAGTCGTGGGCCTGAACTCTGGGCCTGGGCGCTGTCCCTCAGCTCTTCAGCTCAAGGCTAGCACTCTACCACTTGAGCCACAGCGCCACTGAGCCACCTTCCCAGCCCCTCATGGACATTTCTTATTGGGCTGGCTTGGAACCATGATCATCAGATCTCAGCCTCCTGAAGAGCCAGGATTACAGCTGTGGGCCACTGCCACCCAACACTTTTTATATTCTTACCATAGTTTTTTGTTTTGTTTTGACACATGGCCTCACTATGTAGCTCAGGCTGGTCTCTAGCCTCTGGAGTGCTGGGATTACTGGCTTATACCACCACACCTGACTCTTCACTACAATAATTAAAAAGTAAATAAAAAACCAAAACCTAAAAAGAGGAAGTGAGATTTTTTGTTGTTGTTGTTGGTCATGGATCTTGAACTCTGGGCCTGGGCACTGTCCCTGAGCTCTTTAGCTCAAGTGTTCTACCACTTGAACCATAGCACCACTTCTGGTTTTCTGGTGGTTAATTGGAGATAAGATTCTCATGGACTTCTCTGCCCGGGCTGGATTTGGACCATGATCCTCAGATCTCAGCATCCTAAGTAGCTAAGATTACAGGCGTGAGCCACTGGTACCTGGCAAGATTTCTTCTTGGGGGGCGGGGGGGGGGTAGGGCTGGTCTAGGGGCTTTAACTCAGGCCCTGGGCACTGTCCCTAAGCTGTGTAACTCAAAGCTAGTGTTGTACACTTGAGCTACAGCTCCACTTCTGGCTTTTTGGGTGGTTGATTGGAAATAAGTCTCATGAACTTTGCCAAGGCTGGCCTTGAACCTTAGTCTTCAGATCTCAGCTCCCTGACAAATAAGGAAACAGGCAATGAAGGGGTTCAAGGATGCTGCTCCTATTTTCACTCCTTACTCTCCAAAAACAGCACGTAACCACCAAGGGAGTTAAAACCAAAGCTAGGAAGTGGTGCAATAGCTCAAGCAGTTGAGCACTTGCCTTTAGCTGAAGAGCACAGGGAAAGTGCCCAAGCCCAGAGTTCAAGCCCCACAACCGACCAATTAAAAAAAAAAAGTTCCTTTCTTAAAAATAAAAAATAAATAAAACCAAAGTAGTCACCAGTGGCTCATACCTGTAAGCCTAACTACTCAAGAGGCTGAGCTCGGAGGATGAAGGTTCAAGACCAGCTCAGGCAGACACATCTGTGAGACTCTTACCTCCACTAACCACCAAAATCCTGGATGTGGAGGCGTGGCTCAAGGGATAGAGTGCAGTTTTGAGTGAAAAAGCTAATGGACAGTGATCAGATACAATGTATCACAGTATCATTTGTCCTTCATTTCCCCCTTCCCTTTCTCCTAAGTCCTATAGTTGCATTGATATTTTACATACATACACACACACACGTATCTTTTTTTTTTTTTTTCTGCTTGTGCTGGGGCTTGAACTCAGGGCATGGGCTGTGTCCCTGAGCCAATCTGTGCTCAAGGCTAGTGCTCTATCATTTGAGCCACAGCACCAGTTCTGAGTAGTTTATTGGAGATAAAAGTCTCATGGACTTTCTTGACCAGGCTGGCTTTGAACCATGATCCTCAGTCCTCAGCCTCCTGAGTAGCTGGGTTACAGGCATGAGCTACCAGTGCCCAGTTTTGTACATCTTTTAAATTTTGATTATGCAAATGAGAACATGCTATCTGTCGCTTAATGAGCTTGGTTTATCTCATTCAACATCATGATTTCTAAGTCCATGTATTTTCTTGCAAATAATATAATTTTCACCTTTTGTGTGTGTGTGTGCACTAGGGTGAACTCAGAGTACTACATAGGCTTTGAACTCTGCTGTTACTCAACCACTTGAGCACATCTGCAGCCCTGCCCCTTGCTGATTATTTTGAAGATGGTCTCACAAACTTTTTGGCCTGAATGGAAGCCTCCTAAGAACTAGGTTTAAAGGTGTGAGCCACTTATGCCCAGCTATAGTTTTTATTATTTATTTATTTATTTTTGGGGTCCGGTCATGGGACCTGAACTCTGGGCCCGGGAGCTGTCCCTCAGCTCTTCAGCTCAGGGCTAGCACGCTACCACTTAAGCCACAGCACCACTTCCGGCTTTTTTTTTTTTTCCTGCTTATGTGGTGCTGAGGAATCGAACCCAGGGCTTCAGGCATGCAAGGCAAGCGCTCTACCACTGAGCCACCTTCCCATCCCCGAGTTTTTATTTATTTATTTATTTATTTATTTTTTGGGTCTGGTTGTGGGGCCTGAACTCTGGGCCTGGGTGCTGTCCCTCAGCTCTTCAGCTCAAGGCTAGCGCTCTACCACTTGAGCCACACTGCCACTTCCGGCTTTTTTCTTTTTGCTTATGTGGTGCTGAGGAATTGAACCCAGAGCCTCATGCATGCAAGGCAAGCGCTCTACCACTGAGCCACATTCCCAGCCCCCTAGGTTTTATTTTTTTATGGTATGTGTGTGTGTGTATGAGGAGAGAGGGGGAGAGAGAGAGAGAGAGAGAGAGAGAATATACTTTATCTATTCACCAGTTGTTCAGCATGTTGGCTGATTCTACCAATTGGCAATTTTGAGCAGAGTTACAATATATATGGATATGCAGGTATTACTCTTGTATACTTTTTTCCAACCTGTGATCCTCCTTCCTCTACATTCAAGTAGCTGGGATTTTTTATTTTAATTTTTTGAGATTCTGGGGCCTGAATGCCAGGCCCTTTACCTGACAGGCAGGCTCTCTCCACTTGAGCCATGCATGCCTCCAGCTCTTTTTGGTCTGGTTACTTTTTAGAAAGGGTCTCACTGTTTTGCCTGGGCCAGCCTACATGGTGATTCTATTTATATTTCTAGGAAAGAGGGGAAACAGAAAAAAGAAAATCTGACTGTCTCTTTAACATTTTATTTTATTTATTTTTGCCAGTCCTGGTGTTTGAACTCAGGGTCTGGGCACTGTCCCTGAGTGTCTTTTGCTCAAGGCTAGCATTCTACTACCTGAGCCACAGCACCACTTCTGGCTTTTTCTGTTTATGTGGTACTGAGGAATTGAACCCAGGGCTTCATGCATGCTCGGCTCAATCTTCTGTCCTGGGGATGATCACTGGAAAGAAAAGGAGGATAAGGGAATGTAGTGCTTTCTGAAAGTAATGAGGAATCCCCATATATTATATTACAATACTCTCCGGAAGTGTGACCCACCTCCAGCAGAAAGCCCAAGGAGCAGACCAACAAGGGGCCTATGGGTCACTCACAGATTGCATCTGGGGCATACTGCTTAAGACTGGGAAAAGCAAGGACTGACTATAGACAAGTCCATCAGCACTGTTGTCTGTAGTTCCTGGGCCCTAGATCTAGGGAAGAGCCCAGGACTCTACTGCTTCCAATTCAATCAGAGAAGGTTCTCTGACTTTCCCAACTGATTTAAATTCACCAACCTAAAACAAATCTATCTCCACCCCTAGGCTTCGGGCTTATCACTCGTCTTCATCTTCATCCTCAATCTGAAACCGTTTCTTCCTGTAGATTACTGGAGATCCCAGCTTGGGCTCTACAGGAACAAGAGTAAGGCAGAAAAAGAAAGAGAGAGAGAGAATGAAATCTAAGTAGGTTAAAGGTAAGGCAGATGGTAGAGTCTGTCTCTAAATTAAAGACAGAGTAAAAGAAAAAGTAGGTCCCATTAAGACTCCCTACTTTTGCTGCTGCCCTCGTCTTCCTCATCGCTGTCCAGCAGTTGCCGCTTCTTGGGCGCCACCTTCCCTTGCTCTTTATCATCAGCAGTCTCCTCCTCTGAAGTGACCACAAAATCACTGGGTCAAAATTAGGAAACTGGGTCTGCATAGTCTCAAAATACCCTCTGGCCCAACCTAGACAGCACAAAGTAAGTAGAATTCAGGGAATATGCTTAGATGAGCATTTGCTCTTTACCGTCTGAGGATACGAGGCCTGCTCTGTTTTTATAGGCTAATGAGAGGGTACTGGAGGTTTCTGCTTGGTGCTCCTCCCTGGGACCCTGCTCTCCAGGGACTCTTGGCTCTAGCTCTGATGGTAGCTTCTCTTCTGCCTCCGTTGATTGACTCAAAGAAGCTGCCATTCTCCGGAGCTGGGTGGGGCTAAGCTTGGCTGGAATTCGCCAGAAGGTTTCCTAGAAGAACACAGCAGAGAAAAATGACAATGAATGCTCATTGTTCATCAGCTTTTTACACTGTTCATATAAATGTAGGATATAAACATATCCTATATATTTTTTCCAGAGCAGAGGACCAAACTTGCCACAAGTGCTCTTCTACTGAGTTAAATCTCCAACATTTATATATTTTTATTGGATAAAGATGACCCTACAGTGGTGAAGATCCTCAAGAGTTGTGAACTCTACTTATTGTTTATAAAATATGACCAATGGGCTGGGAATGTGGCTTAGTAGTAGAGTGCTTGCCTAGCATGCAGGAAGCCCTGGCTTCGATTCCTCAGTACCATATAAACAGAAAAAGCTGGAAATGGTGCTGTGGTTCAAATGGTAGAGTGCTAGCACTGAGCAAAAGAAGCTCAGGGACAGTGCCCAGACTCTGAGTTCATGCCCCAGGATTGGCAAAAAAAAAAAAAAGAAAGAAAGAAAGAAAAAGAAAAGAAAGAAAGAGAAAGAAATAAAATAAAATATGACCAGTGTTTATCACCATGCCTACTATTATGAGATTCCTAATAAATAGACTTGTTAACTAACTAAATAAATGAATAGATCCTGGGGACCTCAGGGTGAACCAGTTATGATCCTTACTCTCAAGGAACTCACAACCAATAGTAGAAAGATTGAAAGTTCAGTCATACCATGGAATTGGGCTGAATGAAGTGAATGAACGAATTTCAGCTGTCAAAGTGGCCACTTTTGCTTCAGAAGTTGAAAGGTTAATAGGGACAACTTCTTTGAGGAAGTGACAATAGATCTGATTCTCAAGGGCAGGCTTGAAATTCAACAGGAAGATGGGTGCAGGGAGGGTGTGCATGCATGCAGGTCTGTGTGCATTCCAATAGAGGAAAAGGCATGAAAGGGCCTAGCACTGGAGGGTGGAAAGTAGTTGCAGATGACAGGTGGAAAGCAGGAGTGTGAGTGGAATGGTCATGGAACTTCCATTTGGAGATTGTGGACTGTGTCCTGCAACTAGTGAGAAACCAGCAAGTGCTCTGCACAGGGGCGTGATATCACTGAAACTATTTCAGAAGGGTAAATTTGGGGGCAGTGTGGAACATGGATTCAGGGAAGGGGAGATTAGAGAGGAAGATGGCAAGATGGTTTGTGGATGTATCTTGGCCAGTCATGACAAGGCAACAGGAATGACAGAGGGCAATAGCAATGAAGAGGTATTTGACTGGACCAACAAGCACTGGTCGACATGGCGATGGCTGTACTTGCCTGTCCGGAGGTGGGGGGCCGAATCTTTAGTTTGCGCAGCAGCTGCTGAAACTGTTCATTTTCCATTGCTTCCTCATTTTCTTCCGTCAGTGGCACCAATGGAATAGCCTGGGAGCAGCCTAGTACAAGATCAAGAGTCATGTGGAAAGAGGAAAAGAAAGAACTGCTCCTCAATCCCACAACCAGGTCTAGTGGCCTCCAGTGCTCCTAACACCATCCTCTGTTTACCTACCGTCCTCTTCCCGATCATCTGCTGCTCTCAGCAGGCAGTTCTGGAGCCACAAGAGTGGAGCAGAAAAGCCTAAAGGGAAAATGCAAACAGAGTTGGCCCTTACTCCCATTTCAACCTTCTACCTAAGAACCCTCTCTCGACTTCAGTCCTCACCTTCCTCATTTAGGCCTTGGCCAAGGTTTTCAGTTGAAAGAAACAAGCTACCCTGGGCATATTCTGCTTCCAAACCCTCCTCTTTCTCTCCATCTTCTTCGTTCTCTTCTTCTGGCAAGTTTTCTTCTTCTTCTTCTTCCAGATCTTCCTGCCAAAAATCTTTCACGGACTGTTCCCCATTAGGCTAAAATTCATTGGGGGACAAGAGGATGAGAAGAGAGGCCACAAGGGATACTTAGTGGAGACTTCTAGTTACTGATCACCCCCCTGGAGAGACTTAATCAAAACAGCCTGAGACAAGAAGAATTTGGGTGGGTGGTCTCCTCCTAAGGAGCATTTCACAGGGGGTGGGCCCAGGCTGACCAGGCCAGGGCAAGGTGGTTACCAGGCTTGAGGGTGCCAGCTTCTTCCTCCGTTTCTTGTATAGCTCCTGCCGCTTAGTCACCAACCCCAGTGCTAGCAGTTTATCCACTATTCGGGCCCGTGAACGTTTGGCTGTGATATTCTTCATGATATAACCAAGCACATCTATGGGAAGGTAGCATATGAATATTCAAGAGCAACAAGAGAAAGGATGAAATCCCATGTGTTTGGAAAGAAGTTAGTTCATGCCAGGCACCAATGGCTCATGCCTGTAATCCTAGCTGCTCAGGAGGCTGAGATCTGAGGATTAAGGTTCAAAGCCAGCCTGGGCAGGAAAGTCCATGAAACTCTTATCTCCAATGAACCACCAGAAAATAGGAAGTGGCACTGTGACTCAAAGTGGTACAGCACTAGCCTTGAGTGAAAAAGATCAAGGATAATGCTCAGGCCCAAGCCCAAGTCCCATGACCAAAAAAAAGCTCAATAGGAAGTATACTCATTACCTTATTCAGGTAACTATAACCCCTTTGTACAGTATCTTAACAATAAAAAATATATATTAAATTTTTTTAAATTAAAAATATATTTTTTAAAAAACTATGGGACAGTACACCCAGGCTCTGAGTTCAAGCCCCAGAATTAGCACCAAAAAAAAAAAAAGAGGCTAGCTCCTGGAGGCATGGCTCAAGTGATAGATAAGAGTGTCTGCCTAGCAAGCACAAGACCCTATGTTCAAACTCTAGTACTGCCAAAGGAAAAAAACAGCTCAATCCACCCCCAAAATGACCTTACAACTATAAGAAGTGGCAGAAGGGATGGAGAAGTTTCATTAAGAATAAACAGTAGAGGGGCTGGGAAGGTGGCTCAGTGGTAGAGTGCTTGCCTTGTATGCATGAGGCCCTGGGTTTGATTCCTCAGCACCACATAAGCAAAAAGAAAAAAGCCGGAAGTGGTGCTGTGGCTCAAGTGGTAGAGTGCTAGCCTTGAGCTGAAGAGCTGAGGGACAGCGCCCAGGCCCAGATCCCGGAGCTTCCTCTCACTCACCATCTGAGTCCCGGAACTCCTCAAAAAGCCGCTGCAGCTCCAGCTCCTGATCTTCTGTCCACAGTACAATCTGGGATCCTTTCCTATTTAGGGAGGTGTCAGTGGAAAAGGAGGCCCAGGGAAGGAACTGAGGATTTCCCCTCTCGATGACTTCCAGAACCTGCTCCTCTACCTTTGGAAGTCCTTCACGCTGTCAGCCAGCCCCAGGCGTACCAGATGGTGGATGACCTGCTTGCGTGTCCGAGGAGTACTTCTCAGGTGTGCCAAGATGATTTCCACCACATCTTGGCCTGGGGTGGGAAGGGAGGGAAGAAGTAAAGAACAGAGCTGGAGCTCAGGCTGCCCAACTCAGAACCTTGTCAGATCTTCCAGCCTCATACCTTCCATGTCCTTATGGGCCAGGTACAGTTCCTGAAGCTGGGCCTCTTCCTCAGGACTCCACACTGGGGCTCTGCGACCAGAAGACCTGAGTGGTGAAAGAGGAATGAGTAGGTGGCTAGCCTGAGAGGGAACCAAAAGCCCTCTATGATCAATTCTTCTTTTTTTCTTTTTGTCAGTCATGGAGCCTGAACTCTGGGCCTGGGCACTGTCCCTCAGCTCTTCAGCTCAAAGTGAGCGCTCTGCCACTTGAGCCATAGCACCACTTCTGGCTTTTTCTGCTTATGTGGTGCTGAGGAATTGAACCCAGGGTTTCATGCATGTGAGGCAAGCACTCTACTGAGCCAACTTCCCATCCCTATGATCAATTCTTTTGTTGTTGTTGTTGTTGGCATGGAGCTTGAACTCAGAGCCTGGGTGCTGTCCCTGAGCTCTTTTTGTTCAAGGCTAGCACTCTACCACTTTGAGCCACAGTGTCACTTCCAATTTTTTGGTGGTTAATTGGAGAGAAAAATCTTATGAACTTTCTTACTCAGGCTGGTGTAGAACTCCAATTCTCAGACTTTAGCCTCTGGAGTAGCTAGGATTACAGGCATGAGCCACCAGACTCTGTCAATTCTTTTTTTCCCCTCTTTCTCTCTTTCCTCTTTTTTTTTCTTTTTTTGCATCTGGTCGTGGGACCTGAACTCTGGGCTTGGGCTCTGTCCCTCAGCTCTTCAGCTCAAGGCTAGCACTCTACCACTTGAGTCACAGCGCCACTTCCGGGTTTTTTTCTTTTTTGCTTATGTGGTGCTGAGGAATCGAACCCAGGGCCTCAGGCATGCAAGGCAAGCGCTCTACCACTGAGCCAATTTCCCAGCCCTCTCTCCTCTTTTTAATTTTTGTGGAACTGGAGTTTGAACTCAGGATCTTATGCTTTCAAGGCTTGTGGCCATGCTTCCTAGCCCCCAATCAATTCTTTTTTTTTTTTTTAATCCAGTCATAGAGCAGGAACTCTGGGCCCAGGTGCTGTCCCTAAGCTCTTCAGCTCAAGGCTAGAGCTCTACCACTTGAACCACAGGGCCACTTCTGGCTTTTTCTGCATATGTGGTGCTGAGGAATCGAACCCAGGGCCTCATGCATGCAAGGCAAGCACTCTACCACTGAGCTACCTTCCCAACCCCTCCTCCCCGCCAATCAGTTCTAAAAGGAGCAAGAAAGGTGAGGCAGGTAACTCAAAGGAACCAGTTAGTAAAACCTTCCCTGCACCCTCCTTCTACTTAGGAACACACTACAAACTACAAGGTTTTCCTGCTTGGGCCTATGGAACTTGTCCCTTCAAGGACTGAGTTCTATGGGAAAAAAGAGCAATGTGAATGGAATGGGATGGAGTTGCATATTAAGGAGGACACACATTTCTAAGAATCCTCTCATTTCTTTTTTTTTTTTTTGTCGGTCGTGGGGCTTGAACTCTGGGCCTGGGCGCTGTCCCTCAGCTCTTCAGCTCAAGGCGAGCGCTCTACCACTTGAGCTACAGCGCCACTTCTGGTTTTCTGGTGGTTTATTGGAGATAGGAGTCTCACGGTCTCTCCTGCCCGGGCTGGCTTTGAACCGAGATCCTCAGATCTCAGCCTCCTGAGTAGCTAGGATTACAGGCGTGAGCCACCAGCGCCTGGCTAATCCTCTCGTTTCTTACTTTTTTTTTAAACTCCTGATCCTTCTGCCTCAGCCTCCTGAATACTGAGATTACATGTGATACTACCATATTCAGCTTGGTTGCCAGTATAGTTTGAGAGGGAACCTACAGACTCCCTGGGGGACACCCCACTCCCACCTCTGTGAAGGCCAATGACAGAGAAGGGAACTATGGCAGAAATAGAAGACATAGCCTCCAGTCTCCTCTCTTGGGGTAACCTCAGGTAAAGCATTCACTTCCCTTTCTGGGCCTGTTTTTTACTACTGAAAGGGGAAGAAACATTAGATGGAATGAGCTACAAGCTCTTCTAGTTTTGGTCCTTTGTGAGTCGGCTTTACCCCTTTCCCCTTCTGCCCATCCTTCCCCATCCCCAAGCTCACCCACTGTCCAGCGAGCCATAGCCCTCAGTCATCTCTCGGACCACAGCTGTGTTCTTCCAGAATAACAGCTCCACAAAGGCTTTCTGGTTGATTGCAGCCAATGCAAAGAACTTGCCCAGGATATATTTGGCAAAAGTCACTAGCTCCTATAGGAGAGGGAGGCTGAGGATATCTTGGTCCAAATGAATACACAGACCTGTCCCTAGTTATTTCTTCTCCTCCCTTAGACTCTTCTGTCCACCCCCATGCAGCTCCCTCAGCCTGTCTGCTGACTTTCTTGTCTTCTCTCCCAGTCCTCGACACCTCTTAGCCTCCTTTATTTCCTGAAATTGTTCACACACACACACACACACACACACACACACACACACACACACACACCACAGACACAGCCCCCCATTCCTTGGTAGCCTCTCACTTTGTAGGCTCCAGCAGCAGGGTCATTAAGCAGACGGTTGAAGAGGCAAAAGATTGAAAGCTGGAAAAGAAGGGCTTCCATTTTGAGGTCATAGGCGAGCCGGTGCAACATCTTGACAATGCAGTGGTTAGTGTGGGCACTATTCTGCTGGTAGCTTCGCAGCAGAAGCACATAGGCTCGCACAATAGTTGAGGAGGCATAACTGTACCAAAACAGGAAGGAGAGGGGAGGTCAGCATCAGATCCACGTTCATCCTTACAGCTGCCACCTGGGACTAACTTCTCAGTGCATACCGTTTCAGATAGTCCAGAAAGTTAAACTCTTTCTCTGAAACCTGAACCACCTGCAACTCCTCCTCGGCCTCCTCCTCCTCTTCTTCTTCTTCTTCTGCAATTCCCTCAGCTGGGCCCTGTTGTCCTATACGAAGAATGAGATCATTATGTCTCTGTGATGGTCGTGCTGAAGCAAAGCTGGGAGGAGATATGTGGGAATGTGGGAGTGGAGACTCACGGGGAAGTGGGGCAGACAGGATTTGTTTCAGCAACTGCACCTCCTCCTCCGGGGAAATGTCTGGAGAGCCGAACACATCTCCTTCTGGCCATACCTCCCTGGAGCACACACACAACAAAAGCCTTAGCCATAGGAAATCTGAGTTGCAATTAGAAATGGGAGAAGGAATTTAGACCTATTTTAGTTTTCAGCTAGAAAGAGAATGCAAACTATTATTACCGCAGGGATGCGACAATACCAGAAAAATTTTTCCTCAGAGGGCACATTGCAATGAAAACTATTTAAGAATAAAATGCAAACAACCTAAACAGTCACACTTAGTTGATCAAATGTACACAATGCCTGAGAGGCATTAATGATTATTAAAATATAGGTGACAAGAAAGTATTCTTTTTTTTTTGGGTCGGACATGGGGCCTGAACTCTGGGCCTAGGCGCTGTCCCTCAACTCTTCAGCTCAAGGCTAGCGCTCTACCACTTGAGCCACAGCGCCACTTCCGGCTTTTTTCTTTTTGCTTATGTGGTGCTGAGGAATCGAACCCAGGGCCTTGAGCATGCAAGGCAAGCACTCTACCACTGAGCCACCTTCCCAGTCCCAAGAAAGTATTCGTAAAATGTTCTGAAAACAATATTGAAAGTCAGCATACACAATTTTCCTTCCTTCCTTCTCCTTTTCCTCCCTCTCTCTCACCTTCCCTTCTTCCCTTCTTTCCCCTTTTTCCCTTCCTCATTTCTCTCTCTCTTCTGGCACTAGAGGGCTTGAATTCAGGGGCCTCATACATAGTCAGCTTACTGGATCAAAGCTGGTATTCTATCACATGCCTTCAGACTGATTTTTTTGCTGCTTAATTGGAGATGGAGTCTTGGAGACTTTTCTGCCCAGTCTGGCTTTAAACCCTGAGTAGCTAGGATTACAGGTGTGAGCCACCAGCACATATCTTTCCCCCTGTTCCCTTAGATTTAAAAAATATCACTGTGGGTTAGGAATATGGCTTAGTGGTAGAGTGCCTGCCTAGCATGCATGAAACTCTCTGTTTGATTCTTCAGTACCACATACACAGAAAAAGCTGGAAGTGGTGCTGTGATTCAAGTGGTAGAATGCTAGCCTTGAGCAAAAGAAGCTCAGGGACAGTGCCCAGACCCTGAGTTCAAGTGCCAGGACTGGCTAATAATAATAATAATAATAATATCATCATCATCACTGTGTAGCCTAGTGATCCTTCTGTCTCAGAAGTTGAGGGTTGTGATTATAGGCATTCATCACCATGCCTAGCTCCTTCACTTGTATATATTATATACATGACAGAACAAGACACTTAAGGTTACTCAACAAAATGTTAACAATGGTTATCTTTGGCTAGTAGAATTATCTTTAGGGGCTGGGAAGGTGGCTCAGTGGTAGAGCGCTTGCCTTGCATGCCTGAGGCCCTGAGTTTGATTCCTCAGCACCACATAAGCTAAAAGAAAAAAGCCGGAAGTGGTGCTGTGGCTCAAGTGGTAGAGCGCTAGCCTTGAGCTGAAGAGCTGAGGGACAGCACCCAGGCCCAGAGTTCAGGCCCCACGACCAGACCAAAAAAAAAAAAAAAAAAGAATTATCTTTATTTTTTCCTCCCAATGTCTGATATTTCTTTTTTTTTTTTTTAATTTTATTTTATTTGTGAACATACTGTACAGAGGGGTTACAATTACATGGGCAGGATAATGCGTACATTTCTTACCAAGCATTGCAGCCTCCTCCTTTGTTTACCCTTCACATCCCTTCCCAGCCTCCCCCCTCCCCCCCAACAATGTCTGATATTTCTCAAATAGAAAAAACTCAGTTAGCTAATCAAAGATCTCATGGACTCAGTACTCAGTATGAGCTCTGATGGGACTTCCCTCTCCTTCAGACTGAGAACCCTGTACCATAAAAGGCTTACTCATGCCTTTAAAGACCAGGAGGATGGGTGGACAGGAAGCTTACCGGGCAGACCTCAGGAGGGCCAGGGCCTGTGGGGCCTGGCCAGCCAGGAGACAGTCTTGGATCCTCACCATGGCTTCTGCCCGCTGCTCTTCCACTGGCACCTCTGAGGCCGCATCAAAGGGAACTGGGGATTCTACATTGAACTCAGAATCCTAGAGATGGGCAAGGCGAGTTGAGGAGACCATCTACCCAGAGCACTACCCTTGGAAAAGATGGGGGCTCCATAACTACCTACCTGGGCGCAGCATTGCAGCTGCTCAGCAAGGGCTGGCCACATGGCCTCTAGCTCCTCTGGACTATGGGAGACATTACCAGAAGCTTGGTCTAGAAACTTCTTCTTCTTCTTTTTCTTCTTTCGTTTGTTCTATGGGGAAAGAAGTGTATAAGGATAGTAGGAGACTGAGGAAGTCTTTTTTTTTTTGGGGGGGGTCTGGTTGTGGGGCCTGAACTCTGGGCCTGGGTGCTGTCCCTCAGCTCTTCAGCTCAAGGCTAGCGCTCTACCACTTGAGCCACAGCGCCACTTACGGCTTTTTTCCTTTTGCTTATGTGGTGCTGAGGAATCAAACCCAGGGCCTCAGGCATGCAAGGCAAGCGCTCTACCACTGAGCCACCTTCCCAGCCCTGAGGAAGTCTTTATGCATCCATGTCTTTACTATTATAAAACTAATGAAATGGTCATTTACACAGTGCCCATTATGCACTGCTCTTTAGCAATGGGAAGCAACATAAACAGTGTACTTTCACTTTTTTTCCATCTTTTTTTTTTTGGTCGGTTGTGGGGCTTGCTTGAACTCTGGGCCTGGGCGCTGTCCCTCAGCTCTTCAGCTCAAGGTGAGCGCTCTACCACTTGAGCTACAGCGCCACTTCTGGTTTTCTGGTGGTTTATTGGAGATAGGAGTCTCACGGTCTCTCCTGCCCGGGCTGGCTTTGAATGGCGATCCTCAGATCTCAGCCTCCTGAGTAGCTAGTATTACAGGCGTGAGCCACCAGTGCCCGGCTTTTCCATCTTTTTACTGTGTGTGTACATGCCAGTCCTAGGGATTGAACTCAGGTCCTAAGTGCTGTCCCTGAGGTTTTGTGCCTAAGGCTAGTGCTCTACCACTTGAGCTACCACAGCTCCATTTCTGAATTTTTGGAAGTTTATTGGGGCTGCGAAGATGGCTCAGTGGTAGAGTGCTTGCCTTGCATGCATGAGGCCCTGGATTCGATTCCTCAGCACCACATAAGCAGAAAAAGCCAGAAGTGGGCCTGAGGCTCAAGTAGAAGAGCCTTAGCCTTGAGCTGAAGAGCTGAGGGGACAGTGCCTAGGCCCAGAGTTCAGACCCCACAACCCACAAAAAAAAGAGAGTATCATAGATTTTCCTGACTGGGCTTACTTTGAACTGTGATCCTCAGATCACAGCCTCCTGAGTAGCTAGGATTATAGGTGTGAGCCACCTGACTTGAACAGTGTATTTTCTTGTTTCTGAGAAACTTATACTCTAGTGGGAGAGACAGACAAGTAAATAAGAAATTACATCACAAAGCAGATGATAGCTTTAATGCGAGTGAGCACAAAATGCCTATTTTCTAGAGTAAGAGAGTTTGCCAAAAAGCAGAAATAACTTAAGAAGCCTCCAGACAGAAGAGATTTACTCAAGAATCAAGAAAGATACATGAAAAATCTTGGTAAAAGACAAAGCTCAGCCGGGCTCTGGTGGTTCATACCTGTAATCTTAGCTACTCAGGAGGCTGAGATCTGAGGATCACAGTTCAAAGCCAGCCTGGGTAGAAAGTCTGTGAGACTCTTATCTCCAATTAACCACTGGAAGTGGCACTGTGGCTCAAGTGGTAGAGTGCTTGTCTTGAGCTGAAGAGCTGAGGGACAGCGCCCAGGCCTAGAGTTCAGGCCCCACGACCAGACCTCCCCCCCCAAAAAAAAAAAAAAACCAACAAATAACTAACATGATTAGATCTCTAATTTCCTTACTTTCAGTTTCAGGTTTTCTCCATTTGACCATAACATTTCTGAAACATACCAGGAAATACTACAGCATAATTTGTGAACTCTTAAAACTAGGAATGGCTCAAGACTTATGTACTTGTAAATGTTCACTAAATGTTTACTGAATTAATTATAGCAGCTCATGAATTAATCTAATGGGAAAAGGAAACTATGGTAGACTCACATAGGCAATACCACAGACCTTTTATTTATTTATTTATTTTTTTGGGTCCAGTCGTGGGGCCTGAACTCTGGGCCTAGGCGCTGTCCCTCAGCTCTTCAGCTCAAGGCTAGCACTCTACCACTTGAGCCACAGCGCCACTTCTGGCTTTTTTCTTATGTGGTGCTGAGGAATTGAACTCAGGGTCGAGCATGCAAGGCAAGTGCTCTACCACTGAGCCACCTTCCCAGCCCCACCACAGACCTTTTAATATCATAAGAAATACATATTATGCTGTTAGAACTATCTTTTCCTAGTTACTAGGCAAAGTTACTACTTAGTAGTTACTTTTAGAGTAGTTCTAACAAATCAGCTTAAGCTTGCAGAAAACCTGAGGAGAAAGAACTCTCTGTCCTTCACCCTCCTCTAGAACTCTTTCCACACTAGGGGCCGCCTAGTACCTGCACCACTAGGTTCCCACGGCTCCGACAGAACCGCTCCAACATCTTGAGGAAGAGGTGAGTGGTTTCCACCAGGTCACGAAGGAAAGAGCGGGGCTGACATCGCTCGTCAAACTTTCGAAAGAGTGTCAAGAACAGTTCTCGGTATTCCATCACATAGAAAATGTTGTCTAGGAGTGAGGAAGAGAAAGGAAGGGAAGGATTGGTCTGGGAAGCCTGGAAAATGAAAAGGTGAATGAAGCTGGGATTGAGAAGAATGAGAAGGGATATGGTGGCACATGCCTGTAATTCCAACATTCCAGAGGCTGAGATAGGAGGATTACCAGTTGGATGCCAGCCTAGGCTACATTCTGAGATCTTGTCACAACACACACACACACAAACACACATGCTGAGATCTTGTCACCACACACACACACACACACACACACACACACACACACGAGGAGGGATGCTGGAAAAAGAGAATAGGCCAGGCCTCACTTTTGATGATACGACTGCTCTCCCTCACAGTCTCATCCGGGGACATGTCCATCTCATTCACAGTGGCCAGCAACTCCTGATAGGCCTTTAGGGCCAGATGCATTCTGGGAATTGAAGGCCCAAAATGGACAACTTAGCATACTGGCTTACAGAAACATGCCCCCCACCACACACACAAAGTATTTCCCCAACAGAAAAACCTGCTATTCCTTGCTCCCTACCCTGACCACTTTACTCTGAATCTGGAAACAGTATCATCTGAAATTCAGGTATTCAGACTCCCATCTGGCCAAGATGGGAGTTAACCACCCCCCTCACCTGCGTGCCCAAGAGGCGGCTTCTTTACGATCAGTCAGCATCATTTCATAGTAGTTGGTTAGATTCTGCTCAATGAAGTGAAAGGCACGGACACTGAGGGTTTCAGAAACTAAACCTGGGCGGAAGGAGGCAGCTCGGTTGAAGGCCATGAAGAAAGCTAAGGCCCACATATAATAGGTCTCATCATGCTGTTGAGCTTTCTCACGAAGCAGGTGATCCTAACAATCAGAACAAGAAGGAAAAAAAAAAGCCATGACCTCATGGATTCCAAATTCTTGGTATGACGGGGTATATCCTTGATACAACTGTACAGTCTTCTCCAGGATCCACAATTCCCAGTTCTCTTGCTCTTCCCCATCTGCGTATCCCTCTCCCCTTACTCTGGGGCAATTACTCTAGAATCTTTTTCAAGGCAAGCACTCTTCCACTGAGCCACCTTCCCAGCCCCTAGAATCTTTTTGATCATGCCAATGACCCATTCCCCTCTTGGCATCTTAGTTTCTCAGAGACACTCTACCCTGCAGGGTCAGCCTTCATTTGTTCCTTCTAGAATTACAGGTGAGAGCCACCAGCGTCTGGCTAGGTTGCCATTCTTTTTTTTTTTTTTTTTGGTCAGTCATGGGGCTTGAGCCCTGGGCCTGTGTGCTGTCCCTCAGCTCTTCAGCTGAAGATGAGCGCTCTATCACTTAAGCCACAGCACCACTTCTGGTTTTCTGGTGGTTAGAGATAAGAGTCTCACAGACTTTCCTGCCTGGGCTGGCTTTGAACCGCAATCCTCAGATCTCAGCCTCCTGAGTAGCTAGGATTACGGGCGTGAGCCACCAGTACCCAGCTTAGGTTGCCATTCTTACCCATACTGGCCGCATCACGTCTCTGGCCACTTGACTATTCCCTCCCAGACTGCCTCTCTATCCCTGCTGACTCACCTTTACTGCGCCCATGAGCCGGTTGTAACAGTTCTCCAGGAACTCAGAGCAGAAGTCTCTGAGGAACAGCCTCACGTTGAGGGCTGAGCGGCGCTGGATGGACAGCTCCTTGGCAGCCTGACGACGTTTAGGTAGCCTTCGGGGCTGCTTCCCCAAATCGGAACTGTAGTTTCGGAGCTGGTGGTATAGGTTGAGGAGTGAGAATTACTTCTAGCCACCACCCTCCTCTGTAGCTCTTTTCTCATTCCTGGTGCTGCAATTTCCTCAGAACCTTCTTCTTTTTTCCTTTTTTGTTCTCTTTCTTTCTTTCTTTCTCTTTCTTTTTCTTTTTTCTTTTGCCAGTCTTGGGGCTTGACTCAGGGCCTAGGCACCATCCCTGAGCTTCTTTTGCTCAAGGCTAGCTTTCTACCACTTGAGCCACAGCTCCGCTTCTGGCTTTTTCTGTTTATGTGGTACTGAGGAATCAAACCGAGAACTTCATGTAAGCATTCTACCACTAAGCCACAGTCCCAGCTTCAGAACCTTCTTAAAGGTTCCCTGCCTCTGATAGGAGATAATGTGGCAAATACCACATTAGAAGGTTCTACTTCATTTTCAGTCACTGATTTCCTAAACTTATAAAGAAGCTAGTTGGGGACATGGCTGAAGTGGTAGAGCACCAGGCAAACAAATTTCAGGCCCTGAGTTCAAGCCCCAGTACTGAAAAAAAAAAAAAAAAAAGAGATACCCATCTCCTATAACTCCAGTGTGCCCACCTCAGATGTGAAAATACTCACATTGTGAAGGCCTTTGTGAAATATGAGGTCCCTCTCCCCAATGGACTTCAACCCCTGGACAATATAGGAGCCCCCAAATCGAGAGTGCCTGTAGGGAGGAAAACAAAGGCCAAAGTGATCCCTTAATTCTCTGGAAACTTGACCCTACTCTTCAATCAGCATTTCAGGGCCAGTGAGAGCTTCCAAGTGTTATCCACTCTACAATCTTTGAATTGGCTCCGGCACTCAGGGTCCTTGATATTAAGCAGAACTTAATATCAACGAGGCAGAGCAGCTGTGATTCACCTGTTGCCTCGCTGGAACGCGCGCGTCTTCTTTTCTGCCATCTCTCGCTGACGCAACACCTCCAGTTCTGTCACATCCATGTTCCGCTCCTGGGCTAAGCGTCCCTGCCCTACTCCTGCCAGCTGCTCAGGGTTCTAGATTTGGAGCAAAGAGGAGATAGTCAGAACTATCATTCTTCATCCCGAGCACATTCCTATTGGGGATGGAATGGAATTGTGACAGGAACCTAGACTGAAGACATGCCTTCTCTACTCCATACCCTGTGTTCTGTACATGATTCAGCCATCATTACTACAAAAGCAGTTCTGGTCAGATAGCATAATACAGATGGAGGGTACTGTGCACTAGCCGAGGGTCTCACCTGGTCACGAAACATAAGGGAGACAATCTCTAGCACATGCAGGCTCCACTGCTGCTCAGCAGATGAGCTGGCCAAGAAGAGGAGCAGGTCATCCAAGCCACTGAGGTGAATCGCCCAGAGAAGCTGGTCGTGGACACTGGCATCATCATCAATCCTCTGTGCAGTGAGTGGCAAGGGGAGGAAGGGAGCGTGCTCAGTTCCATGGCCCAGCCCAAGAGTTTTCTACCTCACTCCTGGGTCCAAGGTTCCTCCCCAAGGCAGGAAGGCTTAAAAAGGGAAGCATGGGGCTGGGAAGGTGGCTCAGTGCTAGAGTGCTAGCCTTGCATGCATGAAGCCCTGGGTTCGATTCCTCAGCACCACATGAGCAGAAAAAGCCGGAAGTGACGCTGTGGCTTAAGTGGTAGAGCGCTAGCCTTGAGCTGAAGAGCTGAGGGACAGCGCCCAGGCCCAGAGTTCAGACCCTACAACCAAAAAAAAAGGCAAGTACAACCAAACCAAGTGTAGGAACTCAGATGCTCCAAGACCCTCACCTTTTCCTGCTCAAGGTCTGCTGGAACATGGAGAATATTTCTGACCAGCAGCAGGATCCTCTCAATCAGTATGTTGTCTTCTTCCTGCCGTTCCTCCCAGCCCTAGTCAGAAGGAAAGAATGAGAAGGAGAGACTCCCTGTGGAAAGCAGGTGACATCTATCTAGGCTGCAGAAGAGAATCAGAATTAAAAACAAGAGTTCAAACTGGGCACTGATAGCTCATGCCTATAAGTCTAGCTACTCAGGAGGCTGAGATATGAGGATCAGGGGTCAAAGCCAGCCCAGGCAGGAAGGGTAGGAAAGTCCATGAGACTCTTATCTCCAATTAACCACCAGAAAACTGGAAGTGGCACTGTGGCTCAAGTGGTAGAGCACTAGCCTTGAGCTGAAGAGCTGAGGGATAGCTCCCAGGCCCAGAGTTTAAGACCCATGATAGACCGAAAAAGAAAAAGAAAAAAGTCCTGAAGAGGCTAGGAGACTATACAGTAGACTATCATATTCCCAAGATATCCCAGTATAGGGATATCTCTAGACCCGGCATCTCCTCTGTACAGGGAAAGTGCAGAGTGCTGAAGGCTCACTCACCAGCTGTAGCAACTCATACAACGTTTCACTAAGGACTCCAAAAGCCTTCTCACTGGCAAAGGCCTGCCGAACAGGGAACAGATCTTATATATGGTACCCATCTCTTCTTTCCCCACTGCTCCAAACTCTGACATGGGGCCACCGAAAGAAGGCCTCACCTCTTTGTAAGCCTGCAGATAGCCTAGCACCTGCAGAAAGTGGTGCCGCACACTGGGCTCCTTAGGCACACTGCCGAAACAGAGTAAGGCTGGTTGTGTCAAGTTCACCATCAGTCTGGGGAGACGATGAAGAAGAAAGAAGTAATTAGGCAGGCAAAAACACACCAAACACAATGCTTAAACACAAATGCAGCCAGGTGCTAGTAGCTCACTCCTGTAATCCCAGTTACTCAGGAGGCTGAGATCCAAGGATCAGGATTCAAAGCCAGCCTGGGCAGGAACATCCGTGAGACTCTTATCTCCAATAAAACACTCAGAAAATTGAAAGTGGCCCTGTGGCTCAAGTAGCAGAGCCCTAGCCTTGAGCTGAAGAGCTGAGGGGCAGTGCCTAAGCCGAGTTCAAGCCCCATGACCAAAAAACAAAACAAACAAAAAACACCCACAAATGCAGTTACATGCATGGTGAAAATCAAAAGGCTGGGAAATGAAACCTGATAACGGCATCAAAGAGAGGCTTGTCCTGGCGGTGCTGGGTGAGGATGGGTAGAAGGTCACTCTGCAGGATCTGGGCTGCTCCCAGCTGCTGTCGTGCATCTCGGGTCTCATCCTCATGCCTCAAGTAACGGATCAAATCTTTCACACTCTCTGAAGACAGACAGAATGAAGCTTGTACCTAGAACCCCAGGAGAAACTCCACCCAAGCGCCTCCCGGAGACAGATCTCCTCAAGTCAATAGTTTTTACCTGATTCCTCAAAAAGATACTCACCTAAGCAATCTGGTTCCTTGTGGTAAGTGTCTCCCTCCAAGTACCCTAGGGCACTACAAGTGGCTAGAAGTTCACAGTTCATCATGTTTAAGTCCATATATCAGAGGACCAGCCAACAGAGAAGGAATATACAGACGAGGGAGAAGGAAAATCTGATGAGGCCTATAGAGACAAAGGAAGAATGTAGGGTCTTTTCTGTAAAAAAAAGGAGAGAGGAACAAACATACTAATGCTGAGTATTCTGAGCAAGATCTTCAAATGCTCCCAGTTCCAAGGACAGTCTTTGGGGTATTTTTGTCAGTCGTGAGGCTTGAACTCAGGGCCTAGGTGCTGTCCCTGAGCTCTTTTTGCTAAAAGCAAGCACTCTACAACTTTGAGCCACAGTACCACTTCAGGCTTTTTTGGTAATTGGAGATAAAAGTCTCATGGAGCCAGGCACTAATGGCTCACGCCTGTAATCCTACCAACTTAGGAGGTTGAGATCTGAGGATCATGGGCTCGAAGCCAGCCTGGGCAGGAAAGTCTTTGAGACTCTTACCTCCAATTAAATTACAGAAAAAGTGGCTCTGGGGCTCAAGTGATAAGAGTACTAGCCTTCAGCTTTCCCTTCAGGGAAAGCACCCAGGCCCAGAACTCAAGCCTCAGGACTGGCCAAAAAAAAAAGACAGAAAGACATAAAGGAAGGAAGGAAGGAAGGAAGGAAGGAAGGAAGGAAGGAAGGAAGAAAGAAAGAAAGAAAGAAAGAAAGAAAGAAAGAAAGAAAGAAAGAAAGAAAGAAAGAAAGAAAGAAAGAAAGAGAGAAAAAGAAAAGTCTCATGGTCTTCCCTGCCTGGGCTGGCTTTGAATCCTGATCCTCAGGTCTCAGCCTCTTAAACAGCTAGGAGTCACTGGTGCCTGGCTGGTGTTTGTTGTTGTTGTTTGCTGTTTTTTGTTATTACCTGATGGAATAAAGGGGCTCATGCATGCTAGCCAAATGCACTACCACTGAGCTACATTCTTAGGCCCTTAGGGCTAAGCTGAAAATTTAGCTTTAAGCTAAGCTTCTACCAAATAAAACCAATTCTACCCTATAAATGGGGCAGGCTCCTGCTCCATAGGAAGAATGGTTACTTAGACAAGGGCATGAACTCTGAGACTTTCACCTCAGAAAGCTCTGCAGCCTTGGGAGGAAAAGGGTAAGCTTATCTTCTCCCTCAAAATGTTCAGATCCAGTGCCCCTCCCCCCGCCCCCCAACTTTTGCAACTCATCTATACACAGAACAGCCCTGAGTGCTACAGGAATTAAGAAATCCCAGTCACACAGTGATTCTATTTAGTGATACATCCTGGAGCCCTGAGGCTTCTGAAACACTGAACTGTGAAAAGTTTCTTCATACTCATCCCCCAAATTCCTCTTTTTTAATTTAATTAAACTTATTTATTTTGTTTGTTTTTGTCAGTCATGGGGCCTGAACTCTGGGCCTGGGCACTGTCCCTCAGCTTTTCAGCTCAAGGCTAGCGCTCTACCACTTGAGCCACAGCGCCACTTCTGGCTTTTTCTGTTTATGTGGTGCTGAGGAATTGAACCCAGGGCCTCATGCATGCAAGGCAAGCACTGTACCACTAAGCCACTTTCCCAGCCCCCTCTTTTTTTATTTTTTTTGAGACATGATCTTGTTAAGCAAAGGTTAGCTTCAAACTCATGAACCTCCTGAATGTTCCTAAATCCTCCACTTTCTGAATGGATCAGACGCAAGAGGCCACACCTGGTCAAAATTACCCTAAATCATGGCAAGCTCAGTTGTAGTCAGTACATAAGACTGAAGACCAATGGGAGTGAGTAGGAATCTGTTACTCTGTCATTCTCCTCTCCCCAGAAGAATCATCTCCCTTCTCTGAAGCATATCCCTGTTTATTCAAATCCTTAAACCTGGGGCTGGGAAGGTGGCTCAGTGGTAGAGCGCTTGCCTTGCATGCTCGAGGCCCTGAGTTCATTTCCTCAGTACCACTTAAGCAAAAAGAAAAAAGCCGGAAGTGGCACAGTGGCTCAAGTAGTAGAGCACTAGCCTTGAACTGAAGAGCTGAGGGACAGCGCCCAGGCCCAGAATTCAGGCCCCATGACCGGACCCCCCAAAAAACAAAACAAAACAAATCAAATCCTTAAGCCTTCGACAATCACATAGGTACAGACTGAGCATCTATCCCAGACTTCTCAGACCAGGATCCTGACTACATGGCCACACATGAACACATGACATTCTCTACCTGGTCTGGTGTCAGGTCAGGAATACAGGAACATTCATCAATCTTGTCCCATACACACCTTCAGCTACGCCGCTCAGCCATTAACAGCATCCTTTACAAAAGAAACCTTGGCTGGCTTGAATACCTACTTCTAAATTCTGACTCCACCTCTACTCCTCCACAGGAAATGGCTAGGAAGTCTCCTACGGACTAATGCTTAATGCCTGATGCTATCTCTACATTTATGTAACTGGTCTACTTCTTCAGGAAGCCACTATCCCTCTACCACCACCCAGGGCTAACCTACTTTCTGAAAGCAGGGCCCAGCAACACAAGAAGCCAGAAAAACACTCACTGGGTAAACTGAAGAACTAGGAGACTTTTCTTTGCTGTTTATTC
Source organism: Dipodomys spectabilis (assembly GCF_019054845.1). Lineage (NCBI taxonomy): Eukaryota > Metazoa > Chordata > Mammalia > Rodentia > Heteromyidae > Dipodomys > Dipodomys spectabilis. Next base: position 17,581,191 of record NW_024870911.1, on the reverse strand, counting down.
TCAGGGACCTGCACAGCGGTAACTTGGGCTCTGATGAGGCAGCTGCAGTGCATGAAATCCCTGACTCACCTCAAGACACATGGTGGTTTCCAGGGAAATCACTGAGGTATTTGTGCATACCACCCCCACCTGCGCGCACGCGCGCGCACGCGCACACACACACACACACACACACACACACACACAGTATTTGTGCATACCACCCCCACCTGCACACATACACACACACACACACACACACACACACACACACACACACACACACACACACACACACACACACACACACACACACACACACACCCTCTGCATGCATACATGCAAACATGTCTAGACTGAAGGCCTTCCTTGATTGTTCTCTTCACGTGACAGTCTAGGAAGCTGATGTAAAAGATAGGGATGTAGCTGGGAAGTTGGCTCAGTGGTAGAGCGCTTGCCTTGCATGCTCGAGGCCCTGAGTTCAATTCCTCAGCACCACATAAGCAAAAAGAAAAAAGCCGGAAGTGACGCTGTGGTTCAAGTGGTAGAGTGCTAGCCTTGAGCTGAAGAGCTGAGGGACAGTGCCCAGGCCCAGAATTCAGGCCCCACGATCGGACCCCCCCGCCAAAAAAAAAAGATAGGGATGTAAAAGATAGCAGGAAGCCAGGAGCTGGTAGCTCACACCTGTAATCCTAGTTACTCAGGAGGCTGAGATCTGAGGATGGCAGTTCCAAGCAGCCCAAACAAGTAAGTCTGTGAGACTCTTATCTCCAATTAACCACCAAAAAGTCACAAGTGGAGGTGTGGTTCAGGTGGTAGAGCACTAGCCTTGAGCAAAAAAAAGCTCACAAACAGGGGGCTGGGAAGGTGGCTAAGTGGTAGAGTGCTTTCCTTGCATGCATAAGGCTGTGAGTTTGATTCCTCAGCAGAAGTGGCGCTGTGGCTCAAGTGGTAGAGCACTAGCCTTGAGCTGAAGAGCTGAGGGACAGCAAGCACCCAGGCCCAGAATTCAGGCCCCACAACCGACCAAAAAATAAATAATAAATCTCATAAACAGCATCTAGGCTGAGTTCAAACGGCAGGACTGGCACACTGGCACACTGGCCCACACACACACACACATACGGCAAGGCGAGGCAAGGCAGAAAAAAAGGCAAGGCTGTTTCATTGTAAAGATTTTCCCACGAGGGGCTGGGAAGGTAGCTCAGTGGTAGAACGCTTGCCTTGCATGCCTGAGGCCCTGGGTTTGATTCCTCAGCACCACATAAGCAAAAAGAAAAAAAGCCAGAAGTGATGCTGTGGCTCAAGTGGTAGAGCCCCCATGACCAGACCCAAAAAAAAAAGATTTTCCCCTGAGTTCAATCCAAAGCACAGAAAAGAAAAACTCCAAGAAACAAAAAACAAAACAAACAAAAAGAAATAAAAACAAAGAATGTGCCTGGCACCAGTGGCTTACACCTATAATACTAGTTACTTAGGAGGCTGAGATTTAAGGATTACAGTTCAAAGCCAGCTTGGGCAGGAGAGTCCATGAGACCATTATCTCCAAGTAACTACCAGAAAACCCAAAACGGTACTGTGGCTCAAAGTGGTAGAATACTAGTCTTTTTTTTTTTTTTTGTCGGTCGTGGGGCTTGAACTCTGGGCCTAGGCGTTGTCCCTCAGCTCTTCAGCTCTACCACTTGAGCTACAGCGCCACTTCCGGTTTTCTGGTGGTTTATTGGAGATAGGAGTCTCACGGTCTCTCCCGCCCGGGCTGGCTTTGAACCGCGATCCTCAGATCTCAGCCTCCTGAGTAGCTAGGATTACAGGCGTGAGCCACCAGTGCCCAGCTAGAATACTAGTCTTGAGAAAAACAAAACAAAACAAAACTCAGGGACAGCACCCAGGCCCTGAGTTCAAGCCCCAGGACTGGCACAAGAAAGAAAGAGAGAGAGAGAGAGAGAGAGAGAGAGAGAGAAAGAAAGAAAGAAAGAAAGAGGAAGGAAGGAAGGAAGGAAGGAAGGAAGGAAGGAAGGAAGGAAGGAAGGAAGGAAGGAAGGAAGGAAGGAAGGAAGGAGCTAAAAAATGAAAGTTAGCACATTTTCCTTCTAATGAGGAGGTATCACACTTTGGTACTAAAAAGGTGTGAAATGCTAAAGTCTTCTAACAGCCAAGACAAATCCATGTCTCACATGGATTTGCTCAGCCTCCCCTTCACCTTAGCTCCTCCATAACAAATTTTTGTGGGGTTTTTGGTAGTGCTAAGATTTGAACGTTCTAAACCAATTTAAATAAGGATTCCGTTCTTGCAAAAACTGGCCCCCAATCCCTGCTTTTAACACATTACCTTACCTGAAAGGCAAAAATAACAGGGGGGGTTCCTGGCTACCAAAATAAGAGGCATAGTGAATGGAAACAGGGAAGAAACAGTCCTGGCAGATGGGAGAAGGCAAGAGAGTCAAGACTTTGGCTCTAATCCTGGCAGTTTTGAGTGGGACAACTGCAGCATAAAGGAAGAAATAGGTCAGAGACTTATTGTAGCGCTCCCAGGCCAGCAGCCCCATAGTCTCAGGTCCATTCATTAGAGCTGAGATAAAAGAGCTTGCACAGGAGCTCCAGCCCTCCCTGGTAGAAACACACTACTTAAAAAAATCACCCAGGGACCCAATACTTAAGAATTCACACTCCTTTTCTTTAAAATCTGGAGGTAAGAGTTTATTTATTTTTGTCTTTTTCCTTTCTTTTCTCTTTTCATTCAGTTAAATAAGTTACTCAGTCTGTCTGGCCCCATCTTCCTCTTTTTTATTTATAATCTGGTTATTCTCATTGCACCTATATCATACATACCCACCTAACCATTCCACTCTGATCTATGGCTTGATTGCTGTTGGGACCCTCATCCAGAAACACAAACACACGTGTCTCAAACATAAACTCCCCTCAGTTTATTCCCTCCATTGTGGAAGTCTCCTTCCTTCTTGAGTCCCCAAAGCCTCTCAGTCAGCTCATACCAGGAGTGAGCCTTCAGCAGGGTAGGACCAACCAGATGGCACAAATCACTCTACATCTCTAGCTCTTACTTCAGGACCTACTTTCTGCAGGTCCCAGAATAGTTCTTTTTTCCTGGACAAATCATTGTCTTACACATTTCTAAACACACTAAATCCAGAGACTTTCGCACAGGAGACATTCAATTAGTGCAGTGGCTGCAGAATGTAAGTTGGTGTCATAAAACAGTACAATGTTCAGAAGATAGAATCTAGTCTCAGCTTCTGAATCTGAAAAAGGGGAATGACAGGGTGGCAAGGCCTGCTCAGACTTCTCAAAAAAGAGCTTGCTATTTGGTTGCGAATGCAGTTGGTTGACAGCTAGCAGATACAAGATCTACTTCAGTTCTTTTCTTTCCAGACAGCTCTCCCATGCCCCTTCCGCCACCATGGCTAAGCACAGAAGTATAAGGTGTAGCCTTTTCTGTCCAATGAAGCAATCCCTGCTCCAGAATTTCACACTGGATTGGAGCAGACTATCCAATTGCCTTGTGGCCTGAGGCTCTCTCTACTTCCAATTGGGCTCCCTCCCTTCTCCTAACAGTATCAGACAAATTCCTCAATGAGCATCTTTATTTTTCTTCCTTTTTTTGTACTGGTACTGGGGCTTGAACGTAGGGCCTGCACTCAGTCCTTTTCCATTCAAGGCTGGCACTCTGCCATTTTAGTCACAGTTCCACTTCTGGATTTTTGGTTGTTAACTGGAAATAAACTTCTTGTGGATGTTCCTGTGCAAGAAGGCTTCAAATTCGGATCTCAGCCTCCTGAGCAGGATTACTCCCAGCTTCAATAAATGCCTTGCACCTAACTCCATCTCACTGTCTGCTTCCTACAGGATCTGAATTGACACAGAAAGGTATCTTCCTTATCACCTCATATAGTCACTGAGGGAATCTAATGAAATCACTCACATAAAAGTACTTTGTAAACTGGTGGGGTAAAATAAAAGTAAAGCTGGGTGCAGTGGCTCAAATCTGTACTCTAGCAGGTGGAAAGGGAGGTGGGAAGATCTCCAGTTCAAACTCAGCCTGCACCAATTATTAAGTTAGAGACCAGCCCAAGCAAAGTCAGCAAGACCTTACCTCAAAAAAAAAAAAAAATCCAAAATGTCTGTGACATGGCCCAACTGACAGGATGTTTGCCTACTATGTGAAGCCATAATTTCAAGCCTCAGTACTGCAAAAGCCCCCCCCCCCCCACACACACACACACATCACAGAGAAAATCATTTCTGCAAACCCTAAAATAGTCTCTTCCTCCTGGGTGCCAGTGATTCCCAGATATAATCCTAGCTATGCAGGAAGCTGAGATATGAGAATTAAGGTTTGAAGCAGTCTTAGCAGACCTTTATCTCCAAGTAAACAGCAAAAAAGCCAGAAAAAAGGCCTGGCTCAAGTGATAGGGCACCAACTGTGAACCAGAAAGCTGAGTGAGAGTTTGAGGGCCTGAATTCAAGCCCCAATATTGGGGGGGGGGGGGAATATAGCTGGGTGCTGTGTCTGTAATCCTAGCTACTGAGGAGGCTGAGATCTGAGGATCATGGTTCAAAGCCAGCCTGAACAAGAAAGTCTATGAGACTCTTATCTCCAATGAACCACTAGAAAACCAGAAGTGGCACTGTGGGCCAAAGTGGTAGAGTGCTAGCCTTGAGTGAAAAAGCTCAGAGATGGCACCAGGCACTGAATTCAAACCCCACAACCAGGGGGTGGGGGTGGGGGGGGGGGGAAGGGAAGCATCTCCTCGTGTACTCTGTGTTTTCATTGCATTACTATACTTTGAATTCCTAATGATAGAGACTATCATTTCCATTTTATAGATGAAGAAACAGAAGCTCAGGAAGAATAAACACAGCTGGGTGTTTGTGGCTTAGCTCTGTAATCTTAGCTACTCAGGAGGCTAAGATCTGAGGATTGACATTTGAAGTCAGCCTATAGACAAATCTGAGACTCTCATTTCCCATTAACAAGCAAAAATGCCAGATAGGAGGCATAGCTCAAGAAATAAAAACACTAGCCAGGCACCAGTGGAGTGACTCACACCTGTAATCCTAAATACTCAGGAGGCTAAGATCTGAGGATCATGGTTCAAAGCCAGCCTGGGCAGGAAAGTCTGTGAGACTCTTATCTCCAAAATTGGAAATGACACTGTAGCTCAAGTGGTAGATGGGGCACTGAAGAGCTGAAGAGATGAGGAACAGCGCCCAGGCCCAGAGTTCAAGTGCCACGACCTACCAAAAAAAAAAAGGAAATAAAACACTAGCTGTAAGCAAGAAAGCCATGTTCAGATGAGGCTTAGAGTCCAAGCCCTAGTACTGGCACAAAAGAAAACAAAACAACCAACTTGTATGTCTCTGAGACATCTTGCATGCCATATGATCAACACTGAATTACTGAATTCACCATTCCCCGCCATCTCCACTTCTGTTTTAGATCACTCAGACTCTGATACTATTTCCTCAACTGTTCAAATTAGGGAAAACCTGTGTGGAAACTTAGGAGTCACTTCCATCTCCCTTAACTTGCTTAAGCCCCTCTATCTAGCCCTGTCTATCAGCTTTGTTACTGTCTTAGTTCAGCTTCTGAGCACTGCTGACATGATTCAGTTGAGTAGCCTAAACTCTTCCTTGTATCTCTGACTTTTTTTTAAATCTTAGGGTTTTGTTTTTTTTTTGGACAGGGTCTCCCTATGTAGCTCACACTGACTTGGCCTTGCATTCGTGATCTTTCTCTCTCAGACTTGTCAATGCTGGGATTACAGTTGTACTCCGTCACTTTAACCTTATCTTATTAAATCTAACAAGATAATTATCTGATTTGACCACATCCCCACCTGGCTTAAAAACACTTCAGCAGGGTGCAGTGGTTCATACCCATAGACAGTCCTAGCTACTTAAGAGGGAGAGCTCAGGAAGAGGATCAAGGTTCAAGTCTAGCTTGGGCTAGTTTAAGATTTCATCTCAACAAACAAGCTGGGTATGATGGTAGGTACTTGTGGTCCTATCTATACAGAAGTCATAGGAGGAAGGATCTTGGTCCAGAAAAAGTGGGGGGTTGGGAAAGGGGCTGGGAAGGTGGGAAGTGGTTGAGTGCTTGCCTTGCATGTATGGGGCCCTGGGTTCCATTCCTCAACACCACATAAGCAGAAAAAGCCGGAAGTAGCGCTGTGGCTTAAGTGGTAGGGTGC